>NW_008825080.1:3448473-3453592 GCF_000699105.1 Pygoscelis adeliae
ATTGACTTTTTCAGCAGCAATACACTTACCAGTCATAAATATAAATTCTCATTCTTCAGTGCACAAGCTTTGCACTAACTGAAAGGAATAAGGAAGAAACACTTTAGGAGCTTATTGACATACTTTTCCTGTGCTAAGGGTTTATTTCAAATATGTCTGAAGCATCTACTACTAATTGGTATCGAAGATCTGACATTACCTTCTTAAATTAATATCTGCAGTGGCAATTCCTAATTGCTGTAATGAGCTCAACACTGGCATATGCACTGAGCATGGACATGCCACACAGTATTGGTATTTGTCAAATACTATGTCAAACAGTATCACAGAAGAAGACAGGCAGAAATGGTATATATCTAGATATAAAACAGTTGCTTTACTACTGTATTACTACAGTTGCACAGTAATTTATTAGTAAAAGCTGTAAAGGTGAAATCGTTGAAGCGTGAACATGGCTGTATGGCAAAAATAGGGCTGCATGCTAGCAATCAGTACTGTGTGCAGAGCACAGGGCGAGAAAGGCAGCACAGCAACAACAAAACTGTTTAACATAAAACGGAATCGGTCTGGCTGGGGGAGACAGGGTCTGGAGAGAAAGGAGGTAAAATGGGACACAACAAGCAAGGAAGGCTGTGGAAGTGCTGACTGCTGAGCATCTGACAGTTATCTAATGCTTCAGAATAGATGTTCACAGATCTGAGAATCAAGGTAGTTTAAACAAAAGTGGATAGAAAGCATGTAAACTGAAACTATTTGAAATTGCACATTGTAATAATAACTAAAAGGGACAATTAAAATGTATATAGTAAACCTAAACTATAAACTGACCATGCTGTAAAATGCAACAGAAAATGATCTAGATTTTAAAGTGCAACTCTATCCTGAAGAAAAGAAACTGTAGACAAGTCCCCTCTGATTTAACCGACCTGTGATTTGCTGGTAAGGTTTTTTTTGGGGGAGAGGAGGTAGTTTTTCTTCGTTTTTTTTTTCATTTACACACAGTGATTTGAAGAAAATATACTTTTAACTCTGTAAATATCTGGGCATATTCCATATCAACAGCAAAGTCAATTACTTTGGTAACTGTAGGACAAATTAATTCATAATGTTTCCACAGTTGCGTTCAAGTAGGATAGATGAGGGAGGAAAATTAAGATGTTAAGAAAACAGAGGAATAACCAAGAAAAAAGTTCAAGTATAATTTGGTTATGAACAATTTGCATATTTAGGCTGGTTTTGTGCAGCACCTTCCAAATTAATTAATTTTTTTAAGTCCCTCTTTTTGCTGTCTGAGGTTAAGATTTTATTGCCTACAACTTGCACTTATTAAGTGATTTTCAAAAAAGTTTACTGTATGAATTTTAAAGTACATTTTTTTTTTTTTTTCCAGCTGGGGTTTCTGACCTCTTTGCTACAGTAGCTAAAGTTTTATATCAAATTAATCCTGGACAGAATATCCTTTTTTTCAAGACAAAACAGATTATATTTTTCCATGACTCCTCCAATATTTTTTGGAACCTGGCATCTGCAAGTAGTAGCAAAGTATTTCTTGGTTTATATTGATTTTATCAGTACCTATGATAAACTTTTCCCAGTCATGCTCCATTTCTTGGAAGGTCCCCAACTTCCAACAACTGTCTTTATGCATGAAAAGTCTATTGAAGGCTTTGTGTTTACATGAAAACGAACAATTTACATATTTATTGCTTGTGATTTGTGTGCTAGCTGAACCATCAGCAATGTTCACAGAATGCTATGTGAACTGGAAGGGGAGTGATTCATGTGGCTGTGAATGGGACCAAAAGGGCAAAGAACAAGTACGAGTATAAAGATATTAGCAGCTGAATACTGTTTTGAAGAGGAAAGAATGAGTATGTATGTAGAAAGATTATCAGGGAAACAGTGTATTGCAAAGTCTATCTATCATATTTCTGAGGTGCTTATCGCAATGTCACCTAATTACCATATATATCAGATCATTTATCTCCCTGGATTTCATCTCTTCATGAGTCTACAATTTCTCATCATCTAGAGTTCCTGAATAGAACAGAAGTCATTTAATTTGTGAAGATATTTATAATATCAACATCCTCCTTTTATCAGGAAATGGTGTTTTAACTGTATTAGTTATACAATGGTATACAGTCCCAAATACATGGAAAAAAGTATCAGTTACATCATATACTGAGTCTCACTTACAGAGGCATATTTACATGAGTAACATATTTAAACTGATGGAAGGAAGTCACAAATAGAGATTTCTATGCATTTGTAGAATTCAATCCACAGATACAATAGGCCCTCAGATTTTTCTACTCTTTGAATGTAGAGGAAAAAAATAGGACAGTTCAGTAAATGAACTTCAGTACACAATCTAAGGTAATTTGCAGCTACCCCTGACGTGTAACATAGTAGAGTAGGAGTATGAAATACTAATAATTTGGGTTTGAGTGGAAGATGTAAGAGAATGTGACAATATGAGTTATAGTTGTTGGCATTTTGTCTTTGGTAGTGTATCTTTTTTTTTAAGTTGGTGCCCCATAGGCATGGATTGTTTATCTATAACAGAATTCTTTCATTTTCTCTAAAGCATTTGCAGTCATCCCTGCTGGGGTCGGAAGGCTGGACTAGGTAGACTTCAGATCTTATATCATACTTTATTTTTTGCAATAAAAAGAATCACTTTTCACATCAAGTGCAATTACATAGTGGAAATTATTACTGTTAGATGTCGTAGATTAGAGAATCTGGGAAGGCTTTTTTCTTAGATATCCCAAATAGGGCTGCTGTCATGCTGATTTCCCTATGTCATAGTGGTTGGGACAATTTTATAAGGGTTTTAATACTGTCATTTTCATCCTTTGGTTTTCACTGCAAACAGCCTAGTGACACCAAAGATAACGCAGGTTTGGCACTCATTTCAATGAAAAGGGACTGAACTTTCTTCTGAACCCAAGTCACCAGAGCTAGCTTAAAAGCAAACGATTCATGCAGTGATCCAAACCTCATACCCAGGGGGAAAAGCAAAGTGAAAATTTTGTCAGGATAACAATGCAAGTCATCCAGCGTACAGATGGAAGATGGGAGCTGTCTCAGCATCAAGCCTTCTTAAACTGCCCCGACTGCCAGTGCACATGTGGACAATAAACTCTTACACATATGAAACTCATTTGTCCTGTATATTACACATAATACAATTGACACATCATAAATGTTATCACCCTGTGTGATAACTGTTATATATATTTACTGATTCCTATTCCTCCCTTACAGGAGTGATTTGTTTCAGATAACTCTCCTTTGTGCCATGTGTAGGACTGACAAAGTGCGTACACAGTGTGCACCGTTGATTCTTGTTGAAAGTTCATTCATTTTACGAGATTGATAATGATTGTACTTTATCATTTGGCACAAAAGACTCGTATTTAAAAAGCATATTAGCTTACTGGGCACTCATTTATAAAAATTGCATTGTTAGTAGTCCTGCTGGTGACTTCACCGTGGCAGACTCCTTTGAAGTGCAAACTTTCTTTTAGCGTGTTTGCACTTTCAAATGGCTGTATCGCCAAACTCTGCTTACATTTTGCTTCACGTATCTCTCGGGACTGGTAGTCATAGTGGTAAATATTGGCACTAAGAAGCTGGCAGGCTGCAGATGTATGTGTGTGGAGGGGTATGTTTGATAGGTTTTTTACTATCTGCTTGTTTAGGGCTAAATTCTGCTATCTCTACTGCTATGGATTAGTGGTCTATAACTCAAGCAGCACTGTAAAATTATTGAAAATTTTCACATACAGAGATAATACTCATCTGGAGTAAAGGTGGCAGGCTGGCAAGATTGCCACAGACACATTCTTTTGTTCTAGAAATTTTTTCAGCCTTGTTATGGAATATCAGGTGTATATCAATTATATTGGCTAAATTCTTCAGATTTGTTATGTCACAAATATTTCAGTCTATGTTAGCTACTTACCTGGCTCTCATTTACAGTGTCTGAGCACACGTCAGGCATTTCTGGAAGGTGTTATTAAACTGCCTTCAGAAATGGGAGATTTGGGTAACAGGAGGTTAATCTCTACTTTTTTAAATATTTGAAGTATGTCTGCTTCAGATGCAGAAGCAGATCAGATTCAGATGCCACAGTGCAGAGATTCCAAACTGGTTGAACACAAGAAGGTAATTTCACAGGAATAGGGCAGTGTCTGGAAATGAAGGCATAGGAAGTTCCATCTGGAATCATGTTCATGTTGTGCCTGAGCAAATATTCTTGAGGAACAGGATTTATTACCTTGAATGGAGGATTTCATGAGCATGGCTTTGTTGTTTCTAGCTCTGATCTACTCAGGCACAGCTATGTCAGACTCTCCAGCACTTCCAATTCTAGAGTTGGCTTAGGCAAATTTGCATGGAGAGTATAGATTTGTCCTTCAGACCTTCAAGATACAAACAGACCCTTTTCTCCTATCTGTATGTTTAACTGCATACATCCTAAAATTTCATCCTAAATCACTTGCTCAAGATCAAATAAGAGGCAGAAAAGGAACATAAATTCAAGTCTCTTAAGTCAGCTTACTAGGATGTTAACTACCATTATTCTTTCTTTGTAGACTTGATAAAACAGGGAGCTAATATTCAGATTTTAGACAGACAGTGTTGAGAATATTTTGATTCATCTAAATTTCTGGGGTATCCTCTCATTCTGGAGAGTCATGTCATTATATTGTCACTATCCTATGCTATGAGGATCCTATTCTAACCAGTTCGAAGAAGGCTAACTGCCTAATAACACTGTTGTGTGGGAAGCAGTGATACACAAGGTTATATAAAAGACCTCTACAGTCTGATTAGCTTCACATTATTTTATAATCTTTCATAAAAACATTTTTTTCTCCAGTCATAGCTAGGTCCAATATTACTTGTGTCACATAGTTCTAATTTTCAAAGGCAAAGTGGTTGAAGTTTTTAAGAAAAAAAAAATCACAAAACTTTATTCCAAAGGAAAAATGTAAATGAAATTTAAGCAGTCAAATAAAAAAAATCTGAGAAGACATTTTATAGAATCATAGAATCATAGAATCATTAAGGTTGGAAAAGACCTCTAAGATCATCGAGTCCAACC
>NW_008825080.1:3454167-3469942 GCF_000699105.1 Pygoscelis adeliae
CCCCAGGTCCTTTTCCGCCAGGCAGCTTTCCAGCCACTCTTCCCCAAGCCTGTAGCGCTGCATGGGGTTGTTGTGGCCAAAGTGCAGGACCCGGCACTTGGCCTTGTTGAAGCTCATACAGTTGGCCTGGGCCCATCGATCCAGCCTGTCCAGGTCCCTCTGCAGAGCCTTCCTACCCTCGAGCAGATCAACACTGCCGCCCAACTTGGTGTCGTCTGCAAACTTACTGAGGGTGCACTCGATCCCCTCATCCAGATCATTGATAAAGATATTGAACAAGACTGGCCCCAAAACTGAACCCTGGGGAACACCGCTCATGACCGGCCGCCAACTGGATTGAACTCCATTCACCACAACTCTCTGGGCCCGGCCGTCCAGATAGTTTTTAACCCAGTGCAGAGTGCACCTGTCTAAGCCGTGAGCCGCCAGCTTCTCTAGGGGAATGCTGTGGGAGAGAGTGTCAAAGGCCTTACTGAAGTCCAGGTAGACCACATCCACAGCCTTGCCCTCATCCACTAGACAGGTATTTTAAGGAAACAAAAAATATAATGAATTATTCTTGGAAAGTGGAATGCAACACTGCAGTGAAAAGTATTCTATGAAAACTGAATAAAATACTAATAAATAAAGCAAGTGTGGCAGAAAAAAAACATTAATCTGCAAACACTCTATTAGAGGTGGATGCTTCATAGTTCTTTGATCTGTTGATTTTGCTTATCCACTGTATGCTGCATGTCTGTAATGTACTGCGGGATTTTTAGGTATGCTCAGTAATATATATGCAATCTGTCTCCTCTTTGGCTCCTGTTTCGCAGTGATCCCTTCCCACTATGTTCATTTCTGTTTATTTGTCTTCCCTTCTAAAACTGGGAGGCATGTATTTTAATGATGTCATTTTGCCCAGCCGTACAGAGGTCAGTGTGTCTGTTTTTGTCTTTCAAGACCTCTGTTCAGATAGACAACACTATTTCACTATACTATAGCCTATACAATAAAAAAACTATCACTATAATTCTTTATTTAGACAGCAATTACAAAGCTATTTTCTACATTTTGCAGACTTAATTTGTAATTTTCAATTTATTACAGCTTCTTCATTCCTCACTAACCAACAATTTATACCAAGCTTCATATGTGCACTGCACAAATAAAACACATGAAATTAGTAAGAAAATAAAGATTTAAACATATTTACATTCTGTAGACAGCTGATTCATATTTTTACTTCCCCTTGAGCTGAGTGAGTATTATTATTCCTATTTTACAATGACGAAAACCCAAACAAAAAGTCAGTCATTGTCCAAGAGATACTAAGGGAAAGCCAGGCCCAGATTTCAGGCACACCTGGCTATTAATTATATCTTTGTTTTTCTAGACAGTTGTGGAGACAAAGTTGTGGAGGTCTAGGATGATACACTACTATTACTGGAGTGCCCTAAAGAAGCAGCAAAGAAGGGTTTAGCAAGCTCCAGTTGTGATATTAGTGGAAGACAGGTGGAAACTCTGCTGCACCCTGAACCTTCTCATGCATTTAAAGGGTAAGAAAATGATGGGTAAGAAGAGAATAATGTTCTCCATTTTGAGATTTCCAAACAACAGAGATTTAAAAGATGTTAGATCTCCAAACACGCCTTCAGGGTTCCTTGCCATTCAAACTTATCTTCATTTATTATAGTACCATAATAAACCATAAATGACAAAAAGAAGAGGTACCTCCCAATTGTCACTATATCTGCAAACACACCTCTGCTTAAGTATAAACAATTTCATGGTGCTTGTGTGACAGTGACGAGTAGACAGTATGAGAAAATACAAAATAGATTTTGAGGAAAGAGAAAGCAGGTGGAGGAGAATTACAGGACTTCCCTCTGAAAGCAGTACAGCTTCTGAGAGCACCTTAACTCAGGCCTCAGGCAGAAGCAACCATGTCAAGGATTCAGTGTGGATACGTACAGCCAATACAGTAGCAACAGCTGCCTGTAAAAGCCCAGGCCAAGCTCTGAACAGATCAGATACTGAGTCTAGAAATACAGATCCCAAAGCATTAAGGGAGAAATGTAATTGATGGTGCTCATAAATAATAAAATAATACCTTTACCTTGTAGCCTTATCTTTCAGGTTTCATGGATATTGAAGTGGCTAGGGTATTCACAAATGTTGGAAACAAATGAAGGAAATATGCCCCCAGACAAGTACAAATCCATCCCATACATCTTGATAAACTATTAACAAAAAGATGGAGATAGTCTAGTCCTATGTTTTCATTACTTTATACACCTAACATCATCCATCAACTAAATAATTTGAGCATGAAAAGTCAAATCAATAAATGAGTGATCTCAGCTTTTTTGATTCACATACTTATATTACATCATCTATAAAATCTCTCTTAGTACAGCTTGTAGTACAGATGTCTGAATCTGAAGAAATTGGGGAGAATATCTGCTTCAGTGATAAACAGCTATTGGTTCATATATCTACATTAAGTGATCTTGATAAGTAAGCTTTCCAAATGGACTAGTACAGTCATTCAGCACCATGGAGTGAGTGCATTACCTCATCAAATCTTTTGGCTTCTCACAATAACATGTTAACTCAGATTCAAGACCATTCTGCATGCCATGTCTGATTTTCCTTGCATGCCACTGCCACTCCTGTTTCTTAAAAAGGAATAAATAGCTATTTAGAAACAAAAGTCAAGGTCAGTCTGATTTCACAGCTGCATTATATAAAAAAATGTTTTGTTATATGGGTTTATATTCTGCTTAACCCAAGGGAAGAAGAAACAGTGCCTGAAAGTCAGAAAAAATAAAGCTGCAGTAATGTAGTGGTGCAAAAGGAAATAACGTATTATTTTTCTAGATTATTTACTATAGTTTTCAGCACTGTATTATAGTCCTCTAACACAATATAAACATAAAGCCACAGAAACAGACATCTTATCTAGGTAATACCTGATATGCATATCTAGTCTACTGTGAAGCTTAAAATGTCAACTGTCTAGTAGATGGCTATGTTTGCAAAAAGAAGTTCAGTTACAAGGTCTAATTGTTATGTGATTAAGTCCAAACTACAATGAACAAAGAAGATGAGCATCACCACAGTATTCTGTTCAAATTTGTTCATGAAATGCTTTCAGAAAGTGTTATAAGTGAGACTGAAAAACAGTGTAATAGTATACAGAGGAGCACATAGCACCTCCAGAGCTTAACAGCTCTAACCTGCCTTGTAAACAAGCAGGAGCCTGTCTGGCCAAAAGGTAGAGAATGGTAAACTGCATTAAAAATAACAGGCCTTACACTCAAGTTCATAACCCTCATCTCAGGGAGCTTCCAAACTACCACTGTAAAATTAGAATCATTCCTTAGTGAGCGTGCCATACTCCTTTTTTTCTGAGACAAAGCTAAATAGAAGGAACTGGGAGCATAAGAAAACATCTGTCATCAAAATTCCTTGTCCCACCTCAATATGTGCATGGATACAAGCTTTCTTCAACTCAGAATACCCATTTCGTGAGCTTCATTAGACTCTAAACATTCTTAAGGCAATATGTTTATATCTGAATTTTGTGTATCATCTTTGACATCTGGAAAAGCCAAGAATACAGGTGTCTTTCGGAGCCTGTAGACACTTTAGCAGTTACAACAGTTCCAAGCCATCCTAATAAAGTACAGTACCCTGACTCATGTAGAAAGTATGTGTAAAATTAGATGATAAGGAATAGATTTATTTGGCAAGGAACAGAGCAGCAAAGTCACTGGAACATCCTGTTTGTGGTATTTTTTGTATATAGTCAGTATGTACTGTTTGTCTGGACTTTAAGGTACACACTAACACACATTTTTTTGTAGTGATCACTCTCCTGCAACGCAAATAATGTGTTCTGCTAAGCCTTTCAATAGTCTGCTGATCATGTTGTTATTTCACTCTTGGGGAAAAAAAAAAAGTTAATGAAAGATAAGGGGCTTTTGAAGAAGGTGCGATTACATTATTTAAAAATTATATATTTTATAAGATAAGGTTTAAACACATGTCAGGGGAAGTCAACATTGCATTATGAATGGTAGTGATTACGTTATCTGTAAACTTTGAAGCTTTACGTACTGATGTGAACAATTGACTCCGTTGTTTTGTTGTTACCATCAGCATTCCCCTTTCAGAGCTGCTGAACTGACTGCTGTTTGCATAGCAAGAAGTAAGGAAAGTTTGTTTTCCCACTAATATTTCATTGACTGTTTAGCCTGATAGTGACTTTTCACCTTCCTGTCTGCTGGATTTTTTTGCCTGGATTGTAAAATTGACTGGATAGCTAACTTCTTCACCTGAATCATTAAGAAGTTAATTCAAAAGAAAATTTTACCTTAAGCATCAAGATTAGCTCCTAAAATAGCACAATTTGCTAAAGCTTATAGACATTGTTACTACTTTTTAAATCTCATTTCTTTATTCTATTATGTTGGATTACAGCATGTGGTAAATATTTAGCCATCAGATCAATGTCTAGTAGCTAAAATACAAGAAGAAATATTTATTCTTTTAATTGATATATGGATTTTGCCTGAAAATGATAGGTACTTTTATTATTTATTCTACAAACTGCATTATTTTAAGGCTGCTCAAAATAAAAACTGCATTTCATTCTCTATGTCTGCCTGATTAAGTATATTAGAAAGTACATGAAAACCATTTTCCCTTCCTACCCTGCCAGCCCTTCTCCAAGCCCAGCCTTCCTGCATCATTGCTTAATGAATAGAAAGAAAAATTAGTCTTCCACTGTTCAATCCCATTTCAAACAGAAGTGTAGAATAAGAGAAGAGGTGGAGAAATGGGAAATTTTTTGGCTAAAATGGAGCTGAGCCAATAGCAAGGTATTTTACAACCCAGAGAAAACAAGGAGCAGGGAAAGGTTTTGTCATCTGTTTGTTCCAAAGAACTTAAGCCTCAGATTTACTTTGTGCACTCTGATTATCAATGGATATTGTGTTGACTTTCTTTGTTTCTTTTTGTCTTGTTTTCTCAAGTTTTAAATTGTTACAATGTAGTCCGTAAAGAATTTTTTTCTGGAGGTATCTAAAAATATCACTACTTAACTACAGATTTTATATTCTGTGTGCTCAGTTCTCAACACTTAGCCTGGAATTAATTCTTAACAGTAAAGAATATTGGGAAAAAATGTTGCTGAAAGTTCCTTTATAAAAATCCTGTGGATCCACTGTAGGCATTTTCAGAAAAATACAGCTTGCTTGCTTTTCCATAAAGAGAACCCTGAGACTTAATAAGCCAAGGAAGGCCCTCAAATGAAATCCACTACCCTGTTATTTTGTTGCCCATAGGATTTAATAACAGAATGCATTGTTCACTGAAGTACAACAGGGGCGTTTTTTCTGGGGAAAATTCAAATACAACAGGAAGACAAGGCAGAAGCTTCCCCTTCCTGCCACAGGACTAATTCAACATTTTTCCTTTCAAGAGCACTGAATTCATATGGTACAGCAAAACATAAATTCAAGTTCATTAAATAAACAAAGACCATTCAAATAATTTCAATATTTTGAAGTAAATGAACTTCTGAATGGACTAAAGGTGTGAAATAATGTTATCAAAGTTCTGACATTACTTGTATGATCTGCTGCTGTCAATATGATTTGCAGTCAAAGAGTTTCTACAGACTATTTGTACTTCTAAGAAAATCAAGAGAATTAACTCCCTTCCTCTAGAAGGCATAAGAATAGTATAATTCTATTCCAAAAATATATTTTACAAAAGAAAGTTTCTGTACTCATGAATATTTTAAGTATTTTTCTGTATCCATTAAAAATATAGTATTTACTTTACTCATAAAAAGCCACATAGGTTTTCTTTAAAAGAAGAAGGAAAACACAAGTTAAAAAGCCATAACAGGTCATGAACCTGATCCAACATTAAGCTTAGAATATATTCACAGGTGTGAGCCATGCCCGTGAGTTCAGGATTACGAGCAAGTTTTATTTTAAGAAAGTGTTTGTTTTTGCAGGAATAGTGCCTACCTCTGTTGTTACTGTATTTGTTTTGTCCTGTTTTTCTTTGATAGGAAATTCATTATTATATGTACCAGAAGGAAAAGACGTACGTGGGCAGGTTTGATATTACATATAACCCACATGTCAAAATGTGGAACTTGCAGAGCAGAGCCCTGAACTTAGGTAACCATGAGAATGTCTGCCAACTTCAGACTTGTATTCTGGCACTGGGGATTAGAAGTGTGATTTTTCAGAATGAGAACAAAAAGACAAGGTTTTCATGATAGGGCTGGCAGTCTTGGCACACTGTAGAGTCAAGCTGAAGTAAAGCAATTGTACTACTTATTGCAGTGGCAGTTTTCCTCAGAATTAAATGCCGATGTGATTGGATGTCAAGGACAACTAGGAAAGAGCAAAAGGCAGCAGTGAGTGCTGATCTGGATTGATTAATTAAATACAGCTATGGAAGAATGTAGCAGAGATCAAAATTTCTTCCTTCTTTTCATCCTTACCTCCAGCAGCTTTAAGAAATCCCATGCACCTAAATACATGGGAACTACCTTTTATGGGAACTGCTACATTGCCCTCCTTATGGTTATAGTTACAGAAAGTTGGAAGATTGTGTGTGATAGAAGAACTTGCATAAAAGGAAGTAATTAAAGTATAGTTATGGTATATAGACATTCTTTCTTCCAAATAGAGGTAAAATATTTAGGTATATTTTTTCCCCTCCAAATCCAATATATTTCACTAAGGGATTGCTTTCCAATCTATGAGTTGACTTTCCACTATGTAGCTGACGAAATGTCGCACATGCATGGAAAATGTCCATCTGCTATAAAGAAACTGGATTAGTACAAACATGTCTGCTGCTTAGTCTACCACTCTACGTAGTAGTTATTAGCAGAGCAGATGTCTATTGTGTGGTGAGAGGAGGAGAGCTTCTTCTGGACCCAAACTGAATAATCGGCTCTGCAGGAATGAGAAAGAAGGTAATTCTAGACGTTGCTTAAACTGGGTCTAGGTTGTGCAGAGAGTGCAGAATCAGAGGGGTGTAACAAGTTCACTTTTAGCACCCCTACAGTTCCCAAATTTGTAAAGTTGATAATTTAACTCAAAGAATCCATCCAGGCATGATAGTGAGACAGTGAAGCATGGTAACAGTAGGTGGTAGCTGCTTTTATATCAAGAAGTACCTATATGGCAAGTTTTAAGACCCTATAAACTAGTTTTTGTAGTGAGTCACTTTGGTACACAAATGTTACACTGAGACCAGTTATTGCTAAGCTGTTCCAGCAGATCTATTTCACTCCAGAAATACTAGAATTGCCTTTAAATAGAGAGAATCAGTATAAAGAGATTGTGGACTGAATGGTATCCTTTGAGGTTCACATATTTTTAACCATAAAGGTGGTGTAGATTCTACAATATACACCATTCAATATTATTTTTTATCACATGGTCAGAAATAACTATATGAAATGTATTTTATGAAATATAGTTGTTAGGAATTTTCTTTAATTTGAAGCTGATCTCTGGTGATCGTTGAACTAGACTTTATAATTTGAAAACCCTAAGTATCCTGAAATACAATCCCCATATATTTAATTTTTATTTAATTTTATCGGGAATGATGCTTCAGGGTCAGTGTTAGGAACAGTGTTAGATTGGAAACGTCCTCTTGGACTGTCAGATCCAGCCTCCTGCATCCAGTCTTAGTGCATGGTCACTTTTATACACAGATCCAAGTTTACATTTTCATATCATTTTGTGGTCATCAGTCTTACCAGAAAAAATTGATCAAGAATGTCTCACTTCTTGGTAAAAATTTGCTTCTAATTTTAGTCTACTTATTCCTGGTGAGTTTATAAACATCTTTTGCTAACTTTGGCCTTTAGTTTAAGTAGTTCTTTTTCCTCTCCAATGTTCATTTTCCTGGTGCATTTATTTGGAGAAGTCATATCTCTTTTCAGCCATAAACATGCTCTTTTGTTTTGGTTTTGTCTGCATGTGTTCTAGCTTTTTTGCTACTGAGAAGCCTTTGCATTTCCCTAGTCATTCTAGTTGGCCTTCTTTTCATCCCTTCCAGATGGCATTATTTTCTCTTGAACCTGGATAAGAAGATTCAGTTCCCTGCAGAATTCCTGACCAAGATCTCTGTGGGCTCAATGTTCTCCCATTTCTGTTCTGCATTTCTGTTTCTGGATATTATAGTCAAATTTGTCTCTTACAACCAGCTTAGATACATTATTTGTAACTGTGTCATACCACTAGGACTCTTGCCTCCACTATCCTGTCTTAACAGGTGACACTTTTTAGTTTCTAAATGCTTCTTTCTTGCATTTTGTACTATTGAATTTCATTTTCTGTTACTCACATTTATCTTGTAGATATTCCCATTCTCTCTTTAGTGATGATACTTCCCTGTCCTGTCTTTGTCATGAGCATTTGTCTACCTTTTGTGCAATTGCCATTAATAAGGATATAAAGACAAGAGCTATTTGAAGATCATTCCCTGAGGAATTCCACTAACAGGCCAGTAATTATTTTATCACCACAAGTTATCTCCTTTTCATCATAATTTGTCCTTTCTCCTCAAAGCAGTTGTTAACTCACATTATAATTCCTGTACTAATCCTTCTTTTTCCTGCATGACCTCAAAATTTCCCATACAACACCATGTCAAATGCTTTACTGAAGTCCAGATTAAAATGACTGCATTTCCTCTGTTTAGAGTAATTTATCTTATCAAATAAACATACCTAGCTATTCCGGCACAATCAACCCTGAGTAAATAATTTTCCATTTACTGATGTATCTTTAATTATTTTTTAATTCAAAATCCATTCAACAACTTTGATATTATACTCAGTGATTCAGTTTCTCCACTTATGAAATGGCAGTCATAAATACCTGCCTTTCAGATGTTTAGATGACAATGCATTGGCATTGTTAAAATGCTTTGAGATCCTTAGTAGAAAATGGTCTGAAATGCAAAGTACTCCTATAATTTTTGTCATATGCTACATTCAAAGAGGTACCTCTAACAGTTGTGTTATGTGTAAATATCACTTCTATAGATCAAAGAATTCTTCTTTGAATGGATGCTTTCATTTCTGAATGCTCTTTTTAAATTAAAATATTGTTTTCCTATTTGTCAAACTATGTCACTTTTATAAGCTGTCAATCAAGATAAAATAAACTCACACTGTCTTTGTGTTGTATGGAAGATAACAGGCTTTGATCAAAAAGATAAAGGTATGTCAAACATTATCATCAGCACTAACCACTTCAGACTCTTCTCACTCTGATATTTGATATTTTCTGGCTAAATTGCAAAGATTTAATTCTTTCTAGTTTTAAAGCTAAATAAAACTCCTCCTAACTGTTTAATATACCCATTCATATATGTCTATGTAGAAAAAAACAAAGAAAATTTTATCTTTTCTTCATTAATGGGATATTTTTAATTAGCATAAGATATGCTTAGAAGAAATGAATGCAATTAACATGGAAGATTTTTAGTAAATTCACATAATGTTGGGTTTATGATTATCTTTTGGAAATAAAAAAATTAAAAATTTCAAATCATATCAGTCAATGCACCATATGCAATTACTTGTACTTTATTTTTCTCTAGATTACATATGAAGCCTAAATGGCATGTCTGTTCTTTGCCTGTCTATGTGCCCAGGAAAGAAGATGAAGGGAAATTACTGAAAAGGAGGGAAAGATTTGCATGATGAACTTTTCTCTTGAACTGCCATGTATTCAATGGAAGTATCTTTGCAGTTCTTCACAATAAGTTCCTGTAAATTTTAAGACGACCTACATAGAAAAGTATTATATAAGAACTATTTTAAAAATCCAGAGAACTGAAGACATTGCCCTTCCAATTGTTGCATGACATTTTGAACTATCTCAAATAATATTATAATAATTTATATATTTTTAATAATTATTTTTTATAATTTTATTTTTAAAAAATTTACAGTATATAAATGCATTTTATGTCATCTAAACCCCCACCATTTTAAATATATAATGTGAAATGCTGAAAAAATAAAGCATAATAGCTCTTCTTTAATGAAGGTGAATAACATTTTCTGGGGATAATTTAGAAGCAAACTACTGCTCTGATTGAGTAAAGTAAATAAACACGAGCTTAATGAGACTCCTGAGCAGTTCCATGGAAAACTCTTGAGCTGGCATTGTCCCTTAGAGATTCTGAGAGCTCATTTAAGGCTCATGAAGTCCATATCAATGAATTTGGCCCAAGATTGCCTAATAAGAATGCATAGTAGATTGGAGACACCCGAGATCATTCTTACCTGATCAAGATACAAGATCAAACATTACCTGAATTGTTTATTCAGATAATTCCTTAAAACTCTGTTGTTTCAAAGTTCTTTTTCTTTTAAAATGTTGTCCTACTGTAAAATAAAAAGCCAACAGACTGTATTTGTGTCTGTATAACCACTCTAAATAAGTCTTCATATCTGATGGGATCCTGTTCTCCTCACTCTTTGTAAACATCAGAAAGGTTTGCCTTGAGCCATTGTTTTCCTTCAAGTTTGTTTCATGTGAAAAATCTGTTATAAAGTCAACTTAATAATTTAATGAAACTCAGTAGCAAAGTTAACACATTAACATGCTTAATATTCATAAGTAATATTACAGCATTATACTGTAATATATATATGTAATATATATTTCTTTGAAAGATATACAACAACATTTTTCTAATATCAGAATAGCTATTCCTACTTTGGTTGTCAGAGTTACTTACGGAAGAGCCAAAGATATGTATCGAGGCCTAGAAACTTGTTATAAGTTTATAAGTGATCATGAGTGGAAGGCAGTGTAAAAATGTAATTGAATAACCCAACAGTTAAAATCCTATATACAGTTAGACTACAATTTTAAAGGAATATAACAGTTATTCTCTGAATTAAAAATTATGAGTAACAGAAGAGGTCAGATTGTAGCACTTCTCACTTTCTAACATTTCTTACTTCTCAGTTTGGTTTGTTAGGAAAAATTGGGGGGGGGGAGAATCAAATGGGGTTTTCTCCATAGAATGTCTGGATGTAGTTTCTAACTCCTATCAATCTGAAAAGATTCCCATGAATCAAACAAGGGGAGTGTTTGCAAAAGTATTGGTGACCTACACCTACTCCAGGCCTACCACCCCCTAGATTGCCTTTCTTTGAGGGTTTTTTTTGAGTGAAGGATTACTAGGAAACTTAAAATTACTTTTTCTAGCATTTTTTTATTATTATTTTTAGTGGTTTTGACTGGGCTGAGCTGATTTTTTTTCACTTTCATTTCATGTTTCTTGCATATGCATAAGTTCAGATTCATAATGTTCCTGATGTTTCTCCCTGTCTCCACATGGCTTCCATTGTGAATACTCTTTTCCCTTGACTGCCCTCTAAGAAATGATCTTATTTGTTGCTTACTCTCAGGCAGTATTCATAAAGAAATTCTTAAAGTATGAACATTTTAAGGAATTTTCTTTTTAGGCATGCTTCTCTTTCCCACATCACTTTTTTGAATTGTACACGAGCTTAGTGTGCTTAATGAACTTGATTCTAAAAGCAATTAATAATAAAACTGTTGTGAATTAGTACTCATTCCTGTTTCAACACCATGCTATAAATTATTTTTGTGGGATAATAGTTTCATAATTAACTTTTGCCAATATCTCTTGCTCACCACCTTTTATTTCTCAGATACTAATGAATAAGATCAGTTACAGAGGGGGGAAAGTTGTTATGAAATTGAAACTTGAGAGTGTTTTGGCACTTTTGACAGTTGCTGCTGAAAAGTGTAAACCCAAATGGACTCTACTTCAGACACTAAAATGCAGCAGACAAAACTATTATTTCATCCCCTGTGGGCCACTGTCTCTGTTCACTCTTACTTTTATGTCATCATGTTGGTTTGACACCTATAATAGGTTTAATAGGTTTTTCTCTGATGTTATTATTGGCTAATGATTCTGCTCTTCTCTGGGGATGGCAAAAATGAGAAGTCACACTGTTCTCCTGTTTTATGTAGCTCTACAGGGACAGCCTTAACCATAGTACTCTATGGGAGTATGTCATCTTAAATCAATAGATAACAAGTTAGCCTTTAACATTTGGATTGCTTGCTTCAGTTTTATAAATCAGGCTAGCAATTATAAAACTATCCCTGATGATCCAGTAGTTCAATATTTATCTTAATTCATATATTTTACACTTTTAGTGTTTAAATGGAACTAAAGCAAGGAGTGATTTATAAAACTTTACGAATGTCCTTTAAGCAAGAATTTATGTTTTCTAACAGAACAAACAGTTGTCACATTATGATGATAGCAGCAGATTCTGTGAGATCTTGTTTCATTGGATCAACTGTTTTAACTGTACCTGACTCATCATGTTGATCTTTAAGGCTCTGTCTTTCCAAAATGATAGGCAGGAACAATAGAGTGGCAACGTTTTACATTTCAGAAAAAAATCATAGAAAAAAGATAAAAATATTACTACAAGATGGATGCTGCCACACTTGCTACTTTAAGTCAACAGTAAAATGTGCATGTTTTAACGAGCTCTTCAGCAACGTTTAATTTTTAATTCATTTTTAATTAGAGATCAATGGATAACAAATATAGTTAACTTCACATACTTTGAGCAAAAGAAAAGCTGTTCTAGACTTTCTATGCATTTGATCTTCACTCCAAACTCTGTTCACCTCACTCCAGACAATCCCTCATTGTGTTGGAATGTTTTCCTTTGACCAAACGGGGGGGTGGGGGGTGGAGAAAAAAAAAAGCAAATAACAAAACCAAATTATTCTTGAAATCTTAGGAAATATACTTTGGCGGACAACATGTGGGGTTGCCTTGAAGAACTGAACTGGGATACTATGGCTACTTAATTCCCTCGGGTTTGCTCCTCCATCAAAGAGAGTCCCAGCTGCTCTCTGAGGTGGATGCAAAGTTTCATTTAACTATAAATTAAACAACTGAACATTGTCAGAGCTATTCACCACTCTTAGAAGAAGTTTATTGTTTTCAAATTTAGAACTTTAGTTACTCTAAATCAAGATTGCTTCAATAAATTACTCATTATTTTCAGAGAAAATGAGAGCATTTCACCCTTTATGTTGGCATTATCTGAAAAATGGGAAATGAAAAATTTGCTCCAGAAATTTTTTTATTAATTTATCATAAAATAAATTATTTTAAAAGTAATATTTAGTAAATATTAAAAAGTAATAACAATCATTTCGTTAATGAAAGAAATCTGTTTCAAATATGTTTCAATTCAACAACATTTTCAACAGATAAAAACATATATATAAATTTACTGTTAAAAGCAGCAAGCACAGCCCAGGTAATTGGATCTGAACTTTCTGTTTCCTCACACTGTGAAAGTTCAGATGGGAAGGTATACAAGGAAGAGTATAACAGTATGACAGCCCATCAGAGTTGGCTTTGTGTGGATTTTATACAGCTGAAGTATATATGAGTGTTTCTGTCCATTTCATAGGTGAGGTGGGGGACAATGGTGAGAAAGTTGGGGAGTATTAGATACCTATTGAAATATATGAGTTTACAGAAAACTGCACATATTGATCTTTACCATACATGCCTTTCCACATTACATTTAGACTTCACCTCCCTGCCTTCTTTTCATACCCACTTCTTCCTTTCAGTAATCGTATCCTTTCTTTCCTGTATTTCCAGTCCGTACAGCTAAACATGACCTGGATATCACTTTACGCTACAGACCACTATCATGCATTTCCTTCATATTCTAGGTTTCTTCCTTCTCCTCTTTGGCTACTCCTTCCAGATTTACAGGCACATTTGCTAGCCAGGAGTGAGCCAGCTGGTAGTTACAAACACTGTACAAAAAATTATATTTGCTACACACGTGGAAACCTTTTTTCCAGAGGGAGACCACCACCATGGAAAGTGCTAGTGGGAATAAGAAGCAGAAACAAGAGCAAACAAGCAATGGTGAAACTTTGTATTGTTAGACATCTAACAAAGTGTGGACACTTCTATAGTGTCATTAATATATTATTCACTTGTACTAGAACTGTATCAGAAAACCACATCATCTTGGATAAGAGCCTGCAGCTAAAAGCCTGCTTCTGCCTATACAATGTAGGAGAAAATTAGGTGCCTAAATTAGGAATATGTGGCCAACTAACCTTTAGCTTCTGTGAGATTTAGTGTCATTACACTGAAGGTCCATTTAAGCCATGCTCCTTAGTGAAGACTATTTGATTTCTTTTCCATAGCTCTTCTAAGAGCATATCTTAAATGAACTCAGAGACAGCAAATCCACTCTGATCTGTAGTGGTTGATCTTGATCTATTTGGGAAGCAAGTCAAAAGTTGTGAACTGAAGAACTGAACACAGAATAAATAGTAGCTGAGATCAAACACAAACTGTTTTTTCTCCCTGAGACTTCCATGCTTCTTGGTTGTCAGAGCCTGTAACACTATACAAAGCATTTAAGCACTTAAGAAAAGAAATAAAATTGCAAACTGATTTGTGAAGACAACAACAATTACAAATAGAAGAAAACAAATAAAAGCAAACTTTCCAAGTCAAACCATGTGTTGGCTTCTTCGTTCTGATCCAGGTTAAAAGAAAAGCATGATCCAGTTTAACATCCAGTTTCTTTCGACCTTTGTAAGTGTCAGGTAATATCATGAATCAGGGAAGATCCTCAGCAGTCTTAAGTGAACACCAGAATCTTAAAACACTGTTATGTTGAACAGCAATAATATCCAAATTTGAGATGTTCCAAAAATAGATTTAAAAAAAAAAACAACAAAAAACAAACAAACCAAAAAAGGGTAAAATAACAATTAATAACTTTCTGCCCCCAAAAACTTGATATTCCATAACGGATTTCTAAGGTAAAATGATGGACGGTAAAGAGACATCAGGTGGGGTGTTAGACCATTTTGTGCTCCCTTTTAAAACGGACCTTTGATATTTTTATGTCCTTGTCCTACACCTTCCTCTGAAGCATCTGGTGATGACTCCTGCTTCAGACTGAGTACGGTGCAGGTATGATGACTTCTGTGTTTCTATGGTCATCTGCAGTTTCATCAGAGTCCCGGTGGTGTTCATGGGAGGTTTGCTTCTGGCTTCTTTGTGAGTCCTCATTGAGTCAATTCAAGATTGATTCAATGCAACACTTAAAGTCACATTTTCAAGCCTTTCCAGAATAAAAGTGAAATGATGAACAGCTAGAGTAACAGAGGAGAAACCTAGAAAATCAGTGGGTAGAGAATTTTCCCTGAGCCTACCTATGTCAGGCCCTTTCTGATTCACTTGTTACAAAGATGGTAGAGACATAGATATGTCCCGACATCTGTTGGAGGGACAACACGGAAGGGCATAAGCAATCCGGGAGGTTCCTGGAATGTGTCGATGATAACTTCCTTCTCCAAGTGATAGAGGAGCCAACAAGGAGAGGTGCTACACTGGACCTTGTTCTCACCAACAAGGAGGGGCTGGTGGGGAATGTGAAGCTCAAGGGCAGCCTGGGCTGCAGTGACCACAAAATGGTGGAGTTCAAGATCCTTAGGGCACCGAGGACGGTGCACAGCAAGCTCACTACCGTGGGCTTCAGGAGAGCAGACTTTGGCCTCTTCAGGGATCTGCTTGGTAGAGTGCCATGGGACAAAGCCCTGGAGGGAAGAGGGCCCCAAGAAAGCTGGGTAATATTCAAGGATCACCTCCTCCAAGCTCAGGAGTGATG
>NW_008825080.1:3471056-3471531 GCF_000699105.1 Pygoscelis adeliae
GCGCTAGAGGGACGGGATGCCATCCAGAGGGAACTGGACAAGCTCGAGAAGTGGGCCCGTGTGAACCTCACAAGGTTCAACAAGGCCAAGTGCAAGGTCCTGCACCTGGGTCGGGGCAACCCCCAGTATCGATACAGGCTGGGGGATGAAGGGATTGAGAGCAGCCCAGCAGGGAAGGACTTGGGGGTACTGGTGGATGAAAAGCTGGACATGAGCCAACAATGTGCGCTCGCAGACCAGAAGGCCAGTCATATCCTGGGCTGCATCCAAAGAAGCGTGGCCAGCAGGTCGAGGGAGGTGATTCTGCCCCTCTACTCTGCTCTGGGGAGACCCCCCCTGGAGTACTGTGTCCAGCTCTGGAGCCCTCAGCATAAGAAAGACACGGATCTGTTGGAGCGGGTCCAGAAGAGGGCCACGAAAATGATCAGGGGGATGGAACACCTCTCCTATGAGGAAAGGCTGAGAGTTGGGGTTG
>NW_008825080.1:3471686-3486007 GCF_000699105.1 Pygoscelis adeliae
AAGGAAGAAATTTTTTATGCTGAGGGTGGTGAAACACTGGAAGAGGTTGCCCAGAGAGGTGGTGGATGCCCCATCCCTGGAAACATTCAAGGTCAGGTTGGACGGGGCTCTGAGCAACCTGATCTAGTTGAAGATGTCCCTGCCCATGGCAGGGGGGTTGGACTAGATGACCTCTTTAGAGGTCCCTTCCAACGCAAACTATTCTATGTTTCTATGATTCTGTGTCATTCTGATGGGCAAAATCAAGACAAAAATGTTAGGAATGATGAAAAAATTTAAAAAACCCAGAGAATTCTGGTCATAAAATTGATTTTCTGAGTCTAATTATACTCAGGTTCTGTTTTGCCACACTAAACTTGAGTAGCACTTCATCTTGAAAATAATTCCATTAACCTGTCCTGTAATAAGCACCTTTCAGAAAATCTTTCCAGATTCCTTCCTTGTCAGCGCTAATGTATGTTGTTTATTTTATATTTTTAATGTATATTATTTGAATATACATTTAAAATGTATATTTATTGAAAAATAGTTTCTTCTTCAGGTCATACCTCTCACATTTTGCTCAGTTTTCAACTTACTGGTGAGTGAGAGTTGGAAAAGAGCTAACAGAGAGTTGTTTCAACTGCCTCCCCCTTTATTCCCAACCAGAATATTTCATGTCATTTGGCAGAAAAGGTCTGGGTTGTTATATACTCCGAAGGCAGTCTCTCACCCTTTATGAAAGCCAGAAGGATCGCGGAAGAAATGCTAAGGAAGATTCACAGAAATCTTAAATGGATGCTAGATTCCTAAATTTTTCCCCTGGAGGAGAAAAAATAATTCAATCCAAATGCCCAAAATTTATAAAACCATCAAAACAAAGAGGTTTTTTTATAATTCCAATACTGTGCATTATTTTCATTATAGTAAGTGTAATTCTTTTAAAGAAATGAAAGTTCAATATTCATGTTCTTTTTTATGCAAATCATAACAAGAATTCTCAGATATGCATCTAACGAGAGGAAAAGAAAAAACTGCTACACAGAGTGGTTTGGTCTCCCTCTGGGTATGTTGCTGATACAGCCATCCATCACTGAAAAGTACTGTCATAAATTTGAACTGAATGTAGGAAGTGACTGTTTGGGCTGCCTGCTGCCTCCACTGAAACCAAAAGGCTTCTTAGCAGAATTTTGCTTTCTTCCTTCTATTCAGTAACGATGCGCTGCTTTCTTTTAGCACGCCAGTACTAGGCTAAAAATAGACAAGGAGAAAAGGCTTCAGCCATTTTAAAGAGCACAAGTGATATACAAGCTGACCTCTTGACTGCATGTGTTACAGCTATAGGCAACCCAAATGGTGCCAGGTGGGGATTACACAGGGCAGAGCAACATCTGCTTCACTATCACAAGTGTAAATGATAGTTCTTCATGTTATGTCATAAACAGCCTGAGGTAAGAAAGACTGGTAGAGTTCCTGTCACAAATTAAACCCTTGCCAGCAGGTAGAATTCCAGTCCATCTGTCCATGAGAGTAGCTCAAACAGAATAAAAAGCTTTATAAAATATTATCCAGAGAGATAAAAGGCAAATAATGCAATTTATTTATGGACTGGAGCCAGAAAAGAAAGCAAAACTAAATAGAAAGAGAAGATGCTTTTTCCCTATGATGAATGAAAAGTGCTGTTATATAACCTGTTTCCAGAGCTAGGGGCCAGGTTTTCTGAAATGCTTTTTTTTTTTTTGCAAGCTTGATTTACACACAGACAAAGCCTTATAGGCACAAAGTATGTATCTTGGACATACACAACCCATAGCTCTCAAAACTGGATCCCAAAGGTTTACTTGGTCACCCCCTTTTTTTCTTTTGTTCCTACTTTAAGATGTCAATAGTTGTGGTTATTCAGACCAAAGACAACTTTGTGAAGAAAGCAATGTGAAATGCTTAACACTAAGTGTCTCCTTAATGCCTCAAACAAATGCCTAAGAAATAAATGTAAGACCCAAGGGGCACTTAGATTTCATATAGCCACCATGACTGTGTAAGCTGTATCCTATGGGCTAAATAGTCAACTACTTGCTAGATGTTTGTTTTTTTCTTTCACCTTTTGGCTTTCATCTATTTAGAGACAGTAGATAAGTTGAAATCTCTTAATGGAAATGCAAGGTGTGCAAAGATCAAACACATTGATCAAGTAGAACTGAGTAATTCAGTTCAAATTTATTTCAGTTTCAGGAAGCTGAATGTCCTCAATTCCAACAGCATTTCCATTCCCACTGATGACCAATTGTGATGTGTTTACAATGTAAGGAAAACACACATTTTTATAATCAAGGGCAAATATATATCAATTATCATTGTATTCCATATGTGCTATTCTATTGTAAAATGTGCAAAAAGAAGACACAGAATGTGTCCTAGAAAACAAAGTGTTTTGTCATCAAAACCTTGCCTGCTTACCAAATCTGAGGATTTTAAATATTCTGGAAATGCACCATTATTTTTATTGAGCAAAAATTATTAAGTGTTTTATGAGAGTGTGGTAAATTTGGAAAGTGTCTTAGGCTCTCGGTTTCCTAATCTTCACTCAAAGCAGAAAGAACTTTCAAGAATGATTAGTAGAAATGAATTTTTAAGGAAACTGGATTCCTGAGGGTGTGAATCAGTCCTAATGGGATATTCAATATCATTGTTATATCCTATGCCAACAGTTATGTCTAAATAGTTCCAAAAAATCCTACCTTTAATGAATTATTTTTTAGAATCAGGCATTAAGTATCTGAATCATTTAGACCATTTTGGAAAATGTTTCCCTTTATTTGGCACAATAATAAAACATGTCTAAGATTTTTGTGAGTCTTTCAGTTTCTAAGTACATTTATAAAAAGTCTGCTTCTGAAATATATAGATTATTTATTTATTTATTTATTTAGTATCATAATATACTTTCAGAGATATTGTAAAATTTGGTTTTGAAAAATTCACTGTGTCTCACCATATGTTCTTAAATGGCTTTCTGAAACAACAAACTGCATTTGTCTTAAGCTCATCTTGTACTCTACTTAAAACATTACACTGGAAAACCTGACCTAAATTTTCTTTATGTGCCTTTAAGCTAACCATGAATTAACAGAGCACATCTCTTGCTTCCTGAAGATATTCTAGTAGTAGATATTCTAATTCCTTGAAGAATAACCTGTGTATAACGGCTTTTCACTAGAACAAGCCAAGCTGTACCTCACATTCTAACACACAATATAAAAAAATGATAATTTTAGTCAGCATTGTTAAGATTCAAATATAAAAATATATCATAGAACTTGTACATGGAGTCATAATTTATGCCATCATCATAAGTAAACAGGAGCTTTTAGCAGGAAAGTGGCATAGGAATGGTTTTACTCAAGTAAAAGAGTCCAGTGCAACTGCAGGAACCAGAAATTTTGGAGAAAACATGGAATTTAGGGTCTGATTGTCTTTTGGTAGAAAGGTCACAAGTCAGGAGCTATTCAGGTAGAATTAAACATAAGGTTGACTCAGTTATATTTTGGAAGGTAATCTCAAAAGACAAAGCAAAAAAAAAGGCTAAAATATTAAGGAAGAAAAACAATGTATTTGAAAACAAAATAAAGCATGACACTCACTACACTTTCTGTATTCTAACCTGCAAGTATATACAGTAATATAAATGAAAAGTGAACGTAGCAGTAATTTTGTCTTGGAGCCATTAATTATATTGCTATTAGTGTGAACACCCAATGAACAAGAAGCTTTCATTATAACCCGCTGCTGCCATAGCAGCCTGCCATTGATCCATCACTGCCTTCATAATGCAATGATAATGGTTATTGTAGGATATCTGCTGACACCTAAGGTGATGTATGGCAGTCATATTTTCAAGATCTCAAAGAGCACATCTGCAGTTATTCCTGGGTTATTGGTCCCAAAGCACAGGAGGAAGAGGAGGAGAAAGAATAGCTTAAAATGTGTACTTTAAAATTAATTTTTGAAGTGTTGAATGTATCTATGCACAAGGGAGAAGAGAAAGTCAAGTAGAATTTTCAAAATGAAACTACCAGACCAAAGAAGATAAAAGTAACTAAATGAGCTCAAAACGACTTTTGAATGTGACTGCCTAAAAAAAACCTGGCCATGTGCAGTGAGGTAGTAGGTAGAGCCCCTGAGATATTCACTGATTTCAGAAGCAGTATAGATTGCTACTTTTGTATTTAAAAAATTGGCAAGTTTTATTCCAGTGTCAAAATACAGATTCTTAATGATAATGACTCACCCCAAAAATTATTATAGCAGATTTTCAAATAGAATGAGTAGGTATAAACCACTGAGGATTGCAGAGACAGACAAGCATTCCACTAGTGACCTCAGGGTCACAGGACAAGACTTATGCTACTCAGCAGCATGGAGCTTCAAGTTCTGACTCTGGAGCAAATGAACAAGGACCTGCCAGCCAGCCTTCACCTCTCTACCCGTTAAGGGATGTTTTGAGGTCTGTCTTTCTTATGGAGAATACCTCCCTGACTTGGTTAAGTTGTGTAGCTCCAAGAGAGGAGTGAAGTTAGAGGACATCCAGCACTGAAAGACATCTATTTTCAACCTGGTTGATTTTCAACAAGTTTGCCCTTTTCCTTTGCACCTTCTTCATGTGCAAGTTGTGTTGTTCCTTCTAGTCTGCTGACTTCAGGTGGTGATTTTCCACAGGGGTCTAACTATTCCCATCAATGTAGTGAGATTTCTGCTTGTCCAAAGAGCATGTGCTTTCTGTGTATTGTGGTATGCCGTATGCAGTCTGTACGATGCTTTGAAGACCTCAGTCTCAATGCTTCCTCAACACACTATGATAAGCAGTACATTTCTTTCACAAAACATGCACTGAAAGAGAGGGGACGTATTGTTGTTACTGACAGTAAAAATTAAACTACTGGTAAGGCATTCATTCTAAGAGTAACTAAAGCAAATACATATTCATTTGAGTGTTGATTTGGGAAGAAACAAAGTCTATAGAGCAGCCTATAAGTAGATGGACTATATAATTTTTTTAAATGCAAATTTATTTTTTATATAACTAATGACATACTTTGAGTTGGGCATATATTTTGGTGAACAGACTAATTGTAAATTCTCTCAGTGTTTCTTCATAATAATTCACATTTCATATTACCTATTCAACCAAGTGTTAGCATCCTAACTTAGCAATCTACTGCATTTGTTTACGCTTTCAGCTGTCCTTGCACAGAGACAATGTCAATGGACATTTGGTTAGATATGGATGGCTATTTCAACCAGAATTTTTTGACTGGGTTCCTATATATAGTGTAAAATATTAATTATCATACATCAGCTGTCTAGAATATGAAACTGGGTTATTTCTTTATTTCTCTTGGTCACCTTAAATCCAGATGTGCGTTTCCAGTAATAAAACCACTGATCTTTAGCCCGTTTGTTCTTGGAGGTCTAAACAAAATCCGCTCTGTTCATCAAATATCTATGGATTAAATGCCAAAATTGTTTTGTTTGATCATTTGCCAGGTATCAGCTCTATATTCTTTTTGTTTAAGAAATATTTTTCTTGACTGTCCAATAATCGCCAGCTGGGATCTCCTTAGGGCTTCAAGAGACAACAAAAATTCTGATATGCATTTTATGTCTAAACTTAACAGGAATGATTTTATTACTCTAATATGGAAATGAAACATGGTAACACTAAAAAAAAGAAAAAAATTAAGCATCATTTAATTAGTTACAAGTTATTGATAAGATTTATACTTGCATTATATTATCTATAGACACTAATAGGGCTCTGCAACTGTAGGTAGGTGGCTGCCAGCAGGGAACCGTCCTTCTGCTTTCCATACATGCAGGTCTCCAGGCAGGCCCCAGGCAGCTTGTCTAGGTTGGCTACCCTGTGCCCTGAAGCCTGCTCCCTCAGCACTCCTGGACTCTGCTTTCACATTCACTGTCATTTGAACAGCAAATCTTGTAAGGATGGCCTTGGGGGCTATTCTCAGAGGATAGTCTAGACATACATTATTGTGTACAGACCATCTCCTTTGTACACAAGAGAGAAAGAGTTCCATGAATCTTTTTTCCTAATCCCCATGTAGGATCCTGTCAGGGATGCCAAGCGGGGGAAGGATGGCTGTATAAATTTTATGTAGGAGCTAAGAGCATGCAGTGATTACCCCTGCATCTCCACTATCCCACCTGCTTTTGTACCATTCACGTACTCTATGCTCAGTTGTTCCCATTCCCTCAGGATGCAACTTCCTTGAAAATCCAGTAGTACTTTTTTGTTAACTACAGTGTTTATTAGAAAATAATGTTAACTTTTCTTCTTCATCCAAAACCATTAGTCAGCAGAAAGTGCTACATACTTACTCTACGGAGAAAAGTAAAACTAAGAATCTGAACTCTAATGCTTATAAAACACAACAAAACATCTTTTCTAGGAAACCATTAAGTCTCAGTCACATTTGAGTGTAAGAAATAATATTTCGTCTGCCTAGTCTACCTGTATATGTTTGTGTTGATAGAGAGGCTGCCACATACTTCTGCTGAGCTGCTGCAGAGTAGCTGTGCATTATAAAGCAATTGTCATGTTTTGTGAAGAGATGTCTACATTTTCAAGGGACAGGAAGAGTTGTCTGAGGTGAGGTTTTATAGTGGCTAAGGATTAGAAAGAATTTTTTGAGAAAAAAAATTTTATAAATACATCTTTGAGATCAAAAAGGTAATACAAATGTAAACCATTGTCACCAGTATGGTAAAGAAAAGACAGCCATATATTATCAGTATAATAACTGAAACACTGGAAGAGTAAGAATTCTAGTTACTAAGAAATTTGAGTAAAAAGATACAAACTTCAAAGTAATAAATTCTATGCACATTTGTCTTTATCAAAAACTTGTAAACAATTCCCCAGTAGCAAACTTTCTTCTTCTTTTTTCTTAGGAATCTGTAAAGCATTGTTTGAATCAAGTTATACCATCTTTAATTATCCTTTTAAAGATAATTTTTTCAGCTGAAAGAGTTTTAGGTCCTTCTTTCATCATTACTTGGTATACAATCCTTCATTATATGTCAGTGTGAAGATAATATGTTCTAGACAACCCAAATTTTGCTCTGAGGAGATATTATTGGGTTCTGCAATGTACCTCCGAGTGAGTGGCATACACATATATGTACTCTCCATTTAGAAAAATCCTACTAAGAAAGACATCAACTATTCCTCTTGAGCCAAGCCTACAATTATTTTTTAACTGCAAAACCTACTTTGGAAAACACAACATTAATGAAAAGAAGTGATATCAAGTTGGCAAAGCACATAATGTTCATACCTCCCCAATCTGAGCATAAGAAAAAATAAGTAGTCCAAAATCCATGACCAAAGGCAAATGAGTGTCTTCAGAAAGCATCTCCATTTCCTCATCCTGCATTCACCAAATTATACGTTAAGCAGCCTGGTGACATGGTTGGATTATTGTTACTGCATTTAAGGGCTTCTAACCACTGAAATATAAGAGGACCCCCAACATACAGTAATAAATTACCCCATGGTGAAAAGTACTGCACATGCAATCTATAAATACTGAAGATACATGGCTAAGAGGTACTAAACAGTAAGCGCTCAGCTTTATTTTCAGATGCCTGCTTGAGTTTGCAATATTAGTGTCTAGTAAAAACAACCAATTCAAGCTTTATAGTAATTCTAAACTGAGCAGGTATAAAGTCAGGACAGGACCTGCAAAGTTTGAATCTTTATGACCTCATTTGGGACATTAGTCTGTTCAGCTGTCTTCTAAATTTGACAACATATAAATTCCCAAAGCATCTAGGATTTTGCCAGTAAAGTTTTTTACTCGGCTCAAAGTACTTCTTCTGGGAATATGTGCAGCCATTTGAGTTGTGATGCTATCAGGCAGCTTGACATTTAAATTATGAGAAGATTCTTGAAATAGGCATCTACCCATCTATTTACTGTGTTCTCAACCTCAGTCCAGAAATTGATCTAGAACAAGTTTATTGGCACAATCATGACTAGAAAGCAGAAAGATGGAGGCAATTTCTATTTTCTTCCAATGCATTACTTCAGAGGTAAAAGACCAGACTCTTTTCTCTTCCATTGACTGATTTGGATTTGTGTTTTGAAGTCAATTATTTTCCTTGCATCCTCAAAACTGAGCTATAAGATATTCTGAGCTGGGGACTGTTCCTGAAGATCTGCCCTATCCGATGTACATTCTGAGACTGGTGATGTCTCCCAGGTTGGATATTTCACTTCACAGAAAATCCTCGACTATTTAGCACCTTTTTCTGGGTCCCCTATATATGTGCCGAGGCACAAGGAACAGATGTTCTCATGGTTTCTTTGGGCCGCTGAATGTTTAATTGTTTTATACAGATTGACTCAGGGGCAGCAGAACCAGACTTTATATACCTGACAGTCTCCTGGATACAATTTTCTTATGCTAAATATCTCCAATATAGGAAATGCAGGACATAAACACCTGACTTTGAAATTTAATGGTGGATACCTTCTCTCTGATGTTTAGGGGGAAAAAAAACTCCAAGAAAATACAAAAAATAAATCTCACTGTCTTGTCTTAGGCAGCTAACTTCAGATTGGGGGTTTCAGCTGTGAATCCCCCACACGCAAAAGGAGACACTTTTCTGCCATCTGGACAGCTAGCAAAAAAGAGCAATGTAGTGTCCTCAGAGCAGAAAGAAGGTCTGAGAGTTTCTCTGCAACTGCCTCAGAGCTGTCATAAAACCAGCCTCCTCCAGGCCCTGAAAACTCCAGCAGTGACTGCCAGCTCCTCCTTACCCATTATGCATTTTTTTTCTAGTGGCTCTTCCCACTCATGGAAGAAATTCAGAAATCCAGGGCTTCACCACTCTCAGCTGTAGCTCAGGCCCCTGGGACCACATGGTACCCTCATACCCTGTGTTGAGTGCTGCAGAGTTAAATAGGTCAGCTGTATTATTTGGTACATTATACTTTGATTCAACAGGGTTTGAGCATGTGCTTACCACAAGCTGTGCTTTATATTGAAAAAACAAATAACTCATAAACAATTATGAAAACAGAAGAAACAGCCATTTTTTTTATTATTATTATTATTATTATTATTATTATTACTGAAGGTGTCATAGGGCAGATGAGGTACTGCCTTGAAAAATTCAGAGGTCTATTTCACAGGCTATGAACATGCATAGGCTTCTGTAATACAAAACAGGGAAAATATTAAGATCTTAGGAGAATGAAAACCTCTGAAAGTGTCTCTCTCAGTGACTAAAAAATGACTTGGATTTCTGCCTTAAATTAAAGTTCTAACTTAATCACTTCAGTTCCTAAATGTAGGTGTGATGAACATGGGCTTTGGTACAATTTCTTTTCTTTTTTTTTCTTTTGTTTATTTTCTTCACAGACATCGATGTTGTTAACACAATGTATTATAATGTAATGTAACTATGTTCTTTTAAGGCTACCTGCAAGGTATTATTTACAAACCTAATTGTTAGGTAACTTGGTTATAAAACCCTCTTAAAAGTCTGCAGTTATACAAAAGGGTGTTATGATGCAAACCAGGCTAAATCAACACCAATAATAAACCAGAAGCTTAGGCAGCATCTGCATTTAAATTAAGCTGCCATAACCTCTTTAGAGTAATATTTAATTAAAACTAGGTTATTTATATTTCTGTACTGACCCCATCTGAAATGTCATTGGTACTGATCCTCTAGTGTAGTGTCACTGAAAGCAGAGCTGTACCCAACAGCATCAAATGAGGTTAAGGTTTATCAAGTCTACGACTATCTTAATACACAAAAGTTGGATTTTTATTATGTTTGATAATGTAAACATTACATGAATTTCTAATTTTGTACCAAATTCTTGTACAAATTACCTCCTGCTGTTTAACTAAAATATACCTAAGGGTCCCTATTTGATTAGTTAGATAGTAATTGCACACTTTCAGTTTAGCTTGATTTCATTGTTCTTGTAGTCATATCACAAACCTGTAAGCACTCAGTTTCCCAGGCTGAACCAAAGGGCTTACAATGACATTAAAATATTTTATTTTGAATAGACAAAAAAGATATTTCTTAAATTAAGGGATCACTTTCAATCCTGGGGGAGTTTCTTTTTGAAACTCATATGAGAAGGAGAAAAAATGTTAATTGAATCTTCTCATTTACACCTTCCATCTGTTTTCATTCCAACTGCATCTGCTTAGATACTTGAGAAGCAGGTCAAGCTAACACTTAATGGGTCTCAGCTGATTACTGTAGTAATTTAATAAAATTTCTTAAAGTAGGAAGTAGAACTGGAAAGCGAGCTTACAACTTTATATTAAATAAAGACGTTTTAAAGCTATTTTTCTTGGCTTTCAGTTTATTAGAATAAGTTGGGGAAAAAAATACATAATCCTCTTCCATAGGAAAGTTAGTCTCTTTTTTTGAGCTATGTAGCACTTTGGTCAGTGTATTCAAATAGTGCTTCTTATCGAGAATTTGCTATTTTGCATATTGTTTTTTTTCAACAAATACTGTGCCTAATTTCATTTGTTTTCTTCCAGAGCTGACAGTTCTGTCTAGTTTCCTGTGGTTTATTTTTCTTTTCTAATTATGTAAATTAACATATTTTTATCTTTTAAATGTACTCTTGCAGTCTGCAGGGTCCGTCTGAAGTTATATGATAGGATCAGATTTTTTTTTTATGGTGTTTAACATCTACCTTTTGAAAACTAACCTTCTTTTCAGTGCATTGAGTTAATGTTGTAACTGCAGTAGCTTAATGATGTAAGTGAAACATATTGTTTAGACTTAGTAAAAGATATTTCTTCCCTTCTAAATCTTCCTCTTTTTAAAAACGTTCTTCTCCTGTAAAAATAAGCTTTCTGCTTTGTATCCCCTGCATTAAAAAAAAAAAAATTATAGTTTCCTAAGGAAGAAAATTTACTGGTAAGATTTACCTTATCCAACTTCATCCATCTAACAGTTAGTTTTGTTGATTCTCTCTTTTGCAGATGGTGAGAGACAGACACCATTAGAAAGTAACTCATTCCACCTATGGTGGACACTAATCACAGAATAAAATATTTATATATACACATGTATGTAATTGTAACTAACATACCAGCTAAGTCAGTCTGGGAGTATTAACACTTTTCTATCCTGTGAGAACTTTTAAGAGCAAAATTGTGTCTTATCCAACATGAAGATGGCATTTGTGAATGTGCTGAAGGTCTGCTGCCTGACTCTTGCTCACCATGATGAGATCTGTGCCGATGAAAAGTTTGCCACCCTTGATGGAAGGAATTTTGCTCCACAGAGCAATGGGGTACTTTTACAGAACGTCTGGTGTGAGTAACAGAAGGAGGACAAATTGTGGGAGAGTCAGAGGCCATGAAGAAGTCAACAGAGGAATCGGTGAAGTAAGCGTTAGCAGGTGCATGCATAGTGAAAATTAGCGATGGCTGTTCTGAGCACATTTATCAAATTAAGCATGTTGGTATGCAAAGATGGAAATGTGTGTATGTCTTAATGGCCTGGTGAAGGTGGACAGAGGCATCCTTCATCTGTTGGGGCTTAGAGATTTATAAACTGAAGGAGGCCACAAAGAATCCAGGTGTGGAATTAAGCTAAAAGAAAATTAATAAACTAGTCACTTTAACAGATTTTCCATCAAAAGTTGGTTAGATGAAAAAAAAGTTGTGGTGAAATCTTAAAGATCAAGGTTGATGTCAAGATTACAGGGAGTAGGCAGATGAGGCAGAGTTGACAGAATTGCAAATGAGGATGTTCTTCTTGCACTTATATTGCAGACATTTAGCTGAATGGTTTGGAAGTCACAGGCTCTGCCTAAGATAGAACAAGAAGAATGTTGTCAAATTATTAAAAATGTCAATTGAGACGCAGTGTTGAGTATCACTGGCATTAGAGTAGAAGCTAAGGTTAACAGTATAGTGTAGATAAGATGCGTAAGGAGGAACACAAGAGGGCTGCATGCCAAGGAATCCATGTGTAATAATTCTCTTCCTTTTCTCCCTATCTTTTTTTTTTTTAAACCAAATTCTCTAGCTTCACCTGGCAATAATGACTATCCTCTATATTTAATCCTGTTCTAAGAACTCATCCTTTAATTGCCTGTACTGAAGCACTCCTAATTATTCTATAAGTGTTTTAGGCAGATGCTTTTCTAAACAAATGCATTTCTGAATTTCTTTACATCAGTATGATGCTTAGTTCATAGTACATAATTGGTTATAATGCTAAACACATAATATAAATCCATAGAAAAGAGTTTGAGACTGACTCAATATAAAGGATCAGAATGATGAATGGAGGCACAATCAAATGATGCTTTACAGGGAAAAAAAAGGTTTTGAAAAGATGTGGGTTTTGCTTCAGAAAGATTTTGAAAGCTAGTAGCTGAACTATCGAAACAGCACAAACCCCAAAATTTAAACGAGGACGTATTCTGGTCACAGATCAAATTCTGGGTGTTTTTAATGTTATTTTCATAAATGAAAATAGCATTCCTTCAGCATGTCAAAACCTCTATGAAAGTGAAACTGTGACATTCTTTGAATGCTTCTGTTGTCTGATACTGTGCAGACTACCTTCTTGCACAGGGAGGCAAGTGAGTCAGGAAGGAAAGTTAGATAGAAAGTGCATGAGGGCACACTTAGTGAAGGGTATATGGGAAGGAAAGACAAAGAAAGAAGGAAAAAAAAAAAAGAAAAAAAAAAAAAAGAGTAGAAAGAGAAGCCAGAGGTTATTCTTTCTGATTACTAACAACTCCCTGCTTTGCTATGTCTCCACGTAGTTTAGACTCCCACGAGAAGATGTGCCAGTCTTGAGCTTTTACATAAATGCTGCAGAGGGCCTGTCTTTTTACATAGATGATACTTTGCTCCTGCTTATTGAACCATAGTCTTTGTCTGACTGACAGAGAAGTAGTGAAGGACTGACAAGGCTTAGCAGGAGAAGAGTCCTGCTGCATCACTCCTGACATTATTTGCGTTAAGGTCACTCTTATAAACCTCCATTCTTCTTCTTACCAGGTACACTGATGCTGAATGCAGAGAAGTACCTCTTCAACCAGCTGCCTCTTTTGCTTTTTGTCCTTTGGAACCACCTTTATTAAAAGGTGCTGCAGAAGAGGGAAAAACTACAGGGTTAAATTCATTCATAGTGGAATTCTGAGATTCACAGAGTCGTGCCCATAATTAATTTGATGTCTGTTTTACATATTGAGTATTCATCCATACATACACAGAGTAGGAGTCACAAAGGTAACCTTTTGGACTGTAAAAAAACATGCTACCAATGAAGCACTCCGTTAATATCTAGCAGAGACCTTGAAATAATTTTCTCATTATTTTCAAATGTTGTAATCCATTCATACATCCTCTTTCAAGTGGTCTTTGATATCTGGAAAAGGTAAATGCATCTTTTAAATATCTATTGTTCCTGACAACAATAATCAGAGCTATCAACGTTTTGAAACTGACACAATTAGCTTCCTATTAAGGATCAGCCTCTCACACCTTCAAAACAAATACAGAACATGATTATTATCATGATCTTACATCACGGGGAGAAATTGTTCATAACAGGTTTTATAATCAGGATATATCCAGTAGAGTTCTGATATCTAGTTGAAAGAAAAGGAAACCAGCTGTTCCAAAACTGACATTGCAGAATCAGTGAAGATTATATTTATATTTATTTATAAATTACATACTTATACACATATTTCTTAAGTAATATCTAAAACATGTATTTTTTTATGGCTGATTTCCATCTCAGACCTCCATGCACAAGTACCAGTACAACATTGAAAAGCTATTTCAATGACAATTTCTGTCAGGAATAAGGCTGGTCTCTACTCCCTGTTGCTCGTTTTCATTGGCTGGATTTAATACATTTAAGAGCATGATCTTTCATTTTGATGATTTACAATAGCATGTTAAGAAATTTTAATTAGTACCAGAATTTCAGCAAGGCTCTTCTCTGAAAACTAAGGGTTACATGTATTTGTAATAACCATGAAAAGCTTTAACATTCCGCTTTCTCTTTTAACTGCAAAAAGAGGTGTCTGAGAGGTACAAAATATGATGAACGCTTTTCTGTTTCACTTGTCTCACCTGGAGTGCGAAGGGGGGATAGTTATGCTCCTTCACTGTGCAAAGCAGGAACAAGACTTCTGAGAATGTTTTAGGAGGACTCCAAGTTTCCTCTCGCATCCCTGGCACTTGGTCTTGTCCCCACTTCAGCCTTTTTTTTCTTGCTTTTTTTTTCCTTCCTCCCTCCCCCTG
>NW_008825080.1:3486072-3511458 GCF_000699105.1 Pygoscelis adeliae
TTTTAAAGTTGTATTTCAAAGCAGTCAGTGGGAATTTTCTCAAGGCATATATTAGCCTTGGCTGGCACCTCACCAGGAAATAACCCACTCTCTCCTTGGGACATTGTATTGCTGTTGCATTTATTATTCACATTATTATAGAACTTTACTGTGCTAGATGTTTACAAGCATGCTAAAAAAAAAAACAAATCCAAAGGTACTACCTCTCCTTATATCATTCCCCTGTGCCCAAATGCTGTACTTTCTTTAGTGCCTCAAATGCTCTCATGCAGGGCCTGCAGAGACATCTGATGTGAAAGCACAAGAAAATATAGGTGTATTGTGACTCTTCTTCTGAAGGTGCAAGTGCTATCCAGAAACACTGAGGTAAAAAGGGGTTTGAAACAAACCCATAAATTTCTTGCTCATCTACCTTATGATGCACAGCATTAACTAACAATTTATTTTCACTTGCTTCCTGAATGTTTTTTCTGGGATTTTTTCTCTGTTACTCTTTTTGATGAAAATATAGTAGGAACTTAAAGACAGGACATTCTTGAATAATTTAGCATTTTAGCTTCATTAGCGTTCTTTGGCACTGCATTAATTTCTAACTTGTGGCCGTAACGTTTAACTTCAAATGGATCTGATAAAAATGTGTGAAGGGAGAAAGCATTTGCAGAGAGATGGGCTTGAAACAAGCCCCAAATAAACACGTCCTGAAAACATGCTTTGGATCCTGTTCCAAACGTTATATTTGGGAGCTTGCCTCAGTGTGCCACCCCACACATCCTTCTTATCCCACTCTGGTGATATAATGACAGGAGAAAGCCGCCAGGCCGAGCACATACTTCTGCAATTTGTAGGGCAGGTCAGGCCATAGCAGCAAAATTGCTGTGAAGGTTACTTCTCAATGTAGGCACTAGTCAGCCAAATATTTGGGAACATGCTTAATATTATAGGTGTCCTTAAACTTAATGTCATTCACTAAAGCACTTACAGACTGACAGTGGAACACATGTTTATCTTTCTTTGACATGAAGTATCACTACAGCTGGGCTATGGTCCCGTTCTTACATGGCTGGAATTTTTAGGAGAGAAGCAGCTAAAAAAAACCCCTACAGCCTTAACTGGCCTGAACTACACTCTGATTCTGAAATCCTGTAAATGTTTACATTGCTCGTATAAATGTGTATGGACATACTGAAAAAGTAATTTAAAATGACAAATGATTTAGAGAAAAATAAGATCATGTTATTTGACAGAGTGATAAAAATTTGTAGAGCAATCCTACTTCCAAAAATGCACTGGGTAGATGATTGAAATAACTGTCCATATTGGATGATCTGAGCCTGCCGGTGAGTGGAAGGAATTTTAAAGAAATCTTTGCTAGCTCTAGGTGGTTTTCATGCTATGCTGAAGTATTCATAAAGTGATTGAACCACATGTAAGTACAATACTACTGTTACATTTTAAGAAATAGAACTAATTAATCATGATTGTTTTCCTCAATTTCCTTTTAATTTGACTGGCATTTTTTGAGCATCCTGTGCCTTATGAATGTCAAATATCTGCAACACCGTTAACTGGTAAACTGAATGTACTGATATGATGCATACATGTACTGCTTTCCAAAATCAAATGAACTCTTTGTTTTGAAACCTCCCTGCCACACAACCCTTTCATTTGTCTTGGAATAAAATCATATTATTTTATTTCTGCCATATATTCTTACTAATACGATTATGGCCTGACTGTATGCTCGCAAGCCAAGCAGAGATAGATTGCATCAGGACCCTGAGCCATTATTGTATAAACTCCTCCAGCACACAGTCCTGCTGAGAGAGCTTGCTGTTTTGTGGGACTGAGCTTCTGCTGACAAAGACCTAATACCCTTAACACTGCAGAAGTCCTTCCTTACCCTTTGGCTTTTGTGGGTGGTGTCAATGCTCCAAGAAGGAGATCCGCTAGGTCTTAGTATGACCAGAATATTTTACCTATTCAACCCGTACTTTGGCATGGTGCAGTAACAGTCCTGCTGTACTGCTTGGGGTTTAGCATTATTTGCAAAACCAGCAAAACTGGTTTTGCTTTGCTGTCAGTTGCTCAGAGTTGCAGTTCTAAAAGAAGCTCTTCCTATATATATAGAGCGCTTCCTATGCTTTTAACATAAATAAACAGGAATAAAGCAAAATTCCTTGAAACCAAAATAAGGCAGGTCTGTAATGCTACCAAGGTTCTTTGAAGACTGTTCTGGTATCATCTCTTCACATTGAACCAGAGACTCAGTCGCAAGGCATGCAGTTGCGGCAACAGTAAGTTCTGTGGCTGAGCTCTAGATTGAGGTGTACAGGGGGATTCCCAGAGCCAGGGAAACCCGAGGAAGAGCAGAGAGCCCTGCCAGGAGCCAGCAGTTCTTCCAAGAGAGGCTGATGTGGCTTGGGCATTGCCAGGAGCAACCGCGGGAAGATTTAAATGGCCCTAGGGAGCATGAGTGACCAGCACCACTGCGACCAGGGCATGCACACAAGGATTGGGAGGGCACAGCAGTTCACGCACAAGTGCACATGAGAAGGGCTGTGCACCCTGCTTGTAGACCCACTGCCTAGGGAAGTGCTCTATGTCTCTGCCAGGATGGTGGGCATTTGCCTCAGAATTAAAACCAGTGTTTCTACAGAGAAAGCCCCTGAGATGTCTGATGCTTCCACCCAGATGGAACTGGTAAGGAAGGAGACTTCCGTACAGATGGTAGGTTGTAACGAGTGCCCAGACCCTTGTCCTGGAGAAAATGTAAGTACCTGCAAAAGATGTGCACAGGTTGATGATCTGTTGCATCAGGTGGCTGAGTTGCAGGAAACTGTTAAAAGGCTGCGCAGTTTTAGAGGGGCCAAGACAGAGATAGATAAACGGTTTCAGAACCATACTCCTGTGGCAGACACCACAGAGAATGAGGCACCTTGGACCCTGGTGACCCACAAAAGCAGGACTCTGCTTCAGTCCCCACCCTCCAACATTACAACCAAAACCAGATATGAAGCTTTAACAGCTGTAGACACCCATGAGCAAGGTCTGCATGGAGAAACTGTACCAGCAGCACACAGTGGATACCACAAAAAGAAATGACGAGTGCTTGTAGTGGGTGACTCTCTGTTAAGTGGCACTGAGGCGCCCATCTGCCAGCCTGGCAGAGAGTCATGAGACGTATGCTGCCTTCTGGGAGCTAAGGTCCGATGTTGCTGAGAGCGTGCCACAACTCAGCAAGAGCACAGACTACTATCCATTGCTACTCTTTCATGTGGGCACAAATGACAGTGCAAGCTGGAACCTGGGCAGAATCAAGGAAGACTACAAAGCCTTGGGGCTGCAAGCGAAAGGTATCAGTGCCCAAGTTATCTTTTCTTCCATTTTACCAGTTAGAGAAAAGGGTGCAGCCAGAAATAGACATATACTGCAAATCAACTTCTGGCTTCGTGACTGTGAGAGTTTTGGCTTTTATGACAATGTGACATTCTTCAATGACTATAGCCTGTTAGGGAGGGATGGGCTCCACCTGTATAGAAGAGGCAAGGGAATCTTAGACAGCAGGCTGGCCAACTCAGTTAGGCAGGCTTTAAACTGAAGGACTTGGGGGGCAGGGTCCAAAGTGGCAACACTCACACCATTGCAACCAGCTGGGGAATAAGCCAGGCCAACCAGAGCAGCAACAAATATTCATTGGCTGCCTCCCAAGATGACAAGCAGAAGACCAACAACCTCAAGTGGATGTATACCAATGCACGCAACCTGGGGAACAAACAGCATGAACTGGAGCTCCATGCCCAGTCAGAAAGTTATGATATCATAGGAATAACTGAAACATGGTGGGACAACTCACATGACTTGAGGATCACAACGGATGGCTATAGGCTGTTTCATAAAGACAGGCAGGGAAGAAAAATGAAGAGGAGTCGCGCTCTGTATTAAAGAGAACCTTGAATGTATTGAAGTCAACTACAGCAATTGTGAAAGCCCTATTGAATGCCTCTGGGTCAAGATCAGAGGAGTCATCTCCAAAGGGGATCTTACACTAAGCATCTGCTACCAACGTCCAAACCTAGATGATAAGGCCAACAAAGCTATATTTGGGTCACTTAAGCAAGTTTGGGGTCAACAGAACCTGGTACTTATGGGTGGTTTCAACTACCCAGACATTTGCTGGAAGAACAGTACAGCAGCTCATGTCATCCGTCAAGTTCCTGGAATGCGTAGAGGACTGCTTCCTCATACAAATGTTAGATGTGCCAACGAGGAATGAATCATAGAATCATAGAATCATTAAGGTTGGAAAAGACCTCTAAGATCATCGAGTCCAACCGTCAACCCAACACCACCATGCCCACTAAACCATGTCCCTAAGCACCTCATCTACACCTCTTTTAAATACGTCCAGGGATGATGACTCAACCACTTCCCTGGGCAGCCTCTTCCAATGTTTAACCACTCTTTCAGTAAAGAAATTTTCCCTCAAGTCCAGTCTAAACCTCCCCTGGCACAACTTGAGGCCATTTGCTCTCGTCCTGAGAGGAACTGAGAGGAGTGGGGCACTGCTGAATTTGCTACCCACAAACCAAGGAAACCTGCTTTGTAATATCTTGGTTAGTGATAGCCTTGGCTGTAGTGATCACAATACTGTGGAGTTTGGGATCTAGCTGAGCATGCAAAACGTTAGTACTAAGACAAAGATTTTAGATTTTAGAAGAGCAAACTTCAGCTCACTCAGAGCTCAGCTGGGAGGGATTCCATGGAAAGCTTCCATGGAGCATAAAGGATCTAGCGAGTGCTGGGAGTTTTTCAAGAACGCTCTCCTGGAAGCACAAAACCAGTTCATCCCCTTTAAAGGTAAGGGAAATAGGCGGAGCGAGAGACCCCCTTGGCTTAACTGAGAGTTTCTGAGTCTGCTCAAAACCAAAAGAGAAGAGTACCAGAGATGGAAGAGCAGATGAATACCCATTGAGAACTACGAAGGCATTGCCAAGGTGTGCAGAGGTGCAGCTAGAAAAACAAAAGCTCAGCTTGAATTGAAATTGGCCAGAGATGTCAAAAACTACAAGAAAGGGTTCTTCAGGTACATAAACAACAATCAGAAACAGAAGGAAAATATTGGCCCATTGTTAAACAGGAGAGGTGAATTAGTCACCAAAAATGCTGAAAAGACAGAGTTTCTGAACACTTCCTTCACCTCTGTCTTTACCAGCACTGTTGGGGCCCCAGGCCTTGGGAACAAAAATCCAGGTGGATGCAAACACAGACCCACCGTCAGTGAAGGAAGAGTTGGTATGTGAACTGTTACAGTAGCTTGACTCTACAAATCTATGGGCCCTGACAATATCCACCCAAAGGTGTTAAGAGAGCTGGCTGATGTCGTTACAAGGCTGCTTTCTTTGAGAAAGCAATTTCTTTGAGAAGTCATGGAGATCGGCGAACATCCCAGGAGACTGGAAGAAGGTTAATATCATCCCCATCTACAAGAAGGGCTTAAAGGAGGATCCAGGAAATTATAGACTCATCAGTCTTACTTCAGTCCCTGTGAACATTATGGAACGAATCCTCCTGGGGGCTATCACAAGTCAAATGAAGCACACAATTGGGAAAAGCCAGCATGGATTCATCAAGAGCAAATCGTGCTTGACAAGCTTGATTGCCTTCTACAACAAAGGAACCTGCTTGGTTGATGTGGGGTGAGTGGTGGACATTGTCTACCTGGATTTCTCCAAGGGTTTTGGTACAGTTTCCCACAGCCTTCCAGAGAAACTGATGCATTACAGTCTAGACAAGTGGTCTGTGCAGTGGGTGGGGAACTGGCTGACAGGCCATACCCAGAGGGTGGTGGTAAATAGCTCCTTTTCAAACTGGCAACCTGTCACAAGTGGGGTCACCCAGGGATTGATATTGGGCCCAATGCTGTTTAATATCTTCATAAGTGATCTGGATGATGGAGTCAAGTGTACCCTGATGAAGTCTGCCGATGATACCAAACTGAGTGGGGAAGTGGACACTTCAGAAGGGTGAGCCACCTGGATAGGCTGGAAGAGTGGGCTAACAAGAACCTTATGAAGTTCAATAAGGACAAACGTAAGGTCTTGTACCTGGGAAAACATAATCGAGGAGTGCAGCACAGGCGGGAATCTACCCAGCTGGGGAGCAGCTCTGTGGAGAGGGACCCAGGAGTCTTGGCAGACAACAAGCTCAATATGAGTGAACAATGTGCCGCTGCAGCAAAGAAAGCCAACAGGATGCTGGATTGCATCAACAAGGGCATCACCAGCAGAGATAAAGCAATCATTATCCCACTCTACTCAGCTCTTGTCAGGCCACACCAGGAATACTGTGTTCAGTTTTGGTCCCCACTATACAAAGAAGATGTGGACAGGCTGGAGAGGGTCCAGAGAAGGGCCACAAAGATGATCAAAGGACTGGGAAGCTGGCCATATGAGGAAAGGCTGAGAGAATGTTCAGCCTATGTTCAGCCTTGAGAAAACAAGGCTTAGGGGAGACCTTATCACCATGTTCCAGTATTTAAAGGGTGGCTACAAAGAAGATGGAGACTCCCTTTTTACGAGGAGCCACATAGAAAAGACAAGCAGTAATGGGTACAGGTTATTCCTGGGGGACACAAGAGGAAAATTTGTCACAATGAGAACAATCAGCCATTGGAATAATCTCCTCAGGTAAGTGGTGAATTCCCCAACATTGGACACTTTTAAGATTTGACTGGACAGGGTTCTGGGCCATCTTGTCTAGACAGTGCTTTTGCCAAGAAAGGTTGGACCAGATATTCCTTGAGGTCCCTTCCAACCTGGTATTCTATGATTCTATGAAAAAAAAATTTGAAAGGGAATAATCAAGTAGAGAATATGTTTTTAATTTCTGCTCATGCCTTTAGAAAAGCACATCCAATTATTGGAGATATCTTTGTAGGTAAATATATAAACTACAAATTTTATACATTTTTATAGAGAGACAATATATATATATTGCCTAAAAAGTTATAGCTGATTCCTTTGTTGGATTGTTTTTCTTTCCAGAATCTTTCCAGTTTAACTGGGCAAAATCTGAATACAAAATCAGGTTAAAATATTGAATATAATTCAAAAACACAGCTTTTTTTCCACTCATATTTATGATCAGACAAGTACTGATTTCCCTCTTCTAGCTTGTTCAAAAAGCACTGTTTATTAAAAAGAAAAGAAACCATTCAGAAAGCATGAAAACTTGTACTTGGGCTCTTGCTTCTCCTTGATATGTTTAATTTGCTGTATAGATTTAGATTTTTTTTTCAAACTTTCCTTGAGTTTTTAACTTCCTGCCTGGCAACTGCTGGCTCCTGAAGTGCTGAGCACAGCACTTGCTGAGAACCAATAAAAAGTCAAAGACTTGATGTCAGGCTCTCTTAGACTTATTTAATCACTATGAGTGGAAAGGAAGACAGATTTTGATTAAGACCAGCTAAACCGATCAATAAAGTCCTTGAACTTGCATAAGTCACTACTGGCTACTTTCAATAACAGTGATAGCATGTACTTAGGAAGAAATATCCTTACATTAGTACCTTTACATACGAGACATACATGTGGACAACCACTGAATACATATGTATGCTACTGTAAGAGGGTGCATTATAATTCTTAACATTGTGCTACTGTTGCTGTTGGGAGGTATAATTCTAGCTAATTTATTTCTCATTGAATCTGTGGGAAAGCTGAATTCTGAAATGACACTCAGATAGCTATATATAAACATAAAAGGAGACTAAATGTATAGTGAACAACGTGGCAACTTTGCAATGTGCAATTTTCACTAATTCCGTTCTTGATATACTAGTCCAAGTTCAAAAAGGGGAGAAGGTCAGGGTGGAGATGCACTACTTCAGGATCCTCTAGATCCGTTGGCTATGAGACTTAAACAAACAAGAAATTACTTTCATTGATTAAATGTAGATTGAATTAGTAGGAAAAAATGACAGGCCCTGCTAAGGTTGTGTCCTCTAGTCATTGTTTAACTCAGCGTGACAGATTCAATCTGCTCAGCCCAAAGGAAGGCCAAAGATGTCACGGACTCTGCACAATGCTAGAGCCGTAGAAGAGCAAAATCGAAAAGTTGCACTTTATCAACTCACAGCCTGGAGCCACTGTTCTCATTCGGGTTGTGTTAGCAGAACAATGAGCTACAGCAGGCACAAGGCCGCTCCGCATAATAATTATAGGTATCCCACAGGCAAAGCTCTTGTTGCTTTTAAGACTTGACAGAATGTGTCTTGTAGGCATGACCTAGCAGATGGGGGACTTTTTTCTTTCATCTTTTCCAAAAAGCCACCTAGGAGAAACATATAAAGAATCCTGATAAGGGATATATTTTCTCCTAAAGGGGTAGGTTGATTACTATAAGCTGCTCTTCTTTTTTGTTCACCTTAAAAATAATTGGTGGTTACCTTAGTGGAAAGAAGTCAAGTATAGTAACAGAAGAAGGGATAGACCTTTTGCTCTATCCTGCTAATTTGTGTCACCTACTGCACTGCCTTATGTATTGATGGTAGAAAAAATGAAGCAGAAAATTAAGTCTGAAAGGCGTTTTTGTCCTGCTGTCACTTTGTACAACATTTAGTTCAGTTGACATGACACTGTGCCTTTTGTTACATAAAACTGTCACATTGTCCCCTTCTGGTTAGCCACAGTTGCTGGCCAAATCAATAATGTCTGTCAAAACTGTCAAATAATGAAGACAGTCTAAAAATATCTGTTATAACAGATAATATTTTTAATGACCATTAAAAAATACAAAAAAATTATGTCACTAACAACATAAGCAAAGAAATGAGATAAACTTAACTATTAGCCCAGACAAACTGAATAAGGATGTTCACAGATATATTGTCATTACTGGACATTTTAATTATTTCATAACCATTTTTGATGGTTTGGCATGCTACTAGCCTTTGAAGACAGTTTATGACTACTGAGGGACACCTAAATCATGTTAGCATATGTATTTAGTGTATTTTGTTAGACTTGTTAGGTATTATTGCTTTGTTTTACTTCAGTTTTTCCAGGCAAAACATAAAACACAGGCAACCTTAAAGAATGCAGAAGGAAGCCAATGGAAAAATAAGAAGACTGATTGTCTTTTCTACTTTTCCACTCTTTTGGTTGGACAATGGTGTGATACAGAAACTTAAGGCAAAGGATACTGAGATTTACAAACCATAATTAATGTCTTGTGATGGGATTTTCTTTTTACCTCCCATCATTTCAGACTGAAATTCTCCAGATACTTTTTTGTTTATAGTTTCCTCCTAGAAGCTCTGGTAAACATGTAATTTATCTAGAATGTGGAAGAAAGGATTAGTGCCCCAAAAGGACACAGTTTGTCTAAAAGACGCCACAGTGCTGGCCTGTGAGACTGTGAGACTGGCTGGATACTGCAGGAAGACACACAGCCAAATTTGCCTAATGTTATCGCAAACAGTCAGAATAATAAATATCAGTGCTATCAATGTATCTTTCCAAACATTGTCCTTTTGTTTAACAGATATTTTTAAGAGAGTCATTTGGACTTCAGACTTACAAAACCGTAGGTTCTGCAGTTATTTCAGAATATTTCTGGAAGGCCTGGCAGGGAATGCAGGACTGGTGTAAATGTTCTCAGTTATGTCCTGTTTTGTAGGGAGAACAGGAAAACGTGGATTTGCACGTTTTATGTGATTTTTTTACCTGGATGAAGACACCTTTTCTTCTGAATTTAATGCCTTCCATGTCTTCACAAATATGATTTCAGCCCCATCCTACCAACTAATCAGTTTTACCTAGTCAGGCAAACTCATGAATGCTTTTTATAGGTACTTTGACCACATAAAAGTTGAAGGGGAAAGGAAAAACTAGGAAAAAACAGCAGCCCCCAGATCCAAGAACCAATAATTCTTTCAAGAAAATTGAAACCTTTTTTTATAGGTTATCCTGTCTATAGGTGCCAAAAATATGGGAATTCCATTTTGCCCTTTTTCAGCTCAGAAAACTTTGCTCTGTAGATTTTGATCCTCATATGTTTCTCCTGCTTGAAATGAAAATACTGAAATAGTACCAGGATGAAGACCACAAAAGACTTAAAGAAATTGAATTTTTGGTAGAAAAATTACATTGCAGGCTTTCTCTCTTTTTGTGACAATTAATTATGCCTAAGTATTGTACATGAGAAAAATATACTGTAATTACAGATATGTAGATTGAATATCCTGGGGATTTCAGACATATCCAAGTGATTTGAACAGATTTTCCTGTTTACTCTCCCACTCCCAAGAAAATAAAATTTTAAATAATAAGAATGTGGGATTGATAGCCTCACCTTTTTCTACCTATTTTAAAAATATAAATTCTGAATCAAGAGGTTTAAAACAAATAACAGGATTTTCTAGCCAGGAACATATGCTTCCAAATATCTTGCTTTGTGGGGGGGTTATTTTGAGCTCAAGTTTGGTTTTTTCTGATCCCAGATACCTGTATCCTTTCCAATAACCTGGTCTAAGTGTTTAACCAGTCTCATGGAGGAATGTTTAATGGGAATTTCCATTGTTGCTGCTCATTCCTCCAGCCTGTTGGGGCTCCTCTGAGCAGCAATCCTGCCATCCTGGGTACCAAAATCTCCCCTCAGTTTGGTGCTATTCACAAACTTGCTGAGGGTGCCTTCACTCCCATCATCCCAGCTGAAGATAAAGATGTAAAAAAGTATTGCCCCCCTCAGGCCCTAAATAATACAACTTTTAGGCAATTTCGAGGTAGTATCTGAACTGTTTGCCACAAGCCTCAGTGCCTGACAGTCAAGCTGGTTTTTAGCCACGTTGCACTCCACCATCCAATTCATATAGCCTCTGTTTGGCTAACAGGATACAATGGGATATTGTGCTAAAAGTGCCACTACAGACAAGAGTCACCTTCTGCCTTAATCCACAAAGCCAATAATTTCATCATTAGAAGGCAACTCATTGCATTAAACATAGTTTGCCCTTTGGTGAATCTGTGCTGGCTATTCTCAGACACCTTCACTTTCACTTCAATTTTAATGAAATTTCAAGTCAATATGACAGAAAATTATTTTGCTGTGAGGCTGGGTCAAACACTGTAATGGGGTCTCAGAGCGGTGGTGGAAACTCCATCAACTAGATGTGGCCATAGGCAAACCTGATTCAACTGGTCCTGCTCTGTAGTTCCCTAGATCCTCTTCCCTTCCTTTTTGAAGATCTGCTTCTCTGGCCTTGTGTAACTCCACCTTATTTACACAGGCCCTGTTTGATCTTCCACTCCTGTGGCAAGTACATCTTTCCCCAAGCTTCTCCACTAGGCATGAAGACTGGGAGGCTGGGGAGAAGACCTTGTTGTTAAGGACTGAAGCACCTTAGTACCTCAGCCTTCTCCATTTTCTCCTCATGACCAGTCTGCAGCAGATGCCCACCATAATATCCCTTGGCTCTGATCACAACCCACAGGATAGTCCATTCTGTAGCACAGTTCCAAGCATTTAAGCTCTTGTTGGGACTGCAACTCCACGTATCTTCCCATGCCTGCCTCTCCCAGGCTCTAGCACATATACATCATTGCAGCATTCCTCATGCAAGCTATTCCTGAGGCCTGCAAACCTATCATCATAAGCGTTGTGTTACATGCTGGTACTACAGCTCATTCATCAGTAACAATGGCCAAGGGAGATGCTAGTCAAGAAATCATTGCTTGTTCAGGTGATAAATCCATGCTAACAAATAAGAAATAATGTCTGTAACAGAATTTTTTTCAATTGTTATTTTAGACTAGAAATGGCTATGTTCTTACCAAAGACAAAATAAATGAACTCAGTAAATAGCTATGTATTTAAAAATTGCTTTTATGTTTTATTTTATAATACTTTTCTGAAAGAACTTCCTTTTTGTCAGTTCTAAATGATTCTTTCAGCCAGATACATAACATAAATTGAAGACTGGAACAGGAACCTGTTGTGGACTTTAATGTAAGCAAAACCCATTCATATATATTGCCTGTTTTCTAAAGGATGAATCAGAAATAAACTGATTATGAATATTTTTCTTAGTAATTATTTCCTGTACAGTTGGTTGTGGTTTTGTGAACAGATTGTTTCATTCAAATGAAAAAAAAAAAGCAAACTAAAACTAAACGTTTGTGATCACCAAGCTGTAGAGTTCAATGTCTTGAATGGTGATCTTTTATGGCATTAATTAAATGAGGGTTACCACTGACCCCTAGATGGACAAACCACATGCTGCCTTTATGATTTAAATTTTTTTCCTAGTTCTTTTTGCACTCTTAAATGCAGAACTCTAGGAGCTCCTTTCACTATGTTTTAGTGCTGTGCATGTGGGTTTTTTTAATTTTGTACACTCAAAAGTTAGAAATATGCAGATACCTTTGGTTTATACCAAGTAAAAGTAGAATAGTAGTTTAATTTTTAAGTATTTCTTTAGTTCTGAGGGTGTTTACCCCATCATTTAGATGAAAATCCAGTTTTAATAAATTTCTTGAATTAATTCCTGAACTGTAAGATTCTCAATATAGAGTAAATTAATTGGAATAAATCTCAGTCTGACATATCTTAATTTATGTTTATTAACTCATCAAATAGAATAAAGTGTTGAAGTCCTTGTATTCTGTATGTTCTGTTTAAGGTCTTTAATATACTGTGGTAAATGGCCTGTATACTTTACAAAATTAATTTATTAGACTTTTTTTAAATTACAGATTTTGTTCATACTTCCTCAAGGTTTAAGGCAGCATAAAGCCAGAGATTTAATTCTTGTGAACTAATTTCTGCTATTTCCCTGCACAATCAGACAAGAAAGTCCTATGATAAGACAACCACAAGTGAAAAGATTTTCTCTCACCTGATTTGATCTAGGATTTAGTTGTGCGGTGTTACAACATATTTGTAAACACATTTTAACTAATGTAGTTGCAAAAAGCAATAATATATTTTAGCACGTACCATGGAGAATTAAAATTTTGAAAGGTTAGTATGCTACTGATACAACTGAAGTATGTTCAGAAAAATGGAGATTATTCTCTTCTGGATGAGACAATCTGTGACATTCTCTGTTAATAGCTTAGAATACTAACCAGGGAAGTGACTCAGTTCTTTGCCTCATTTTTTTTTTATTTTATCCCTGCAAAAAAAAACTGTGTATGTTACCAAGCCAGTTTTCCACAGTGTTTGAAAAAAAATAAACTTCTGTATTCTCATAGACTATAATTTTTCTAGATCATTTTGTATAGACTGATCTTTACGAAAAGAGGCAGAAATTTTGGCCCACAAATTTCCCAGTGTTCATACATATTTTTTGGAGGTCCATTCTCTACAGTTCTTATGTCCAGGTCTCTGACATTCTTCCCTGTCACTATTTTTCTTTCAGTGCAGCTTCAAAATTGAGGACTAACACCATTTCCAGGAAAAACTAGTTTTACTCACATCAGAAAAATATTTGGAGGATTCTCTTCAGAATTTGTGTGTGGTGGAGTTAAGTACTTATTTTTTCATTTTCTTTCAGAGCTTTTTCTCTTTAGTGACCCCAGGAGAAAAAGCCATTTTCTTAGTTTGTAGATCTGGGATAATTTTCTCTCTCTTTCTGTTTTTAACTACAGGATGAGCAAATTGAGTTCCCTTTCACCTTCTGAAAGTGTAACTGACTGGAATGACTCTTCGTTTATAAGAGTTGAATTTCAGCCAAGAAGAAATTAGTAAGTCTTCGATTCTGATTCGTGTACTTGTGATAATTCCTCTTGTGGTGAGGGTTGTCTGAACTGAGAGTCTTCATTCAGTCCTATTTATTGATGATCACATTAAAATTTTCAATAATATAGGGTACTTTGATTCTTTGACCACTTATGCTGCCTTTAAAAGACATCATCAGTCACCCAGGAAGCTTCCACATTGAAAACACACATTCACATTGATTAGATACTTTCTTATGGCCCTTATAAGGAAATCTAAATAGGATATGTGGCCAAAAGATCTATGTCTTTTGCACAAGGTGCTAATGAAGAGTTGGATTGTCTCTAGGACTGACACAGCTGCAATCAGTAGTGGGAAGGAATGATGTTTCCCACTTGCCCATCCGTTAAGAGCATTGTGTCCCTGGAACCAGTGAAGAATTAATCAAAGTCTTAATGAACAATATTCTCCCCCCATCAGCAGATGGATGGGAAACATGTGAATGGCTCTACATAACAAGCAGGGCACTCCAGGTGAAATTCACGGAGTAATCTACAACCTCCAGAAGGTTTTAAACAATCTTCTCTTTCCTGCATATCTGCCAGATCTGGGGGGGAAGGGGGGGGAGGAAGGGGAGGGGGGAGAAGAAAAAAAACCCAAACCTCTAAAGACTGAATTATGTTTCTGTTTTGAATTACGATAGTCTTTATCCCTTCTTCTCTCCTCAAAAAAACATCATAGCTGGACATGGAAAAATTATTGATGATTTTTGATTTACTAGATGAACTACAGCCTCTTAAATTCACATTTAGTTCCCCAATAGATCATTTAGGGATTATTATAGCTTCAAACTGTTATTTTTAAGCCTTGAAATCTGTATGGGTAGGTAGTAACAGGAACCACTAGAGACTATTCTTAAGGTCTAAGACAAGGCCTAATATCCTTAAAGAAACCAGTGTACAACTGTTTGATCCATTGTTTGAATATTCTGTACAATTAATAATATGCTAAATCTTACTGACATTTAACTTCCAGCAAATGGCCAATACAATGCAAACATTCCAAGTAAGAATCTGTTTAGTGGCAATAAAGGACTGAAATTTTCTGAATTTTAACTTCCATTGAGAGTTTAGTTTTCAGTAAAAAGGGATGCATTTTTTTCACAAAAAAAGAAAGGGTAGTATTTCTTTAGCAGGTTTTATTGAATGACCTTTATATTGCAAAGGAAGAGTTCTAGACTTCTGCAAATGATTATATTTCTCACTCCTTACCTTCTAATATGTGAGAAAGTCACCTTCAGAGACTGTTGTCTTGTTTGTTACTGTTCAAGTATCATTCAAGTAAGGTGTCCTTCTTAACATTGTTTTTAATTCTGTTTTGCTCTAACTGTGTCACCTTGATACTATTACTCATTACAGTAGATCCTAAAAAATGGTAAATTTTTATCCCTGTACAGGTAAGTAGCTAGTCATGCCTAAAAAAGCTTGGAACAAGTTTAACTAAAAGAAAATTAATGTATAATGAGCAGAATCAAGTGTGAGGAATGTGGCAAATGTCAGAGAAATCATCTCAGCTTGGGGAAAAGTGAACAGTTTTGAATAATAGAAACAAACTAAATGGCATAAAATCGACATGAGGAAAACAAACACTGAAGGGAAGCAGTGTAGGTATCTAGGGAGTAAAAGGGGCAAGTTCAGAGGGAGGCTGGGATGCCAAGAATATTCATCCTTTTCTTTATTAAAAATTGTGGTGTTCTTGGTGCTTCTGAGTATTTCACATTGGTGGCAGAGATGAAAGGAAATATTTTTTTTTAAATGTTTGATCTGTTATTCAGCTGCAGTAATCTCCCTGACCTCCACGGTGCCGGAGCTTGGGAGCTGTCAGGTTCATTCGGAGTGAGGAGGCAGTTCAAAACATCGAGTCACAGCCTGTGTCAAATGTTGAGCTCCAGCAAAAAGCCATTTATGAACCAGTTCAGGCCCAATAATTATAGAGACATTATTTGGCATATAATTATGAATAACAAATATATCCAAGAAAATTGCAATTAATTCATAGATTTGCACAACTTATAAATAGAACAAAAAGCAAAACTTCTCAGACATTTTTTGCATTTTGAACTATACAATGTGCTCAATTTACAATTTATACAAATACAGTCTACCAAAACCAAAATTATTACTTGATCCTCAAACACACCTTTCTCATATTTTCTTTTTCTTCTTTGGAAGCATTGTTTATCTGTAATGTGGCAACTTTTTCTTTCAGTGCTTTCTGTTATGTAGTAATTTAAGACTGGAACTGAGGAGGGAATGGTCACTTTATTCCATGGGAGGTATTTTTAGAGCCAAATGTGGAATGTCCTTTTCCAAACCATTTGGGGGTTAGATTTAATGAAGTTTTAGCTGCCTAACCTGGGGACCAAAACTGCATCTCAGACAACTCCTGTTTACATGTTTCGTATCCCCAGAGGCCACAGAAACATACAAGGTATCTTTATTTCGATTAGAAAGGTCCCTACCTCTCAGCAGGTTGGCACCTATCTCCAGTTTATGCCACACGGTGAACCAGAACTTAGGCATTTCTCTCTCTTTCCCCAGGGAACACTAAGCAGTTTCAGAGTATGCCCACTATGCATTGACTTCCAAGTCAGCTGGTGCTCAGAGGCTGTCTGGCACCAGTCCACTTGTGGGAGGTGGTGACTGTCTGACTTTGCATCACTTTTTCCCCCCTCCCTTTTCCCTTCACTTATTAAACTGTGTTTATCTTGACACAAGAGTTTTTTCACTTTTGCTTTTTCTATTCTCTCCCCTGTCCCACCATGGAGGGGTAGTGGGCGAGTGAATGGCTGTGTGGGTGTTTAGCTGCTGGCCAGGGTCAACCCACAACACTGCCTTAGCACAACAGTTGGCCCCAAAAAGCAAGCCCATCCAGCTGCCTGCCATGACCCTGTGGATTTTAGCTGAAGAGACCTCAAGGCTTGGTGGCTCAGACCTCAGCCAGAGCAGACTGGAACCCATGGTATTACTGTGGTTTGTCCTGCAGAGGTTAGAAAGGGAACAGTAAATTTGCTTAAATGAGTACCTATATTAAAGTCATGTATAACTTTAAGTTATACAAACATGGAGACCTTTGTGTTACAGTCAGATGAGACTGTTTCATCATTGTCTAGTGTCCTGGTTTTGGCAGGGATAAAGTTAATTTCCTTCCTAGTAGCTGGTACAGTGCTGTGTTTTGGATTTAGGGTGAGAACAATGTTGATAACACACCAATGTTTTAGTTGTTGCTAGTCAAGGACCTTTCAGCTTCCCATGCTCTACCAACTGAGAAGGCTGGAGGTGCACAAGAAGCTGGGAGGGGGCACAGCCAGGACAGCTGACCCCAACTGGCTAAAGGGATATTCCATACCATGTGATGTCATGCTCAGTATATAAAGCTGGGGGAAGAAGAAGGAAGTGTGGGGGGGGGACATTTGGAGTGATGGCGTTTGTCTTCCCAAGTAACCATTACGTGTGATGGAGCCCTGCTTTCCTGGGGATGGCTGAACACCTGCCTGCCCATGGGAAGTAGTGAGTGAATTCCTTGTTTTGCTTTGCTTGCGTGCGCAGCTTTTGCTTTAGCTATTAAACTGTCTTTACCTCAACCCATGAGTTTTCTCACTTTTACCCTTCCGATTTTCTCCCCCATCCCACTGGGGGGGAGTGAGCGAGTGGTTGTGTGGGGTTTAGTTGCCAGCTGAGGTTAAACCATAACATCTAGTCAAGACATCTTCATTGATATGCTTTTGACTTTTTGTTTATCGACTTCAAATGGCTTTGTGCAGGTGCTAATGAGAACCAGACATACCTATATTTTCTACCTTATTAAAAAATTAGGTCTTGCATTAACTCTAACATCTACCTGAATGTTTGGAATTTGGCTTCCTTAGTTGTTCATTATACTGTAATTGTCTTTTCCCCTTATGTTTGTAACTTCTCTATATCTGCTGTACTTTGTAAGAAAAAACATCTTCTAATTCCAGTTCTATCCTACTCATTGGTATGTTGGAGATTGGTCAGCCTCTGTAGAAATAGATCCCTCCATGAGATTGGCAAGCCTCCAACCTTTGAGGCTCTGAACTGTTATGCTGATCCACCCCCAGCCTATATATTATGGTGCTACTTTAGCAACTGAAAATTCCTACACTATCATTTTTATGCTTATTTACTCCATTTGATGACAATGTAAAGAAGAAAACATAACCTATACAGAGAAGGAATTATAAAGGCCAGAAGATGTTATGAACAGAATAAGCTTTTTCAGATTTAGAACTGATCTTTTTCAATCAAAAGCAGAAACATGTTAAATCTTTTAGTTACCTCCTCTCTAGTTATTAATACAGATTTTGTAATTTGTGTCTCTACAGCAGTGAACAGATGGCACTTGAATCTAGTCTAAGCTTGTTTAACTAATTTATGCCAATCGGGAGGGCCCATTTCCTTCAGTTATGATGAGCAGTAATGATAAGAAGGTACCTTTCTAATTGACTGTGACATACAGACATCCTAATACTTTTATCTCCTTCTGCTCAGAGATCTTTTCAAGACACATTTCTCCTAAGTTTTGTGCAGCACAGAAAGAACAATGAATGCAATTAGTTATTTGTCTTATTAACTATTTACAGTGTGACTGAAGAATAACTATTTTTTATAAAATTAAGACATTTGCTTCTACACTTACCTTTCCAGTTTAAGCTGTGCAAAAACTCTGGGAGAGAAGTGGGTGTATGAGTAAGCAGTCTTCCATGGCCTAGTGGTTATGGCATTCACATAAACATGGAGGTCCCCTGGGGCAAACTTCTGCTCCCACTACCATTTATGGTTTTTGTGGATGGTTGTTTTTCCTCAATGGCTATGTCACTTAAAATACAAAAGAGAGCCTGAGGGCAGGGATCAGTGGCAAGGTCGTCTTCTTCCCATACCAAAACCCTCCAGTCTAAAGAGTAATACTCACTAGAGTCTGTTTTCTGCCCTGCTAAATCTTGAAGGTTTGTAGGCAGAGCTATAAATACAAGAAGACAGGTGAGGAACAACCTTCCAACCACAACTGCTATTATTTGGTGCTTGGGTTTCAGTCTTAGCAAACAGAAGCTGTAGGTAAACCCTGCTCAGATATGGTATCCTACATGCCAAACAGGTGCTTCAACCACTGTGTATGTATGCTACTGCGTAAAAGAAGGAGCCTTTTTATCATTAGGCTCTAAAAGCAATCTGTGGTCAAACCTGCCTGCTGTGGAGACCCTGGGGATATATGCAAGGTGCATTTGCAGAACACTGATAGGTGGAGCCCTTCAGGTACTTGCTGTGGAAGAGTGCCTACAGTTTTACTCCAGATAAATTTTAGGCCCCAGGAAAGCTGCTGAGCTGCTTGGTCTTATTGAAATTGTGGTGCTGGAAGGAGAACCAGAACTTCAAATCTGGGACATCAACTGAATTTAGGCTTGCAGTATCAAGTAACAGCTAATTGGAGTATTTTTCAAAACTGGATTTTGAAGGGAGGTATTCAAGTCCTTTCTTATATCTTGCCTTTGCTGCGCATGAAATACATCATTGAATCATCAAGGAATACGTCCTTAATTTGAAAAATTTTGTTGGCTGACTGTTTTCTCAGTTATAAAATGGACAATGACTTACAGACCTTGAGTTTTTACAAAGTTTTAAAGGCATGTGAAACTCACTGGTTTTTAGTATGATCCTTTGTTAATCCCAACCTTTTCTAATAATATTTGATATTTGAAAAATGATGCAACTGAGTCTGCAATAAAGCAGATCGCAATTGGGCACGTACCTTGTAAACACATATTTTCTTGTGTAAGTTGCCAAGTTCACCATTTTTGTGTGCTTTGAATTGCCTTTTACAACTTTCTTATTTGCTAATGAACCTCTCTTTATAGTAGTTCCCATCCCCAGCATCTGGTTTTATCCTCTTTCAAAAATTGTATCTGCAAGCTTGTGTATATTGTTTAACTCTCTTTCCTACTGTGCTGTCTGTACTGTGCTACTCTTTTTTAATTTTATACATTAAATATAAAAGGCTATTTTGAGCTACAGCTTTAGTTATCAATAATGAAACACCTACAGAACCAATTTTTAGGCCTATTTGTTGTGTGCATTCTTCCTTTTCAGAATGGATATAGTAAGATGCGTGTTATTGGATTTTATTACTTCCTCCTGTAGAATCGAGCCATTATAAGCATCTTGATCTTAAAAGGAGCTCAATACTCAGAGCTCCCAAGGGAACCAACAGGAAATGCTCAGCATCTCTGAGAACCAGCCCCTCCAATGTAAATTGTCATATCTGCAAGAACTTAATGGCACTATAAGAATTAATTCCAGTTTTCATATCTGTTCCTTTCTTTATTTCCTTAATTACAAATTTTGCTTATCTGCAAAGGCTCTTTCTGTATAAAAATAACTCACCAAACTGAATATACTTTGGATGTTTTAGGTCATTTGTTTTGTTTGTCCAAATACTCTATCCCGATGTTTTGGATTTTTGCTGGTTCATCATTATTCACAGAATCTTGTACGCAGTGCTGTCTTAAGTTGCACATTTCTTATGCAGCTTTAGCTATCTTGATCTTAATGTTATTCTAGTCTGGTTCACTTTCCTAGAACCTTAATATTACCTTAGTAAAGGAAGAGTGTTTATAACGCATGCACACACAAGGAAGAAAAATTGCTAACTGATTTAATAAATTAACTGTATATTCCTTGTATCCAGTTCCATACTACTCTATAATATTAGGAGAAAATAAATCTTTGAAAAACCCTGTTATATTGGATCACTGGTACACTGTCTCAGTTTATAAAGACAGACATGCATTTCAGGAAGTCAGGTGTTTGCCACACAGTCTAGACATTCATTTGTGTGCATTTTATATGTATTTATATGTGTGTTTATGTGTGTGTACACAAATATATATATATACCTGCATTACAAAACATGCAAGCACAGTCCGCTGGGTATTGCTATATTGATATAGTAATGAGCACACATACTATATAGGTACTGCACTGCTTCCAAATAATATTTGTCATGTTCCAGATGCTTGAAATGACAGTCTTTGTGTATAATATGTCTCCAGCACAATTTAGACAACCATACGCTCATTTGCCCTCAAGTAGGCCTATTTAATGTATAATTGACTGCCCTGGCAATTATTGTGAATAGCAGCTGTCTGCTGGTAAAAAAAAGGCATATATATAATGAGACAGAAAGGATCAAATACAAGCAATAGAAAAAAGCATAAAGAAAATATCTATATAAGGTATTTTAGACCAGATTTTATAGTGGAAAGCCACAAGGCCTATTAGCCATTTCCAATTAGGGGCTATCAAAAAATGAATGAAAGTACTCACCTATTTATGAAAAGCAGCTGGGTCTACCCTAAATATAAAACTGGCAAAAGTTTATTTGTTCTAAAATTGTTACAGCTTACAGCACTTCATTTATTTTCATTAACTGCGTTAGGTTTTGTTGAAACCTTTGTTGTATCATGTTCCTTCTGTATCAGACAAAAACACCTTGCTTTGTTTTTGTCCTAAATAGCTACATAATTAGATGGATTATTTCATGTGTCTGTGCGTGTGTTTGCTGAAGAGAACAAGCCAGATAAATTAGCACTTAGCAGAACACACAATGGCACATAATATGCCCTTGTGTTTCATATAAAGCTTTATTTGTCATTCACGGCTGGTTGGCAAAACTGACTTTGCTTTTGAAAATGACAGGTGGTACTCTGGTGCTTTCTGTATGAAAAAGAGAAACAACCTTCACAAGACAGCATCTGTCAATAGCTCCTGTGATTTAGTATTCAACCCTGGGCTTGTGTTTCCTCTAAAGTTTTGTTTCATTTGCATCTCTTAGGTCTGACATCACCAAGCCAGTTTAATAGTTGAGACTCTATGCCACAAGTTACATTCAGTCCCAAAAAGACCTTCCTCTTCCCTCAAGCCCTGATTATAAGACAGGTGAAGTTCAGTATATTTCAATAAGCTCCGCATTCCATGTCAGGAATCAATAGCCCTCCTCCTTTCTTTAGGGGTTATTAAATTGCAGCTGTAACATTAGCCTTCTTTATCTAATTGATTGTCTTTTCACAGGGCTAAGAAAATCAATAGCAGTCAATGGGACTGCCCTGTTTTTCCTTAATAGATGTTTTCTCCTAATTGGCTGCCTGGGTGGCTTCAGTGAGCTCAGTATGTTTTCAGAAGTCCACAATATGTTGCAGCTCTTGTAAACTATTTTACCATGTGCAACAGTTATTGATTTTATAATGAAATCTAGAAAATTCAATAGCAATCAGGAATATAGACCAGGATTCCTAGGTACGTTAAGGCAAAGGGCAACCTCAGTTTGCTACCACTTCAAGCTGCGATCCAATTAAATATGTCCTTAAAGTACTATGTTAGCTAAAGAGTTTCTACAAAGTCAGTTGATCAACTCTTCTAAATTTCATATGAAGGAAAAAACATCAAAAAGTTTCAAAGTTTTTGACAATGACATCCATATTACAGTTGATTTTAAACAGCAGATGAAAGAAAAAGTGTATGACATTTTCAAAACTGTGCTGGTCATTGAATTTTGTCCACCCTGACCTCTTGAAATACTCATTCAAATAAGATGCCTACTAGAAAAACAAGTTAGAGAGAGAAGGGGTGAAGTAGATGGGGAGAAACACTCAGCGCTACCAAAATGATGCATTTGACCTTAGCTGAAAAGGTCAGCATGTCAAATGCCTTATTCTCAGAGTCCACTCAACACTTAGAAGCGCTGTTTTGCCTACGGAGAAGCTTTGGAGGTGGCTAAATCTCATGAGCACTTATTTAATGTCATTTCCTTCTACAGTGTTGCTGCCCCAATTCTGTTCTATACCTTGATGGGATATCTTTACCTTGCGTGAGTGTCAGGCAGAACAGCAGCATCAGCAGCACATCAATCACAGTCTGCAGAGATCAGCAGTCAGTGATGTAAATAGTAGATACTAAGATGCAGCCTACATTATATAAATTTGTTACTGACTGTAAAGTTGCTCTGCATTAGGGCACTGTATCTGCATTAAAGCTCTCCCTCAATTATATACCATGATAGAGGGACAGCAGCTCAGATTTCTCTGATAGTGACAAGACCTCAAAATTTCTCCAGTGAGGAGAAACAGATAGAAATACCACACTGTCTATTATCAGACTCTACAAATTAAGAAAAAACAAAACAAAACAAAACAAAAAACAGGTCTGATTCTGTCATTTAAAGGACAGGAAATGTTTCATCTATCTTTGTTTCCTACTTTACTCCCAGTAAAGGGAACAGAAAGAGAATAAATGAGAAGGAAAATTCCATGTCATTTAAATGACAAATAGAAAAAGATGTTCTCTGATTTTCTTCCTTTGTGTCATCTTTGTTATCATTATTGTTGTTCTAATGAACAAAACAAACCTTTTTCTTGTTCCCCATCTCCAGTGGAGAACTCTTCAGTGGACTGGGCCATCAAACATGGCAAGTTTCTTTTGAAAATGAGTATGGGATTATTGTTTGCCTAAACACATGATGAGGTTTGTATGTGTAAAAGACAACTGTTTATATACAAGGGTACCATAATGAAACAAGTTTATTACTATCTGTACACAAAATAGTGACCAAATATTGTGATATTAAAGGGAACTAACTTTAACAAACATCAGAACTGTAAACATAAATTGCCAGCCTATTCTAAATCACAAGGAAGGTTTTCTTATTAGCATGTATTTGTCACAAACGTCATGGAGTTCCCTATAAATTTTTGTGTTTTGTATGAATGTGCTAAGACTGTTAAAACCAATGAGAATTTGTATATATTCTGTAATTTGTATTCAGCCATAATGAAGAACCATATGCAGTTTAACACAATTCTGTAATCCTTGAGAAAACTCAAACCAAATGTGTATCCATATTAAATCTGGAAACTGCCTGGCCTGTCTCATAAGATGAATTTAAGAAAAATTAGGAATCCTCAAAAGATTATTCCATGAACATGCTTTAACCAGAAGGAAAATGTTTGTAAGCATGCAATAAAATATCTTTGATTTTACCCCAGATTTCCTTTATTCCGTACACAGATTAACTAAATAATTGACAGACCACCTGTCTATATAAAACAGCCCTCTCATGTCTGCCAGTCTTCTTTGTACTGCTAGTTCCTTCTTACCAAGCCAGTACACAAACTCATTGTGTACCTCCTGCAGTCATTGGGAAGCACTGTCAGACTCTCATGTGACCTATCCCTAGTCCCATCCTGAATTTTTTGGGTGCACCAAACATGTCCATTCACCCAACTGCATAGAGTGAAAAAGGGCTAGTGGAGGCATTGTTCCTTTGCATTCCTGTTATATTTGGATCATGTGTAAAGAAGAAATTTGGGACCTGATCTGGTGAGATATTGGACAGATTTTAAGTCTTTTCAGCATCTTGTTATAACAAGCCCTGATGTCCTGGCCAAAGGCACACAGAAGCATAAACTTGCCTAGTTGTTTTCTGGCATTATGGCCTAAAAGAAGAGCCCCAGTCTAGCAGAAGGACATGGTAATTTTGGCATAACTTTTTCTGTTATTCCTGGTGGAAATTTAATTCTAAAACCAGCATGAGTTTTTGTGGCCTCTGCTAGAATATGGAAATATAAGAGTGGCAAGAGAATATTGGCATAAGCGACTTTTTTCTTTTTAAAACCCAGTCCAGTTCCTAGGGGGGGGGGGGGGAAGTTGCTGTTTCTTTGGTTTGCTATTCATTGCAAACTGAATTATGCCTGTCGTTGATGAGGTCAAAGCAAGAACAACAAATATGAATCAAATTTGTTCTCTGTCCAGCTTATGACGTCACTGACTGAATGTAGGCCAGAACTCATCTAGATTGTTCCTAGTGCTGAGCAGCACTTTCAGCCAGTCTGAAATATGCAGAGAAATGGCTCTTGCTTTCTTCACTTCTTGCTGTATTTAATCATGGATTATCATGTTTTTGATGCATTGGAGACTTGAAGGATCATAAGTTAAAGACAGATCCATTTCACTTGGATGAATTTGTATCTTGGATTGCTATGATATTTGAACCTTTCAGGTTGTATAGCCTCGTCTTTTTTATTTTTTTGAGGCATGTTATCTCCACATAAATTCTTGGAATCAATGTCTGAACAGATATTTTAATTAAATACAGATTTCCTGTGATTTAAACAATTACCTTTAGATTTTTCTAAAATCTGAAATTCCTGAACTCCTGGTAAGACAGGTAGGAAACATCATAGAAATAGAAATACATAAAATGATAGCAGCAAGATGGTTTTTATTCTACCAGTAGAGGGACACAACCAAACACTTAAGCAGATACCCCAAAAGTATGTATTTTTTTCACAGTATCAGAAGTAGTTTTGGCTAATTTTTTGCCAAGAATAAAACAATAATAAAAATAAATCTCTCTTACATGTAGAGTAAATGTGAAGGGTAGAGGCCAAATACATTTCATTACCTAAAATTTTCAGGAATTTTATCTGCAATTTTACAGTTGGGGTATCATTTTCCTTCAGTAAGATCTACTTGAATTTCAGCAGAAGTGTCCATTCAGCAATAGTGTTATGAAGAGAATGGCTCTGCTGCTGACATT
>NW_008825080.1:3511483-3517944 GCF_000699105.1 Pygoscelis adeliae
TATCTTTGCATTATTATGACATAACAATAAGGAATTAAAAGAGTGAAATATGAAGATGTGAAGTAGGTATGTAAAAGAATATCGATTTGCATGTAGAAATGTGGGTTCCCTAGAACATTAGATGTATCCATTCAGTATTTTAGCACTGTGACTACACTTGACTTAGAACCTATTCTGTCTGCAAAATGGGTAAAAATATAATAGGTTACAAGATGAGTCCTAAAATTAGCATGATAATAATAATAGTGTTTACAACAATCTAACCTGAACAGATAAAATACCTTTTTATTGCAGCTCAGTGAAAGAGAAGCCTCGGTTTAAGAAAAAAATATGTCATGTAGGATCTTGCCATATTGGAGATGACAATGCTAATTGTTTTTCCCCACTTGACTCGCACCTCTCTGCATGCTCTCCTGATAGAAATGGTTATTTCAGCAAGGTGCCAGAGTGTATAATTCTTGATAGTGTGCCTTCATATGCACAAATAAACTGTATACATTTTTTTTCTTTTTGTAGACTTCTTAAAAGTGCTAATGGAATCAGAACAAGATACTACTGAAAAGATCTCTTTGCTTTTCAGTAAAATTACATTAAATAGTGTAAGAAAGTTGTAAATTACTATTAAAGTGAAACTGTAATATCATGAAATACTTAAATTAATTTTTAAATACCTTTTTTATATTTATTCTAACCATTTCATTAAAAAATAATCGCTAATCAGTTACTAACTGTTTCTTGCAGTGACAGAATTGGGTTTTTTTCCCCATATAATTGTAAGAACTAATTAATAATTGGTACATATTCTACTCCAGTAGTTTTACAATTACACTTTTCAGATAATACTCTGTGTCTTAATGTTCTCAATTTCTGTCTCAGAGACACCTCTGCTAAATAACAGACTTTCTCACTCAAATCTGCAATTCATATGATATGTCAGGGTGAATATCTGTTTTCAATCATAATCATTAATCTATCTGATTCTATTGCTTCTGAGTATATTTATGTATCAGGCACATTTTTCTAAAATGAAGATAAGAATGCAAATATTGCATAATTTAAAGCAGAGACCTGTTACATTCAACCACATTTTTCATTTAAATTGCATGGTATATTTAAGTCACGGCAGAACATGATTCATTTAATCTTCGTCATTGTATTTCTGGAGTGGGCTACAGAAGAAAATTATAATCAGGTTGCAGATTTAATAGGAAAGGATTGTTCCAGCTAGCTATTTTCATCTGGATGGAATATTGGTTTAAGTATCTGCCAATTTGCTATGCTCCTACTGCAAAATCATAGTGGTCCTAAAGGAGGCCCACACCATGTTAGAGACAAATCCAATAAAGGATTTAAAACAAGCAAGACTAGGGCAGAAGTTAGTCACTGAAGTCCTAAATTATGACTCTATTCTCAGTTGCCAGCTAACTCTGGAGATGTCTGAACCTCATAAACTACTCTGTGACTTTGAAGTTTCCCAGCCATCTAGCTTTCCCTCGGAGAGGCTAAAGCTTGTGTCCACCTTTAGTGAGTGAAGCTAAAACACCCCAACAGGATTTGCATCTTTTTAAAGTACTGTTGCATCAGACACTTTGATCTATAGTACAACCAAAGCAAAAGCTGTTTTTGCAGCTCAGTGGATCAAGTTATTATTTTAAAAAAAAAAAGTGAGACGCAGAGATTCAATCTCATCTCCTGCCATAGGTATTCAAAATTCTATTAAAGCCATCGACATACAAGCTGCCTGGGGAGGCAAGGCAGGCATACCCTTTCTGCTGAAGGTGTGCCACTGTGCAGAAGGAATGCAAGATTTATTCAGCCAGAAAGAGCTCACAAGAGCGAGTGTGACGCTCTAGCCCTATAATTAGGGCACTCACTTGTGAGGTAAGGGACCACAGCTCTGCTTCTAGAACTGCTTCTGTATTTCATCCAATGACTGCTTAATGGATGTACAAGCCCAAGAGAGCAGGTAAGGAAGTAGATCTTCAACTCACCAGAGCAAAGGCTGGCTTTTATGTCCTCTATGTAAGGATAATGAAGTGGGTTTTTACCCCTTACATCCCCATGTGGAATGCTCATAGTCAGGACAGAATATGGGCAATAATAATTGTACCCAATAGCACTCTTTTTAGTGTGCACAGGTTCAGACTCAAGCATGAATCACATTATAAATAATAGAATCTAATAAAGCAAGACAGAGCAAAAGAAAACAACGTTCCTATCCTCTGGGAAGATCCTGCAAGCTTGTATCTTAATAATGGCATACTAGTATACACACACTGCGTAAAATGTCTTCCCTGGAAGGGAAGGGTGATTTTATGAGGCAGAACTTGAAAATGTGTGCTGCCTCATGCGTGAATTTGATTTATTATTGCTTTAATATAGAATAAAAAAGCCCAGTCCTTGCTAAAATAAAAAAATACATGCATTTACTGTGAGGCTGATAGTAGGTGAAGATAAATCAATTTAAAAATGACTAGCATATCGCTAGCTGGAACAAAATACTCATGAATGCGACAATAATTACTTTAGAGTTAGATCGGCAGGAGATTCAGAGCAGGATCAATTCATGACTCTGTATTGCCTTGTACAGCTATCCAATCTAAATCACAGAGTGGCTCCTCTGTTTTCCCTGGGTACTATGTTGAGTGCCTGCCTACTGCTCTGAAATGGAGTAGCAGAGAACTAAAGCTAGCTGTATGCACCAAGCAAATAAGCCTAGTCCATCACTGAGGTATCATTCTTGCCTCTTTTTATTCTTTCTTTCTCAGTCTCTCTTTGTCTTTTAGAAGGTCCATTTATTCAGACATAAATGTTCACTAACTCTTGAAATTAATTTAGCCAGATTGCTGGTGAACTCCAGTGAGAGAAGCCAGTGCCTGAATATTTCCAATTTATTCCCACAGGTGAAAAATAAGTTATAGGAACTGCTCTGCAGGGGCTATCAAAGGATGTTGTCCATAGAATTAGCAGTCCTTTCTCATGAAGGGTACAGTCCCTCTCATCCCAGCCTTTCCTATGCCACAACAGGTCAGTATCCCCTTCACACTTTCTCAGGACCATTCCACACAGCCCAGAAAGGTGGACATGCCACATGTCTGTATGCCACCTACATCTCTGCCAGCAGATGACCACTGTCATGATCTGCAGCATGTTGGGTGAAGAAGGTATCTTGGTGCTTGGGCCTCACTGTGCTGTGGGATCCTGTTAGTCTTCTTTCTAACTTTTCTTGCTGCCACATTCTTACTAATTCACTGTCTCCTGACCTGCAAAGAAACTGCTGAGTCTAGACTTGATTCAGTGTAACCTGAATTATAAGTGCATAGATTATAAAATCAGAAGGCACTCTCTAGTCATTTCATGTGAGCCACTAAATGTAAGCCACAAGAACTTCCTGCATTAAAGTCTTGCTTAAACAGGAATTAGTCCAGTTACTTAAATGGGCAGGTGAGGTCCCATATTCTGGGAAAAGGTATGCAGGATGAGCACTCTGAAACGCAAAATCTCAGGAAGTGACTGACATTAGCATGAGGAAGTAAATCAAGCCTGAGAAGATATGGCCCCTTCCTGGAAATCCATAAGAAAATTTCCACATCTAATGGCAAAGGAATATTTTTATATATTGAAAGGAGGTGACACGATAAAATACCAGTCACAAAATGTCAACACGTGAAATGATGGTTGTTTTGAATAAAAAAATAGCCTGATCATAAACAAGGATGAAGCATAGCTGTGCATGATAAAATTTAACTTGCCTGTTTTCTCTGGTCAGAGTGGTGAAATACAAGTCATGAGATTTTAGTATCAGGCTTTTGTATGGTCTCTTTACAACTAGTTGTAACAGGAATAAATCTATAAAACAAATTCATCTCATTAAAAGCAAATTTCTTTCACTGACCTAAAAGTGAGATCATTCCTTTTGCTTACACATTGGCTTCCCATAATACTACTCGGTGCACACCTGTGGTATATTAGCTGCTACTGTTTTTAAGCGTTAAAAGCAATATGTATTTCAGACACTTGATTTATAGCATAGCCAAACTTTCAGTGAGATGCACTTTCCATTATTCATGGCAGTTCTGCCTGCAAGCACCTGGCAGAACGCAGCCTGTGGGAGGGAGGGAGGATCTGGGCTGCGCAGCCTGAACATGGCTATTAGAATAACAATAGAAACTGTAGAAAATCGTTCCTAGCCAGTTTATTTCAATATTACTGGAAGTTGTGTGTGTGTGCATGTGTGTGTGGGTCTTCATCACTGAAGGAACAGTTGGAGGTTTTTGAAGACCAGTTTAAAAAACTGTTGAAGAAAAAAAACTTAAAATGTGAAAAACTGTTGAAGAAAAACTGCTAAAGAAAATTAGCTCTAAAACCTTTATGACCTAAAACTAGGCTTGCTAGATAGGTGTGTCAGAAGAAAAGCACGCACACCTTCAGCAAGGGACCTAAAGAAGTCTCCTGATGTTCCAAAATCCTGGCTGGGCACAGGTCTCAGAGGGGTGGAGGGCAGCCATAAGCTCTCCTGCAGGTCCTTTCTTCCAAGAGCCCCACAGAAAGTGAACTCTGGTTTCTCATTAGCAGATATGCTAATATAATTTGTCACTGTCTGAGGGAAAATGGAGGTATTTCGCACTCCCCCTTCTCAAATCCTACTGAATCCTATCAGCAGCTGACCCCCTGCCAGGGGGGGTAACAGCTAGGGACGGCCAGCAGAAAGCTGAGCCACGGGGGCTGGAGAGCAGTGCAGTAAGTTGGGCTTAGATGTTTCAAGGGGCTGTGCTGCTCCGGTACTGCAGACCTGCAGACCTGCGGAAGCAGGGCTGTCCCCTGCACACTGCATGCTCCACGAGGAAAAGCTGTGATAACCAGCTCAGTAAAACAGAAAATAACATTTATGGAAGCCTTACATTGCAAGTCACATGGCTCACGTGGGTTTTTCCGTCTTTGTTGTTTGGGGAGGTACCACAAAACAGGACATAACCTATGCTCCATTCTTTCTCAGATTTAATATTCTAGAAAACTGAAGAGTTATTTGATATATTAGGCAGTTTTCATTCATCATTAAGCACAAGATATAAGCAGAGCTACATTAATATTAATGTACATGTACTTAGAAATGAAAAACATATACTGAATGATTATCAACATCATTAGGCAACCAGTAATTTACTTATTGAGAAAGAATGATAATGAGGCTCTTAGTAAATCTCAAACGCCACCAGGAAGACTTATACTGTGTAACCTTCGTATTCACAGGAGAGCTGGCAGCCTACCTGAGCCTCCACTCCTACATATGCTTCCTGCAATAAGGTCAGTTGTAACAGCACAATGTATTGCTTATGTGGCTGCCAAGTTTTAATTGAAATGTTGTGATAAATTTCACTGCCAAGGTCAGATGTTATTTTCTGGTTAAGGAGGGTTGAAGTCGGTCTCTTAAAAAACCACTCCTGATTTTTATGGTGTCCAGTGATCTGTTCCTGGAAGTTGATTTACCACAGATATGACCTGCTTACTCTAGGTTGACCTCTTCCAAAATTGTCAAGACTTAGGTTCATTTACAGACATTGGCTAAAAGTGTATTTTAGTAAACTGGGTTCCATTTTATTAGTGTGAAAATAGGCCTCACCAAATCAATAAGACAGGAAGCCTTCATTTTATTGCTTTAGACTAGAGACTTAAAGGTCACTTAATATAAACAAAATTGGGCACATAGCAAAGACAGCAGTAAATGTTAGAAACCTCAACACAGATAATCTTGGTGGCCTTTCATGGGAGGAAAAAAAAAAATCAAAGACATCTTTATGTCTTTTCTTCACAAAAATACAAATTTTCAATGATCCAATATGAGTTTGGTTATAAAACATTTACAGAGCTGGTACTTTTATGAACATATAATTTAAAGGGAAGATTTCAATTGCTATGTTATTTAAAGGGCAGCTTGTAAATTATGAGTTTCATAAATAAACTGTGTGTATGAGTAGAATTAAAATAGAAGCAGTAAGTGTATAAAACATCCTTGTGAAGTAGCGGTAGTCATAAGAATTCAGTCCATCAAAGAATTCTCTAATACGCAGTTAGAATCTATTTTTATATATATACTTACAATAGACCTGTTAAACATCTATAGTATTGTACATGTGCTCAACAACAAAATTATTTCAAATTACATGAGTTTCCATGTAACAAAACCACATCTCACTAAAACTACACTGCATTTGGTAAATTAAGGTTATTTCTAAACGGAAACTTTTTGCCAGTTCAAGAAATGAAATATGTAATTGCAATCTTTTGATAACGAAACTAAAGTAGAAAGAAATATACCAGACTAATCATCCAGAATCATTACCAGTCACACAAATAAATTGGAAACAAAATTATATTTATTATCCAGTGCTGCTGTCTGTTTACTCAAGAACACTTTGGAAAAGTAAAAAAGTAAGTTTATGAGAAAAAGCTCCTGTAAGAAG
>NW_008825080.1:3518048-3550346 GCF_000699105.1 Pygoscelis adeliae
TTCAAAAAGAATGGAATTATGACTTCTGTAATTAACAACCACAGAAAAATTACCTTCATCATTTAATTCATGAGCTGCAATTAGACTTGAAATTTAAAACAAAGTTTTAAATTTCTATCCTTGATAAAAAAAATCAAGCCAATTCTAAGGCTTGCAATCAGAAATTGCAACTATTTTCAAGGGAATTTTTTCCCCAAAAATAAACTTTGCAAGTGTAACACTCTGTAGGTATAAAGATGCTATTTCTTTAGAAACTACATATAAAAATATATATGGGTGCTGATGAAGCAGCTTAATAATTTTGCTTTGCAAATTTGTTTCACAGGATATGATTGCTTTTATAATGTGAAGTGCAATTATTGAAGATCCAAATGCTAACTTCTACCTTTCAAGGTAAACTTGCTGTGTTCATGTGAGCTGCATTCATGCCTTTACAGGCTTTCTACTTCATGTTTTATCCAACTTGCCCAGACTGGGCACATCTCATAACCCTCTGTCATATTGTATGCAAGAAACTTGCTTACAAGGTCCCAAAATATCCAAACTGGCCTGGCTGATTGTGCATGATGTCTTCTGCTGATGACAAATCTCCCCTGGAGCATTTGCACTTTGATCTCTACTCTGTGCACCAGAAGATGCTCCTGTCTGAGAAGCTGGCCTCTTTTTCCTACCATACCTCTTGCTGTCAAAGCCTTGGATCACTTGCAGGACAATATCAAGCATCACAGGTCCCAGAGCTACACTTGCCACTTTCAGGCTACTAAGACCTGTGCACTGAGGTGGCTAATGGCCAGGCAGAGGTCTTTGAGCACTTCACAGTGCTCAGGGAAAAAGGGCTGGGATGAACAGGGAAGAGCACTGACATTCATTTACACCAACCCCAAAAATGCCAGCCATCAAGCCTGACCCTATTATTGTAAGAACATTACAAGAAGCCAGATATAGCAACATTTCTCCTGATCTTCAAACCTTATTCCTATCCACATCTCCTCACTCATTCACCCGTTTCCCCCTCCCTTCCTATTACTACCTTTAGCTGTCCATTCTTTTCCACAGTCCTTACAACTGTTTTCCTTAATACGATGCATGAGCTAGTAATGTGCTGGGGTAGGTTCTCAGGCTTTGCCAGTGTGGTTCTCTGTTGATCTTTCAATAAAGTTTCATGACTGTTCTCTTGTGCATATCCCGTCCTTCTGTTCTCTGTGCATCTCCTACAAACCTCCTGCACTCATACGGCCGCAGCACACAAGGGGTCTCCCTTTGCTCTGGTCCCCACTTGGCCCCAGGGAGAGGGCCTCTTGTGCAGTGATGATCCTTGTCCTTAAAAGCATTCAGACCTGCTACGTCACTTGTCCTTAATTCCACAGATGGAGTATACTCCACCTAGTCTTTTAATGTAACTCTTGTGCCCCTTTTGTGCTTAGTTACACAAAACTACCTTCATGGAGTTTGCCTCCTGGGCTGTGGCAGAGGTCCACTCCCATGGGAGCCTTCCAGGTTTAAACACAGAAGGGGACTGCAGGTCAGGCCAGGGGAAGGTATTTTCCTAATGCCTTGACTTCTTTGTTCTTCCTCACAATTTCATTATCATGAACCATCAGGATGTCTGTGGAAATTTGCCAGACTTTTAATAGCAAGAATAATACAGTCTCTCATTTTAGAGCAGACAATCTTCAAAATCTTATTGTGATATTGGACAGTTAGACTATTCTGCAAATGCCAACCTCAGTTACAAGGACTCAGTAGAGAGGTGTCTGTTGGGGCACCCAAACATGCCTCCTTGCTAACAAATTTCAAATGGTATTTTGTATCAAATAACCTTCCTCCTAATAGTCATGGAGAACTGGCATAACAAGCAGACGTATAGATCCTAGATTGCATTCATTTTTGTAGGGCACTGCAAAGACATGGTGGCATAGTGCTGTGCAATGGAGAAGAATCCCTGATCACCCAGTGAGGACTGAGAGAAAGCTAGCCAGTACTACATCTGTAATTCCCAAAGGGGATTAGCTCAAGCTTAAGCCACTATTCCAGTTATGTCCATGTTGCTCTAGGTGAGCTAGACCCAGGCTTGACCCAGCCTTCAGCCACAGTACGAGTTAACGGATGTACGGTGGGTGCAATCTAAGAACTGCAGTTTGGGTGCAAGTTCATATTTAAGCAAATTGGATCATTTAGATGTACTTACTGCAGCTGTTACTTGGTAATAGTTTAAAGCCAGCTGCACCTTCATCAAAACACTGTAGCCTCAGGATGTAAAGGACCAATCTGCTGTACTCAAATATACTGCCCTGTCTTTATGTTTATCTGGCATTGCCTGCCTTCCTGCAGCCAGGACAAGTCCAATACGAAAACTTCACACTAGTATAATATTTGACATGATTATGTGTCCATGCTTAATGCACACCAAACATGTGCTACTGCATGATCCAATAGAGCATGGATCCTGTATTAGCAGTCTTCAGAATATGGCTTCCCCAAGATCCATACCTGCTCTATGGCAACTCATTAATCCAGGCTTGTATGCAAAACAATTACCTTCACAAAGTTTGATTGATTCCAGCAAGGCTTCTGGAAGCAAAGTAATTTTCAACAGGAGAAAGGCTGACAGAACCTAATCCTTGTGACAACAAAATAAAATTTTAAAAAGTGGTTATTATTAAATATTTTTTTGACTTCCAAAGCTAGTTCCAGCTGATAACTAAAACTACAAACAGGCTTTCCCTTTTGTGTATGATTCACATATAATCCTTTACACAAGGTAGGGACTTAGTTGTTCTTTTAGAAAGGACTTTTATCATAATTCTGAATTGACACTCTTCATTTGTCATTTGGCTTTTTTATTCCTGGAATAATAGTTTTAAATGTAAAGAAAGTAGGCTCTGCTCCCGTGTGATCCTGAGCAGATGTCAGCTGTTTACCAGGCACAGGTTGTTTGTTACAAACACATATAAACAGTTCTTCAGAGCACATTTACTTCAGATCTTTATGGGGGGTTGATCAGCTCACAAGATGCTAATCAAAGTAGGACCAACTGTCCTTTGCCGCATCAGCTGCTTCGCTGGTGTTTTGCCATTGAAACTCCTTTTCTTTTTTACTGGGTAATAAATGGCAATTGTGTCTTATTTGTTGGCCTTGTTTCAGAGGACATGTTCCTTTCTTTCAGCTGTAGGTGGACTTGAACAGCTAAATATTACCCATCCTCCAGCGCTTAGGTGGTGGTCTGCTTGTCATACGGACTTGAGGGTAATTCAGTTCTTTATTACTTCTGCACTTTCTTCTCTCTGCCAGGCAGTGAACATGGAGTGGAAGTATAATTTCATTCCCTCTGTGAGAGGAAAACTTACAATGAAATATTAGATTGACAGGTAAAAATCTTTGGCCTTCAGAAATTCAGTTTTTTTTCTAAGGCCACATTTCTAGACAAAGTTTATTCAAATGAATAATCATCAAGCAGTCAAGCCATCTAAATGTGAAATATTGAGGAACAATTATCCAGTGTTACACAGACAAGAAGCTTTTTTCCTCTCTTTGTCCAGTTGTCGTTGCTAATTTTACTTCTTATACAAATCATATACAATTAAACAAAAATATCTGCAAGCCTACATCTAAGTGGCAGGATTTTTACAAGTGCTAGTTCATGGGATATGTTTTTAGCAACTGTACACTGTCATTTCTAAAATACTATTTTACTGACCTTTTAAACCAGCACATATATAGATAAAAATTGCAGCATTAAAGACCCAGTGTGTGCATGTGTGTGTGCATGCGCAAATCTGTCTCTGTGAGAAAGGAAAAGAGATAAGAAATAAAAGGAAATATTTTCTGGACCATAGGTATTTTCTTTAAACTACCACAATATGTTTGATCATCAATATTAATACCAATTTTGGCTTGCAGACATTTACCAACATAAGTGTTTCCTTTAATTAAGTCTCTTCACATGGGAATCATGCCAAGAGGTATTTCTAGTACTACTTATCAGCATGTCTTCTGGTATGCTGAAAAGAGATGAGGGTTTCTTCCTCCACATCACAGGTTTCTGTCCTTTGTGTTCTAGTGGCTGATGTGTGGGTGGAAGCTTCAATATATCAGTGCTGGAGGGACTAAATGATATTTAGAACAAGAAAAAATGAGCCCTTGAATTTAATGTTGCAATAAAAATAAAAAAAATCACACAAATAAGTATTTGAAAGTTTGGTAGCATTGATTTCTAGATGTATTCAAGTATATAACATCTTTGTCTGAAGTAGTAAATTCTCCATTTACTAGCCAATGTGCATTACCGCTAGTTGTCTTGGTCCTGAAGACCTGTCTCCATAACATAGCTGAAAAGTTATGAAGGGTTGTACCATGGAAGATCCTACTTTTCCCCCTGAGACTGCTTTTGTCTTTGAATAAACTACAGAAAAACTCAAAGCTACCAGTGAAGTAGTAATCATTTCTATAAAATGTTAAAGAATATTATATAAGGAGTGTCCTCATAAAAAAGCCTCCGAAATCCCACTCTCAGCTCTATACCACAGTGGGAAAGCAAACCTAGGTAGCAGCACAATGAATACCTGACACAGCAAAAAGACAGGTATTGGTGTTCTCTGGATTAACCAAAGATGGAGAGGTCAGTTTGGTGGCCAGGATATTAAGTGAACAAATCTATGTATTTGGAGGGGAATAACCTCTTCCAAAGACCTGATGTCTGAAATACTAAACCTGCAGCTACCAATCTTTAAAAGCAAGTAAATGATCTCTAAAAGGTCTCATAAGAGATCTGTGTTTTTAAATGCAGCAGAGCATATATTAACATGTCTAACTGTATTCTTGGTGATCAGTGCCATCAAAATTCATGATGAAATGGTTCATGGGACTACTCGGTGCCTTACAGAATTGTATCATGTGAGTTAGTTAAGTTAATATGCAGTCTAAAGTACCTTCAACAGGTTAGCGATAACTCATACCACACACCTTTTTACGGTGTCAGACATCACAAAAATCTTACTTAAACAACTCTGAGGAACGCAAAGGTACAGCCAGCCTGGTAATTAAGATACAGGACACTTGGGTGCCATGAAAAACAGCTGGGGCTGAAGATCTATTCACAGTAGACATTCATCATCAGAAGTGTTGGAAAGTTACCATGACTTTGATAACTTACAGTGGATACAGACGGGAGCAAAAAAGAGTTATTGAGCAATAAAGATTGATTTCAAATTGTTACCAGTGAGGAACTCCAGCAGCAACTCTTTTTAACACAATGTAAATTAAAAAATCTTACATGTTTTCATAATCTCTAGACGCAGTTGCAGTAACGGATATATTCTTCAGTGATTATAAAAATTATTTCATGTTTTTATGAAATAGTTTTAACACTGTGTATATGTTGAGAACTTACATTCTGAGATTTGCAGAGAAAAAATAAGTGATTCCAACTGAAGCGCACTATTTAATGAATTTATACACTTTCATTTTATAATTTATAATTTTATAAAAAATATAAATTATATATTATAGAATATATATATTGTCTAACAAGTATATAGGACAAATATATAGTATATATTAGTGCAGTCACTGTTACATTAATATAAATCATAATTATGCTAATCATTATATACATATTTTCATGTCTGTAGTAGATACATAATGTATATATGTATAGTATTTATTGTTTATTAGAACTTATATGCACATCCCAATATCTATACACACACATGCTATTTAAATATTGTTGATGTTTACAAATACCAGTGACATTACTGAACATGCAAAGCAGTTGTACTAGTTATTTTGGGGAGGGGTTGTTTCTTTATCTTGTATTTTCTTACGAATGGGTCTCAGCTGCTCTCTTCCACAATTTTACTCTGAGGCAATAAATAATTCAGTGTGCTAATTTGACAGATGACTCTCCAGGAGCCTCCTACCATTACTAGCACCATTAGACCATAATATGCATGATGGGCATAGACCATTCAGCAAATGTCCTTCACTTGTTTACCCCTAAAGAGCTGTGCTCTGCGCAATTAACTAATGAAGCATTATGGGCTTTTTTCCCCCCTTCCCTGCTATTTCAATATATCAATGCAGATTGTCTAAAGGCAAAATATATTTTGTTTTCTTTTGGCAAATGAGTATTTATGGGGAAGCCGAAACTTGTCTCATGTTCCACCTCTGTAAATAAAGAAAAAATAATAAGATGCTAAAAAAAAAAATCATTATTATTTAATTTTTCTTTAATGATATGTGCAGCACGTGTAAGAAATGGATTGTAAAGAGGACAGAAAAGTATGAAGTTAGGTTCAGTGTTATGTCAACTGAGCAACACTGAATATATATTTCAGGGCTTTATGCTACCTTTGTGCAGGCTGGACTCTGGATAGCTGCAAGAATCAAAAGGGGATCATGTTAAGATTGTAAAAAGCAAGTATTTATTAAATCACTTAGGGATAAATAATAGCCTTAGAATATGCATATGAGATGAATACCGATATTGCACAGTATATTTTAATCCAATATATAGATCAGAGCAGCCAAATTTTATAAAATTTTTTTGTGAGAAAAAGAAAACAAAAAATGTCTAAAGGTAAATAATAAAATTTAAAGAGAAAGCTACAAGAGCACCTATTTTTTTGGTCATCTTATGGCACTGAAGTTTCTGTTCCATGGCAGCTATTATTAGAGCCACTCTCAGTACAGGGCAAATGTGGGATGCACAAATAAATCCACAAAAGAATCTTCCAAATTGTTGCTGGATTTTCCCATAACATATGTGGTTAAACGCATCATGAAGGCAATTTTAAAACTGGATTTTCCCTAGAAGAAAAGTTTGGTCTCTCTCTGTGTTTCTTTTTTCTTTAATGTCTCTAGTTACTCACCTGTACATGTCAATTCTCTCTTCTCCTTAACTCTTCTCGCTCTTCCTTTCCATGACACATCCCCTCTCCTTTGTTCTGTGTTATAACCCTTAGTTCATTCTTTGCTTCTGAGAATGACTCTCTTTTTCCCCCACTTTTTCCCCATTTCTGATGGGTGCAGGATTAATGCAGTTATCACTGAGCTGCTTTGGCTGACGCGGCCCACCACAGCCTGTGAAATCTTTGTGTGAGATTGTACACTATACACAGCATCAGTAAAATTATTCATAGTAAAGGAGGAAATGTAGTTGCAAGCCTGAACTGAATCCTATCATGGGAATTTATTTGTACTATCTAACCTTTTCTTTTCTACACTTTAAAAGAGACTCCACTTTCTATGGAGATACAGTTTTGTGGTATTTTCTGAAATTTTATGGGTTCTACATTTTTTTAAACAAAAATGTTAATATCAGAAATTAAATGTGACAACATTCCTATTATTTATGCTGTAAAATAGTTTTAATTTTCTGTTCAGATCTGTTTATTTATTCACTCCCATAAAGGACACCAAGTCTTCTGAGCTTATGTGAAAACTTATAACTTTTTGCTGTCCTAAATAAGCTTTGTTTCTGGTACTATTTCTCAGGCCACTTTCTCCATTTTACACTAAACTGCTATTGGATGAAAAATGTCCTACCTTGTCTGGTATGCTTTCAGAGTGGAGAAGGGGATATAACTTGGTATACTGGGAAGTAGAGGGCTGCACAGGAGGATCCAGCCTGTTTCAGTTATACAAACTCCCTTCTGCTCAGGGTGCAGAGAACCAGGAGAAAAGGTTGTATATCCTTCCCTGTACCCAGTTTTAGCTGCCTATCATTAGCATAAAAATTATGCAAATAGTCTCTGTAGTATCCCAAGCAAATCTGCTCTCCATTTCTTTTGATCTACTAATCTGATTAGGAGAAGTCATAGAGCCAGAGGAAAGCAGATGAGATGGACTCCAGGGAGTGAAGCAACCAGTCCCTGGCAACAGGAGGAAAAGAGGGCTCATCCTGCTCCTGGGGATGATCTGGCACACAAGTCCTACAATTTTCAGGGAGCTGTCATTAAGCAGGATTAACAAATTTAAGTTTGTGATGTGTTCAAGTGCTCTACTAATGAGAACTGTGCAAAAGATAGAAATATATTCCAGTTTTTCCTTACTTACTCCAACTTTTGAATGCATATCTGCACTGATCCTGTGTTTATTCTGCTTAATCTTCAAAAACTACTAATTTTCACAGTATTTGTTCATTTATAGCTTTCACAGCTGTAAATAAATCTTCTCTGTTTCTGCTAAAGAAATGTAGTAACAGTCCACTAGAAATACTTATTCTCAGAAACAATGGAGAGATTTTTACTGCTGATGCAAGTGCTCATATGGGAGAAATACATAAATGCTTGTAAGTGCTAGGTATTAATAATGTAAGGGATTAGAAAATATGCAAATAAGCATGTTCATATAAAATTTCCTTTTCCATAAAAAATTACTCTCAGGAGCATGTGGTCTTGAGTAGCACTTTCAAAACCCTGATTAAGGTATTAATAAGTAATTAAAAAAAATAAAATTAAAATATTAAAAAAATAGACATTTTTCTCTTTATTTTTATAAGAAAAGTTTGCTTCAGTGAAACTTTCTTGTCTTCCATTAAACAAGCTTTATGCTTGAAATGCAGCATACCGTGGCAGGCAGATAGTAATAAAAAGACAGGGGACACAGGGGACTGAGAAAAAAAGCAAACAATTTTCATTGAAAACAAGGCTTATATGGTTGTAGTGTGTATTGTATTGTGCCAAACAATGGTATTAGCACCCCCTTAGGCCTCACGGTAAACACTGGACATGTGGCTTTAGAAAAAAAGAAACTTCTCTCATCCTACTTTCTCCCAGTGATGTTTTGTTGGTTCACAGCAAGGGTCTGACTTCATGTCCTGATCCCACTTTAAGAGGAAGTCCAGCTCAATTCAATTTGCCTCTCTGACTTTTAGTAATGAGACAACATGCATGTGAGCAAGCCCCATGATAATGCAGAACAGATGGGCAGATTTTTGTCTAATTAGATTCTGGACAGCTTGTTTGCTTGTAGTAAATGTGCGTATATTTAGAGATTTCACACTTATTATAGAGACAACAGATTAGTCAAAGACAAGGACAGAATGCTTTTGGGGTTTTTTTGCTTAGCATAGGTGTAGGTCTACTAAAGGGAGCTGTCTGATAAAATCTGCAAGTGTAACTGAATTCTTCTTGGCTATCATGCTCTTCATGGATTGAATAGTGTGCACTTTGATGGTGGAAGAAAATGCACCATACACAAACTCTTCTTTTTGAACAGATCACTAGTAAAATAAGGGTTTCCAATATTTGTGTCACTTACATTTTGCAATATTTTGCCAATCTGTTTCAATTATTATACAAAGACAATGACTCCAAAGAACATTTCATTAGTTACTTATAGTTATTCTCTTAATACATATTTACAAGTCTGCATTTTTTAATGTTTCTATTAGTATCCTTAAAGCATTTTGAAAGGTTGCTAGCAAAGCATTGAAATGCTCTTGGAGGAAAATCATCATTATCTGTGGTGTCATACTGCTTTATGGACAGAGAGCACAGTGTATTGAATGCAAAATAATATTGCAAGACAGAAAATATACTGCATCCAAGTAAATATATGGTACTGGCCTTCCCATTTAACTTAATAAGGTTTCTCTACTTGTTAGTTATTCACCTAGAATACATGTTCTATTTGCATTAAAATGTAATTTAACACAAACAAAGGTAATAGCTGCTTCTCAATGTACTGTAAGTTTGCACATGTTATATATGAGCCTATTTTCCATTCCTGATGCATCTACAACAGACTTTAGTTTTAAAATTGGAACTATAGGAGAAGTGCCAGAACTTTCCAGTATTAATAATAAATTTAAAAGAGGAATTTAAAATATAGTGATGTATAGATACCCATCATCCTCATGAGTCAACTCTTAGAGCATCTCAAATGGATTCATCCTGTTTTCCCTTCACTTCGTGATCTAGACATGGAGATGAGACTAGCCATCTTGATGTGGATATACTGATGTCATTCATCTGTGTATCTTGTTTTTCACAGGTGTGCCTAACTCTACTACAGAGATCTCAGTGTCCAGATAACAACAGCTGGTATGACACCCACCATCTTATTTCTGATTAGCACAGAATTAAACTGAGTAAAACTGAAGTAATGCTGGTCAAAAGGGAAGGGTTTCTTTGAAATATAAACTGCTTTCCTTTACCATTTCTCTTACTCTTATGTATTAGTCTGCTCCAATAAGAGAATTGATACCTAAAACTGAATTTTTGTGGAATTGGGATATTCTCCCCTAAAGACGGAAGTGCCTAAAGTAAGGATCTGCAACATTCAGCCAACGTTCCTACTGTTCGTATGAGGCAACTTTTCAGACTGTTAACGGAGCAGATTCCACTTCCATTGGTTACCAAGTCTGCATCTGTGACCCACCTGGACTGCTGCACTACTTTAAAAGTGACAGTTTGCAAAATCCTAAAAAAGGGTGGAATTAAAAGGATGCTGCAGGTTTGAAGCAGAAGATATTTGATTCACCCAGGATTTAGTTGTTACTAGGGGCTGTTCCTACAGTGTTTTGACAACATTTTCTTGCTGTTAATGACATCATAGTGAAAATAGAAAGAAAATACAGCAAGATTTATTCACTCTTCAAAAATCCACCTTTAAATGACTTATTCTGTATTCATCCTTGCTGACTCTGTAAAGTGACAGAGCTCTTTTGACATAGGGTTCACATTTTCACTGGGACTCTGCATCATTTAGGAAAACATGTGATCAGTTTATGCCACTGTTTTATGGAATTAAATACTCATTGTTTTTTTCCAGAAGGAGCTAATAGTAACTTTTATCTCATTTTCAATGATTAAAAAAAAAAAGAATTCAAAATCTTTTAAACTCTGCTCTCTGGTATCCACCATTCTTTGTGTTACAGTTCAGAATTTTGTGAAGTGCTTCCTCCAATCAAGATTTTCTGCTTGTTTGTCAGAGCAAATGTCCTCTAGAAAGTAGAAAAGTAGGGTTCCTCTTCCTGTAGTATATGCTGGTTCCAGATACAGGACTGTACACTTACCCTATAATTTATCAACAGCTAAGTCTCACAGGAAGAGCTGCTTTCTCATATTATGTGGGCAAGTCAGTGTGAAGAAATATTGATTATAATAGCAGTCTTGCTGAGCCTATGCTTTTCTTTTCCCTTTACTCATTTATTACTGAGGACCTTCTTCCTGTAAGTGTTCACTTCCTTCTGAAATGCACATAAGAAATACTCTCCCACATGGTCTTTTTGTTGCCTCCTGTCTCCATAGTTCTGTCTTCATAAGCCCAAAGTCTTGCTCAGGGAATTCTATTAAAGCATCTCAGAAGGAGAGCAAAAGATGACAGTGCCAAACTAAGTCAATGGATGTTGAGCACCTGTCACTTTGGATAAGGCTAGCAAATGTGTTTTTTTCAAAGGAACAATTTTCAGAAAATAACAGCTAGATGGAAATATCAGTTTTGTGGGTTTTGGTGCAAGCCAGGAGGCCATCTGACTCCTGTCAGTTTATTTGTTAACCTCAGAAGGTTTCTGCTTTCCTGACAGCCATGGACTTCCCAGCTCCCTGCCTCCTGCCAGCTTGCTCATCCTTCTCTAGCTTGCCCATCCCCTGTGCCAAGTATTTTCTGGGTAGGTGGCAGGGAGAGGCTTCTGGCTGGCGTTTGGATTATGGCTCTCTTCCTGTCCCGGCTCTCAGACCATCCTCAGTGAAGGACCTTCACAGGCCAGGTGGGCAGGCTACTTGTTCCCAACCTCCTAAACTCTGTAACAGACAGCTGGCAAGTGTGCTGAGCACCTTTGGAACTAGTCAGGGGGTTTATGCACCATTTCCAAAGCACCATAACATAGCTTTTCATCACAGCTTGTAATTTCTTCTTTTAAAGGAGAATTTTTCCACACAATGGAAATATTACATCTCTCACAATTATACTGTTCTTCATTATCATTCCAAAGGGGCTAATTTTACTAAAATACTGAAAGAAAAGACACTCCTCATAGCTGAAATCTGATTTCAAATATATCATAGATTAGGCCTGGAAGCTATGCTCAGAAGCAAAAGAGATGGCAAAGACTCATGAACCATGGAGATGTTAGAGAAGTAAATATCAAAAACATTGGATTGTATGATAGTACCACTAAACAAAACAGGAACCTTTACTAAATTGTAGAATGTTATTATCTTCCAGATAGGGGTTGCTCTAGATTAACTTGTAAAGCTGTATTTCACTCAGAACGGATCTAATTTATATCCTTGTGTAATTGTCCAGCTTGAACAAAGTCACTTGTGACATATGATTGAAGTGTATTATTTAATCACCTCTTTTTTTTTTGACTGGACCATCCAAATAAACTTTCTAAGCATTTTCCCCCCCCTTTTTTTTTTTTTATATATTTCAGTTACTACACCTCCTCCAGTGCATTTTACATTTAATACCAGTTGATTGGGATAGTTCACATAGGAAATCTCTTATGGTACTTTGTATAGATCCTGATTTTCTGCTTTGCCCACATGTAACAAAACAGGTTACACTAACTCATTTCCCAGAACCTAGAGATTTAATTTCATTTGAGATTTTTATTCCTTTGGGGTGGTGTTATCAATGCTTGAGTGACCTGAACTGTCTGACTGTTAAATTTTAGACTACATTTATGAGTTGCTTACTTTTTATATTATTAAACATTTCAGTCTAAAACAGTGGCCTTCTCAGGTAGTCAGGACATGTCCCTTTCTTCCCATTGTAGCTGGTCTGGGACTTCACTAAACCTGATACAACATAGGTAGCAGGAACCTTGTGCTGCTGCAATCATTATCATACTGTCTTTGTGGAAGAAAGGTGTAATTCAGGAATGAACATAGCCTAGCTCTGAGCCTGGGGATAATACAAACTGCACCGAGGTAACTGTGTGAGTGTGAGCTAAAGGAATGCAAAAGTGCTGGACAGGGGAAGAAATAATCAGGACCTGAATTATAGGGTCTGTAATGGAGCAGTCTCAGTCACAGCTAATTTCGTATGTGAGAAGGTGCTAAAACTCTGAATGCTTGGGAAACTGTACAAACATCACAGTCAATTAATTAACACTAACCAAAAAACAGGTCATGATACACTGTGAATGATTCCATGTTGTTCTATCATAGAATTAGCCTGGTTCTGTTTGGAATATGAATGAGCCCTGGTCTTAATGTGAGAAAGCCTGATACAAAATAAACTCATTTACAATGGGACGCTCTGGAGTTTCTTTTTGAAATAAGCACCCCCATTTTTAACAATCAACACAGTATTTATCCTCTGGATCCTATGATAATTGAAGCCTTGGGAAATATTACAGATTTAGAGGAGCAGAGAGACAAAAGGAAAAGTACAGTATTTGTTGACTATACCACTAGTGAACACGTAGGCAAATATAGAGGGCTGGAAATTGCTTCTGGATGGTGAAGCTTTACATAATTGTATCTCACATTAATCTTATTTTATTTTACTGTTCACAATTAGGAATTTTGCAGCCTTAAACATGTGAAATTAAAACCATGGATGATTTCTTAATTGTGCAACTCCTCAGTACTGAATTAGCATCACTCTCCTTTCCCATAACAACGATGTAATATTGTACTAATGAAAAACAGGACTTCTTTATTTGCTATGGCCTTGGGGTCAATTATCAATTTATCATTGTGTCCTGCAGGTTTAAAATAAAATACTCTGTGCAGTGTAACCATTGTACAAAATTGACATTAAGTAGATTCTGCAAGTATGGACTTAATAAAAAATACAAAGAGTGCTGCCTAAAAGGGTTCCACTCCTATAAATTCTATTAGGTTGCCTTTAATATAGGACAGTAGGAAACTGCAAAACTAATTTAAAGGTTGGGGTTTTTTTTCTTTTACAATCTTTTTATATTCTGTATGAGAATAATCAAAAAAGAGCTAAATTAAAAATAGCTTCAGTCATATTTTAAAGATTTCTAATGATTTCAAACTTAGATTTGGTAATAAAAATGTTGCTGTTGCTCTCAGCAAATGATGAATTTAGAGTCTCTGTCTTATGACTGTCAAATACTGCTGTATTCATAAGTCAACGAAAAACTACTTAGATATGTGAAGTATTTAAAACATCTAATTTAAATTAGACAAGCAGAAAATAATTAATTAGAAATAAAGTTTCTTATTAAAACAAACACCTGGTTAGGAAGTTCCTTTGTAGCTCACTTACTGTAAATACTCCATCCCTGTAAGTTCCAGAATTGCCTTTTCTTTGTTCAGCTCTGGTATAGGAAGGTGGATTGACATGTGCTGCTATAAGGAACTTTGGAAAAACAAATGAAAAATTCAGCACGTTCCTTATTCCCATCACCTGTGCACCACTTCCACAAAGAGGTGTTCCCAGAACTAGGTCTTAGTCTTGTTGGCCAATGCTGAATCTTTGTAGGACTTCTCTCTTAACTGTGACATTAAGCCTGGGGTCCCATATTTCAGCACCTAGCTTGTTGCTCCATATCTTCATCCAAAATTCTTCTCATCTTTGCTTGCTCTAGGAAGAAAAATTTAATGTCAGACCTCTTAAATCTCAGGACAAGCCATATTTCATTTTTTCTTTCACAAGACAGCAGCACAACCTGATCGTCACCTTAGAGAAGAGAACCGCTAGGGAGTTTGGTTCAGGACTGAACCTTTAGACCTGACCCTATTAGCAGTTTCCCTCTGCTCTTTCCTCTTATTGACGAGCCCCTGCCATACAATCCAGCCTGTCTTCACACACTTGCATAAAATACTCAGGTAGTCATGCTTAGATAGCTGGTGGAATATCAGCCCAGCTTTGCCACCAGTGTGAGTGTCACTGCCTCTCTCTCCACTGCACACCGAGCCATTTACTGGTGACAGTGTTTTTGTGCGTGAGTCAGGGGTGCTCTCCCAACTGTGTCAGAGTTGAAAGGCAGAAAGTAATAGGACTTTGTCTCACCTTTCTTTTCCCCTTTCCTATTTTTAATCTTGGAGCCAACTTTAATTAATCCTGCTTTTCTCCTACTCTCCTGGGACACTTTTCTGCCCCTCCATTATGCTACGGCTAACTCTCAATAAACTCAACAGCAGCCACACATGTACAAAGAGGTGGTGGAAGACAGACAATGCTGAGAAGTAGTTTTTCACACCAGACAGGTTTTCCCACCATACTCTCATAGATCTAATTCAAGCCTCTTGTGGCAACAAGAGCTTGAAGTGTATATCAATATTTTCACTCCTGAAGCTAAACCAGCAAATATCACAAGAGGAGAGTAATTTTTCAACTGGCGCCTTCTTCTGTGGCAGCACACAGGGTGGCATGACTGAGATACAGCCTGTTTAATTGATTAGTGCACTTGAGAGAGGGCTGGGTATGGTCCAGTACAGATCATTCTAAACATTGATAAATTACCACCTTTGTGTGAAATGGTTGAGGTGGGACCACTGCCCTTTGACAAACCAGAAAATGAAATGATTACTATTGGATTCTATTGACTTGTCTGGTTAGAGCAGTTGTGCTTCTTCCCAAAGGTTAATTGGACTTGAACTCAAGAAATTAAGAGGTCAGCTGGGGTCACAGTGACAGCAGGCAAACTTTTAACTTACCACTAATAATATTTGTCAGGGAAAGGACATGCTGAAGTTCTTTAGCCATGGCTCTGCTCAAGGATTTCCTATAAAAAATAATTGTTTGTCTACATTATTATAGAAGCTGTAGTGTATGTGATAAATATGCTTATTAACATTCTGATTTTTATCAGATACTGTATCTCAAATATCAAGAGTATGACTCTAGGCTCAAGACAATTTGTCGTCATAACTTGCATGGACATATCAATGTTGATCACAAAAATTTCCTTTTAGAAATGTGATGAAATTCAATGCAAAATTAGCTGAAAAAAATTTCAGTGAGTATAGTGCCTGTGGCACAATTTTAAAACTCTTTAATTTGGGAATTCTTATATTAACTTTGTTACAGTCTTGATTTTGTGTGTTTGATTCTTTCTGATTTTGTAACTGCAGATTAGGAGTAATTCTAGTATTTCCCTAATGTTTTGTTGGTAAAAAAAACAGCATTATTTAGGAGAGGATTGAGCTCTACATTATGTAAAGAGGAAAAATCCCAAAATATCTTCTTGGATGTCCTTCTTCTAGTTACTGCAAAGATTGGACCATATGTTCTTCTCTCACATATTTTCACAGTTTTTAAATAATATCATATTATTCACATATACTTCTACATCTATGTCTCTCACTCTCTGTGTGTATATATATGGGATATATGCATATATACATACACTACTTTTTCAAAAGACATTATATATTGTTTATATTTCAAGATAAATGAGCATTAATACTACTTAGCGAAAGGTCAGAATTATACTCTGATGTGATATACATTTATTTAGCTTATCAGATTAATGGGCCAGACTTTTTACTTCAGCAAATTTATCCTTAGTACAAGATGAGAAGAGTATAACCCAGTTTTGTGGCCTTCACATGCTGGAATTTGTTGTGAACTGGAATAGTTGTAAGACTTTTGGCCTGTATATATTCTACATATAACTGTAGAACATTTTCTTTGTATATTCAGCTGATGTAGAGAATGGGGAAAAGATTATGATTGGGACAGTAAATGAGTATGTTTATTGTCAGAAAAAAATCAAATTTATGGTGCACTTGAGCACAGATTTCATTGTTTTTAAGTGTGTGGATTTGGTAAATGGCAAGGTATGAAACTGTATTCTATTGCTTAGAAACTAACATAATCCTGTGCTGACTAATTTTCCTGGATAGACATGTAGTGTAGGCAATGAAACAGTGAGTTGAATCTGGTGCAACCTGATACCATTCCATTGAGAAAATTGTCCCACAGATTTTCAGATAATTCTCTGAAGTGATAAAAATGTCATAAGATTAAGTTAATCAAGGAAGAGTATGATGCTCACCTGCAGAGATTGTGTCATTGAGTATACAACCAAGGAGACACCCGCATTTTGAGGGTTGATTGATTTTTTTTTGTTCGTATAGCAAGCCTTTTTCTCTATGACTGATATAGGCAGACATTACTAAAACCAACAAGAGCTGGGGACAAAGCAGGTAGAGATGTTAACAAAGAGCCACTCAATCTACTTCTTTCAAATTGAATATTAAATCATATCCACAGTTTTAGTTTGTACATACCTCCAGAAATATTATAAAACAAGGCAGTGGAAGAAAAAAAAGGTTGGGGAAAAAAATCTGATAACTAGAAAGGTGTAGATTGAATATGGACACTAGTAGTGACTGCTGTGGTACCGATTATAATCGACTTTTCTGGAAATCTAAAGGTTCCAGAAGAATTAGTCTATTAACACTTGGCCTTTACTTATTTACTGCAAAACCTAAGGAAAAGATTTGGTTTCAATTAATGGTTTTAGTGCCTTTTTTAGCAAAGGTTTTTCTCAGCAAATGTGAGAAAATAATGACCTGCAAAACAGGCAGAGACAATCAAGTCTGAAGATACTTGTTGGAGAGGCAGTTGCAGGCCCCTTATGTACCTGGACTTGAGTCAATCAAGTGCAGACTAAATGGAATCAACTGATTTGGTGAAAAGGCCTTCATGTCAAAATAAAACATTTGTATCTATTTATTCAAGTAGATACATGCAGGGGAACAGGCCACATGCAAGAATTACAAAAACAGAGATAGAAGGAACAAGAGAAAATTTTTACACATTCTGAGACACGCTCAGTTAGGAGCAACATTCCTGGGAAAAAGATTTTAAAGAAACAACAACAAAAACCCACTTTAAAAGCTGTGCTCATAGACCAGAAGAAGATTGGCTTCACCACGGAAAAACAAGGGCCTTACTAAATCATTAATAAAGAGATAATTTTGATATCATTTTCTTCACAGGCACAAAACTAACAAATGGTCAGATAATAATCATAATACAGCAAATATTTTTAGTCAGTGAGTAGGTACCAAATGGATTAATCCTTTGGTTTTTAACCTAGAATTTCTTCTGGCATTATTTATGATTTAGAAACTTGAATTAAAAAATTCAGTTTAAAAAGTCTTTGTAACAGCAATAACCCTATTGGAGAGGCTAATGTTACTCACATTATACAATATATCATAAGAAATCATGAAGGGGAACATGCAATACCGCTTCTGAAGAACCTCTTTTATGACCAGAACCACAGATAAATTATCTGTCTTGAATTTTGCCATTCATAATTATGCACCGCTTATTTGACAAAGAAAGCTTTTTTGAGCATATTCAGTATTGTCAAACCTTCAGCACCTACTATTTGCCTCTGTTTCTGATACCATGCCACAGCAATTAATTTCTTCAAAGCATCATACAAAACACCTAACCCAGCACATATCTTTGTCGCTCTGAATGAAACTTTAAAGATGTCTTATGTTCTCTCCACAGTATTTATGATGAGATGACCTATATACTTCAGTTTCTTTTCTAAAGTAGGAAACAGGAATATTCCTCCTTTTTTTCCAATGGGATTATTCACATAGGAAGGTGCCAAACATCAGCAGAAAAAATGGGCAATATGTAGCCTTTTGCTAGCTCTACACAGTAACATTAAATTTGAAAAAAATCTGTTAAAAGGGTTAGTACTTCAGTTCCTGAGTTATAACCTCGGTTTCTCTGTGTTTAGAGAAAAATCGGGTTATAGATACATGGGGAAAAAGTTACAAAAGTATTCTTATTATATCAAATTGTCTCTGGGTCAGCACTTAATGTAATTTACCTTTGGAAAGAAGTAGAGTTCCTTTAACCTAATTTTCTATTTGGGAAGTGCAGTGAAACAGCCCTGCTGGAACTGGTGCATTAAAGGGTGGAAGAAAATAGTGGAGCAACAATGAAAGAGAGTAAAAAATAGAATTCTTCCATTCAGAGAGCATAGGAAATTTTACTGTATTTGGTGCTGACATTGCTGGGTCTTATATTAGGAGGAATTCAGCGTCTTCAAATAAAAATAATGGCTGAATTAGTTGTTCTTGTATTTTAGGCACTTTGTAAGTCTTGATATTAATAGAAAGAAAGCATTTTTGTCACTTTTTCTAAGTAAGTACTAAGATTAGAAATTTCCAAGGTCTACCTGTCAGAAATGTATTCTGTTTTCTTAAAACAAATCCAAGTCCTACTCTCATATTTTTCTGAGTAATAGTTTTTTACAGAAATTTGGTTAAGACTTTAACATGTCAATGTAAAACATAGTGAGTTGCATCATATGAATGACAGTTAGTGACTAAATTATGTCTCCTGATGGTGATCTAGGAGATAAAATTAGTTTGCATGCACACAGAAAAATAAATCTGTTTATATATAGTTTAATTAGTTTTGGAAATCTCCCACAAGCAGCAATAAAAAACCATTGGTTTTAAGCTTTGTACAATTTAGTTGTAAAAGCATGCTTGAATTATAGAGAGATAAAACAATCATAGCAGATTGTGAGTATTCTGCTCATGTATAACGGGGGTTTCTGACTGAAAAAACATTGCTAACAATGAATAGTAATGAACTATTTATGGGTGTATTTATTTAATGTGACTTCTGCTCCTGTTGTTTTTTGATAAAAAACCAAAAGCCTTCACTGTAACAGAATTTTTATTCACTCTTTCATGAAGAAGATTTGGAGATATTTTTTGAAGAAATGACTTCCTTATTTCCATCTTTTCCCTTTTTCACATCCTGTCTTCTTTTCTAAATTCTTGTTACCTCAGACTTTCCTGAGTGTTGGTCTCATGTTCAGACTCAGGTTTAGATACATGAAAACTGGGTTGTTCCACCTAGTTTCAGTTTGTCCATTCAGAATAAACATTTCTTACTGTACCTAAACTAAATGAAACTGTTATATCAGGGATTGTGCTGTGAGTGGTGGAACTGTACTCAGAAAAAAAAAGCTAAATCAAGATTTTAGTCCTGCTATTCTTGTCATCTCTTTGGACATCTTTTATAATTTTGACTTTGCAAATCAGTTTTCCAAGTCATAGCTTTCGGATTGTTTTCATAGACAAATTCCATTAACACTTATAAGATGCCAGGATGCAATAGTGACACACAGGAAAGAAATTACTAAAATTATTAATAAATATGGCAATAGCCATGGGCCTACTGTCCAACTTAGAGCAGTAGGGACAGGTATATGTGTTCACCAAACCTATCCATTGCAAATGTTTCATGAAATATTTTTAAATCTAAAGTGAGATTAATAGTACTATATAGAAGTTAAAATACAGCTGTGGTGTCATATAAAAACCACAATGAAAGTCTACATCTGCGTGCCTGTGGTGCATCAGGTTCTGCTGGCATGTTGGTCCTAGCCAAGCCGCAAGTTCAGTGGCAGACCATGGGGTTTGCTTCCTGATGAGGAGCCCAGGACTAGTTGAAGTGTGCACAAAGGGTAGGACTGTGCCACATCCTAGCACACAGGAAACTGCTTTAACCAGTTTGATTTGATATACATAGCAAATGTCACTTCAGTGATATCATGAATACATGTCAATGAAAAATGGAGAGAAATAAGCCTCATAACTGAGGCCATTCTGATAATATTGTAGGGTTATTCTTTCGTATTTTTCAATAACATATTTAAGTATTGGTGTTATTCAAATAATCCAAAAAAGAAAAAAAAAATGAAAGCAGTAAGGGCATGCTTCTCTTTAAGGACATACAAAAACTCATTGGCTCCCATGGTTTACTCAAGCAAAAAGACGAACCCTTGCTTAAATGCTTTGCTGTAGTCAAGATGTTAGTGACAATTTATAAGATAACCTTAACAAGATTAAAAATATTCTTACTGGTGAATTTCAATCAACCTGATAGAGCATATGTAATTGTATAATTTGTCTTATTCTTTCAATAATTTCTTTACTGGTCTAGTTGGATAGTTTCCCTCCCTCCCTACAGCTAAAATTCGGTATTTGGAGCAGTTATTTTTATACAGAGCAGTAAATATTTTAGTGCACTTGCATAAGGTCCATCTGAATGAGTTATTTCTAATCAGGTTTAAAATGTAAAAGCATTTCAGGCTGAATTTTTTAAAAGTCTCTAGATGCTAGATGTATGTGCCATGCGTAACTGAACTCCAGCCTGGAGTAGGGCTTCTTACGAGCCTGTGAAACGGTAATATTAAAGGCAAAAACACAAATATGGCTATACTGATTCAGATCACAGGTTCAGGTAGCCTACTACTCTCCAAAAAGTGGGTGGGCAGACCTGGTGTCTATGACAGTAGCTACCAGGTAGCTGTGTGAGGGGTGACCTTTGGAGGAGACTAAATGGGCTCTCTGGCACTTGGATGCTTTTCTATGCTGTTCTGGCTTATGCTAGTCAGTAATGGTGTCCTGGAGTCTATTTGTCTGCTGGAGCATAATGTGGCTGGCTATTTCCCTCTTTTTTATTTATTCCTGGTCCTGGCTCCAGGACTCTTTTGGAGGTAGACAGAGTAGCAGTCCTTCTTGGTGCTGAATCCCTCTTGTCCCTCACCATGAAAATCTCTAATAGGGGAAATTCCTTGGTATTTGCTCCTTTTGCCCTGCTAAGAGGCAGAGCCAAGAAACATGGTTCTGTGTGTATCTTCTCAAACAATGGGTTCAGCTGAAAATGGAAAATTTTATATATTTTCAAACAATCTTTTCTTCTCATATTCCCATTTTCCATCAACAGAATACTTTTTGAAAACTACATGGAAAGTGAAAATGGGTTTTGGAATATGTTTAGACACGTGTTGTTTGAAGATCATACTAAGCTTGGACCAAGTTTGATCAATTTTTTGAAATATAGGTGACAGGACCCATATATAGATTCATAAATATCTGAGCAAAGCACTGGTAAAGTTGCTACACATGAATAAAATGTAGATGTTATCACTATTCAAAGTGTTTTCTGAAGGGTTGAACACTCAGTAAACCCCACCAAAAAAATAGTGGGTAGCACTGCAGTCAAAACTTTTCTGAATATCAGGTCACTTATTAGGAGATCAGTGTATGTTTTAGAAATCTTGGTTTAGAATGCAGGAAATACGAACTGAGTTTACTGATTCAGAGGCGAAGCCTGATACAGTCTTTTCTTTTTAGAATAAAAACTTCTCTGGGCTCCAAATTTCCCTTTCCCATTGCAATAAAACATGCTACAGGTCTTCTGGAAAGGTTATAGGCAATTCACTGGCATTAATGGCTATTCTTCCTGAGAAAGGACTTCCAAATCTGGATATTGTGTATATTCCTGAGTAGTATCTCTGGTAAAATTTGTGGATTTTAATCCATTTTCACTCTAAGCAAAGGTTTATTGCCTTTCCCATTCCCAAGAGAGATATATTAAAAAATAAAGAACTATGTTAAAAATTTTTCTTTTTTTCCAGTGGCACTTCAGCACCTCCTTGGCAAAGTGTTTCTTGCAGTGCTGCCTGTCCCCGTGTCAGCCATACTGTTCCCTTCTCAGGACAGGGAGAGGCAGACAGAGCTGGCAGGAGGGTCAGGGGATGCTTCTTTTTTGCTCTAAGTCTTCCTCCAGTGCCATGTGCAATCAGATTTGTGACATGTCATTTCAATCTGTCAGCATCCCCTGAGTGCTAATCAGTCAGCTGTAAGGAAATACCTTGTGTGTTGGCAGAGGATGTCCTTTAACAACACCCAGTCACTCAGCCAAGCAGCCTAAATGGGTCAGCAGACAGCACCTTCACACCAGTGTATGATAACTGAGCTCTGTCGATGTCTCTTGACCTAAGAAGACACAGCAAAAAGGCCAGGATGAAGAGCAGAGAAAGGCTAACCTTGCCTTGCCTGCCAAAAATGGCAGCCTCCTTTACTCCACTCAGTCAGAAACATATATTTTATACATATGTGTGTGTTCGTGTGAGTGTGTATATATATATAAATAAAACTACACACACAATTTCCTTTTTGCAGTATGGGAATGTAACCACTAGATGACACCAAGAGATAGTTCCTATAGACCTGATTTTTTATTCTTTATTCATCTGCCTGTTCAAAAGGCAACATTCTTGCTGAGATTGTAATTAAGATTACAGAGGTACGCAAATTAAGTGATCTGGCAAGTATTAATAGTTACCTTACTTTAATATTACCAATTACTGTCCTAGAGTGCAAAGAGCTTGGAATTTATGATCATTTGGACAGTGGATCTCAAACATTACCTCTCCTTCCCTGCTGTGCATACCTTTAATTGGCTATTATAGAAGCATCATTTGTATTGCCACAGCCAAGAGTCTGCCAGTGCTCCTACAGCAAACTTCCCAGCTGTGATGGTTTACAATTCATCTCTGAGAATCCATCCAAGGTGAAAACTTGGTATCATCAAACCTTGGTACAAGATCACATATTTATACCAGACCAGAATTAACTGCTTTGCCCCTCTCTGCTACTTTCATCGTTTTCTCAAAATGAGCTAAACCTACAGGGTTTGATAATAAGAACTAAGAAATGGTTTTCCTTGCTTGAAGGAATGTCAAAATTAATAATGTGATATGAATTTCTGAGATTTGGGTTTTGGTGATGGAAAAGAAGAAGAGGTGTGAAGTTATCCTCTTATGTTATTTTAATAATTGACAGTTACACTATTATTTCAACAAAAAAAATATAAAAGTATCCAAGACTGACATGTCTGCATGGATGTTATATTAACACAAAATGGCCTAAATTTCTAAGTGGTGGACAGAAATTTAGTCCTATGTGTCTGTGTATAAATTCATAAAAGCAACTTAGTATGATTAATGTCACATATTGATGTCAATTAGAGATGTAGAGCCTGCTTGATAATACAGAGAGTTGGTTTGGCCATACAAAAATATGCAATTCTTAGGGAAACAATGCTCTTCAAATCTCTGTAGCAACTCCTTCTAGCTTCTCCCCCCGTCTCCAAGTACTAATACAACTAAGCAATAACCTTTCACTGAAAGCAATCATTCATAAACATTCACTGGTTTACAACAATAAAAAAACTGGAGTAGTTTTTCTCATATGAGCGTGTTTCAGGTATGCCCATGTGTTTCATGCACCTCAATATTATTCTAAGAAATATGAACTAAGGGTGGTTGTCATTAAGTTCCCTGCTGTGTCTGTTGTGGTCATCACGGTAGCGATAATAATGGGAAGACAGTACTTATGAAGATCTTACTGGTAACCTCTACATATGTAAGCAACAACAGAGAACACAACATAAACTTCTGTTAAACACAGTAACAGTAATTGCAATTTTTAAGTGTATTTGTGATGAGGCAACAAATTTAAATCTCACTGATGCAACCTCTCATTCACAGCTTGTCTGAGTGGCTCAAAGCGGTTGCTGTCATCCCTGCTCTGTGGCCAGGTCTGAACTGGGAGATGTATGAACATCCACCTGGTGCCTTCCTCCCACACAGGAGACAGCTGCCATGGAGACAGCCCCAAGAGCTGGGTGCTGGAGAGGAACCCACTGCCTGGCCCAGACCAGGAGCTACAGGGAGACACCTGCTCCCTATAGATGCATGGCCTTACAGAAATCCCAGTGCCAACCATGCAATGGGTGCTGGTGTGAGGTGAGCAGCCTGCCCAGTTGGCTGCTGTAGTGGGTCACTAGCCCAGGGCTAAAATGAGGGCAAGTGGAAATAATAAATCAGTGAGTGTATGAAAAGGACAGAAAGAATGCCAGGTCATCGTGCAAGGAAATGGTAAGGGTTATAAGGAGGGATCACATGGCGCTTGGATGCAGTTGAAGAAATAAAGTCCTATCGCCCAGCATGAGCTCCTCCTGTGAGACAAGGAGCTTACTTTGGGACCATGAGTTCTGAGAACACCCCATCAGCTTTGGTGCTACACTTAAGAAAGGCTTTCTTTTCCAATGACTTTATGAAAGTGTGGTTTGTAAAATGTCTTAAGATTCACCAGAATAAAGTGGAGAATGCATGTGAAATATCATTTCTACGTGATTGCTATAGCTGTGATTACAGGGACTCTGCAACTATTAGTTTGTGAGTACTTGAATAGAAAAATTGACGCTTTCATTCATTTCTTATAGATAAGACAGACTTGACCTGAACTTTATTTTTTTTTGCAAAAACCACAACGAAATACTTCCTGGGAAAAAAGCATGGAGGTCATAATTTTCATACAAATAGAGTAAATGTCATATTTGTTTGATGTTTGATTTTGTTTTCACTTGTGGAAATCAGGTCCCATTTTTATGTGGAACAATGACAATTGTCAGTGAAAGCACCACATATTCTGTTTGACTCTGAGTTGTTAAAAATCCAACTAGTTTTGCCCTCATCAGTTTTACAAGCAGTTCAGATTGCCTCATAAAACTCTAATGGTTTTCCTCATACACAAAATGTATTGTGTGGCAGGCATAGAAAACACAGTTTCTGCTAGGTAAAATGTATATGTAATCAGATCGTTGTTCCACCTTTAACAATTTTTTGTTGTAAAAAAGTTGTGAGCCATATACTATCAGATAAGACCCACTTTTTAATTGTTGCCTTTTTAAAATAAACTACAGAAATTATTTTAGACTTAAAGCTTTCTTTTACTGGGGAATAAACTTGATGTGTATTAAAACTTTTTTAACTTCTATAATATTGTTAGATGTGAAAAGTTTAACAGGCTGAGAAAATCACAAAATATTTTTTTTTAATTTTCAGAGGTCTCATTTTGGTAGAGAAATAAATGTCATTGTTTTGAGGGGCTTTAGACATAAGCACCAGCATTACAGACTTCTCATAGTGTGCTATTGCTTGTATTCAGGGAGGATGCATAGGCCATGACAATTTCTAACACCTTGCAATAGAGGTAGGAGAGATGCATAGATGAGAATTCTCCCAGGCACTTTCATTTTTTTGCTTTCTAAGTATGACAAATAAATACTGTTATCAACAATCTAGGGTGCTCAAAATCTGAAAGCTGTTTCTCGGAAGTCAGGACATCTGCTTAGAAGTCATGAAGTTTCTGGTGGTGGTGTTGAAATTACCATATTTGCCAGGTTCTTCTCATCTGCTGTCTACATTCTTCATTTTAAAGGACACTCTTTTCACAGTTTCAATATTTTTACAAAACTGTGAGGTTTAAGCATCTGCATGTTTTTAAGTCTTCAGTTTTTATTAAATCTTATCAGTCCAGTAGTTACGACTGTTAAATATATAATCTGAAATACAAATTCATGACACAAGAGTTGGCTAACTGTAGTGAAAAGCATTTTTAGAAGTTTGTGCTAGCTGAGACATCTGGGGTAGGATCAATCAGTCTTAGAAGGTTGTGGGGGTTTTAGTTTAGTTTTGTGTTTTAATTTCATTAAATTGCCTTGATGTGCTGCAGAGTTGTTCACTCACGTCAGCTCCACCCTGCCTGGGGTTGGCTGCTCCCTTTCCATGTCTAGGAAAAAAACCTACAACTATGAATGTACAGTTGCTCGTACAAAGTATGTAGCTCCAAAACTGACACATTATGCTCACCCCTAGGCTCATATGTTTAATCAGAGTTGGCTCCCTAAAATCGTGTAACATCCATTCTAGTATTCAGTTAAATGTTATTAGGTGTAGTTGGAACATTAATAATGTTAGAGATAATCATTAATAATTATTATTATCATAATAGCTGTTGATAGTCTAAGAAAATAAACAATGCAACATTAATGGGGGGAAATATTATCTTTTTTATGAGCCAGCTAATACAGTTGGAAAAAATAAACCAGGACACACAAGCCTTTATTAGACCTGAAATAGAAGCAACAAACTTCAAAGTTAACCTGAGTTTATCTTGACCATATTTTGTATGAGCACCTACAGACAGGCATAGTGGAGATCCATTGTGCAAAGCACTGTACAAACAGAAAATAAGAGACAGTTCCTGCTCCACTGAGTTCACAAGCCAAACACTGAGCAGAGGAAGAGCAGGAGGGCAAACAGGCACACAAAGGTGAAGCTTTAACAGCTCAATAACAAAGCCAGAGAGGAACTCACATCTCCTGGTCTGCAATCCAGGCCCAAATTGCCCAGACCACATTTGAAACACAAATGGCAAGTTACATTTCCTCCCTCATAACCCTTAACAGGAGAGATTTATATGTATGAAGATCAAGGTGGACCCTATGTATGCGACTGTGTGCGGCCCGGTTCTGCAAATCACTTGTCCAAGCTGCAAAATTTCTCCCCTGCAAACTCATGGAAATCCACCAGTGGAAATCCACTGGTGGAAACACAGCGAGCCCCATGGAAAAGAAACAATTGATGGGATGAAGCCCTTAATCTGGAGCTCCTCATTTTTACTTGTTTTATGAACATATATTATAGTTCTGAAAGATACTCAGCCGGCATTTTTACTTGTTATTAATAGACCATTTAAAATTATCAATTTGTGGGACCTGATATATCAGAAAGTAGCTTAAAAATAATGTAATCATGTAATTTCCTTTTTTCCCCATTTTCTGATAGAGATATTTCTTTATTTTTTTCTCCATTTACAGGTGCAGAATTAAAGAACGTGTTCACTCACTATATTATTGATGCACTTAAGTGGAGTGTTCCAAAGCATATAATTACCATGTAGGCTTATGGACCTGAAGTAGATTGGGATAGTGGTGCTGCATATCCATGATTTGAAGGACATACAGTGATGATTATAGAGGCAGTACTCTACATCCATTCCAGCCCTTTTGTGTTTAGCTGGTTGCCATGGCAAATAATTGGATAGAATTTAAGCCACTTTCATCCAAGTGGGAAATTCATAATTTTACCCTTCACCTAATTTTGAACATACTTTTAAAGAATCTTAAAGTTCCTGCAGGAATGGAATACAGACCTGGTAGAAAAAAATTAGATTTCTACACATGGAAAAACACTTGATTTGGAGGTTTCTTTCTTTTTCTTTTTTTTTAATCCTAAAGAATTAGATTTTAAAACAACATGATAGAGCAAAATGTGAGCCTGAGGAAAGCTCAAAAACGTTTGACCCCAGAGAGATAGAAAATCTGAAAGTGAATGATCAAATACTGTTTGCTGTAGCAGTTAGTATCAATTAGAAAGAGGGATAATTTTACCCACTCCAATTTTCCAAATTTATTTAGAAACCCTTTTTTAAGCTTTGAAAATATTTATCATGTTTTGTTATGGTTCATGGTAATAATCTATCACATCCCTTTTTTAGTTTGCTTCTTTTTCTGAAGACATGGATAAACTTTCCAAAAGATCCTCTATGATCCCAGCGACCAATACATATATTCCTAGCTCAGTAAGGGGTTTATTTTCTTATAGACTGCTCTTCTCAACTGTAAAACCTCAGCCAGCATTGCACAACACATGGCAATCCAGGAAAATCCAAAGCTCCTCTGCTCACTGTAATATTTTACAGTGGGGATCTCTGGAGGAACACAGAATACAAGAAGTGGGTCTTGTCCCATTACATTACTTCTGAGCCTGGCAGGAGCCATCGTTGCCTTCTTGCCTTTAAAGCAAGCAGGACTCTAATAGGGCAAGAAAGTGTACCTGTCCCCATAACACGTAAGTAGGGAAGGTCATGGCTGGATTCACCCCATTTTCCTTAAACAGTTAATTTGTACCAACTTTTTTAAAGAAGCAACACTCCTAAAATAAGCAATTACTTGGACATTAAAGAAGTAGATGACTTCAATCCCTCTGGAGAGGGTCATATGTGCCTACAATTTCCGTGCCTCAAATAGATGAACAGGATAGCTCCAGAGGCCTTCAGAATGACACCTACATCTTCATTGGTTAGACAGGAAACTTAAGCTCTTCTTTACTTTGTTTAAACCTTAAACATAACCATTTTCCTTAGCGGTACTGAGTGAGCTGGACTGTAATTGTGCTTGTGATGTGGGGGCTAGAACAGTATGCCTGACCTTTCTGTCCTTCTAATTCTAATCACCTTTCATAATAATAACTCTGTGTCTTGTCTTCACAAAAATTAGAAAATTACTTTCATTATTTTGATTTGTACTCCTACATTTCAAACTTCCTAACAAACTAGATTATGGTTTTGTTACTCCTTTGACAGAAGTGTTAAATCCAAGATTAGAAAATTAAACTTTGATACTGACACTGACTAAGCCTGGTTAATTTAGGAATTAAGACAATTGAAGGATTTAAGATTTAAGGCTAGTTCTGATCAGCAAGGTTGTTTCTTTAATTTTCTTTTTACAATCTTCATTATGCATATTCAGTGTTGACACTCAGTCCCAGGGTTTTTTTTTAAGATTCCCCAATACTGAACACCTACAGCAGGATATAAAAAAGGAGGTACAATTTTTATATAAAAAGTGTTCCAAATTCATTCGCCATTACTTTTTCTTTTTTTTTTTCCTGACTTTTACAATGTTTTTTTCTGAAAGGTTTATCCTTTACTGAAAGATTCAGCATTGAATCACTGAGTTATTGTTAGTAGTGTCTTACTATTTACAAGTAGTTAACAGTAGGCATAATTCTTCAGTCTGGAACTTAGTACTAAATTCTATTTTTAAAATGATGGCCTGCCTGGAATCTAAAATAAGGGGAGCTTATTATTACTTGTGAACTAATCAACTTTGGGGCACCTTCTTTGAGTCTCTTTTGTGTGCTGGAGTCAATCCACATTTTCGTTTCTTCTACCTAGCCCAGAGTACATGGCAGCAAATTTGTTGTACCTGTACGTCTTTGATAAGGATACCTCACCTCACTGCTTTTAAATTTGTTATATGGAGAAATCAAAAGAGAAAATGTGGAGTACTCTTTGGTCTCTCAGTAAAAAAATTTCAAAACTTCTTTTTTAATGAGTTTGGAATTAGTACATTGCTGCCTTTCTGAAGATGTATTGTAGTTTCAGTGGGGCAAAGGCCATTAGTAGCCTCTTTTTGTTGAGCAGGAGAACTATGACTGAGACAGTGGCGGCTAAAGGATATTACCTTAGGTGAACAAGGCCACCGATATTCTTCCTGAAGAAATGCAGAAGTGACAGAAAGTGTATTACCCTGGTAAAAAAAATTATCTCTACAAGAAGTAAATGTCTACAAGGAGAGTCATTCTTAACATCAAATTTTAGATAGTGGGAGAGATGGAAGACTAACATACTGAAAAGATAAAGCACGTACAGGATGAGAGGGAGAAAAGAAAATATAAATACCATTCCTAGTAACATACTAAACTCCTCTGTGGATGACAAAGCACAAGGATAAGTGATGGATAAGACAATTAGACTGGCAGTACCTCGTCATATTATGCATCTCTCTCTTTCTTCTGAGTGGGTTAGGAAAGGTCATTTCATTTCTTACCTCTTGACTCAGCTTCTGCATTGAACGCTGCCACAGATTAAGAGAAGAGGCCAAAGGAGGGCAGATGTGTCCATGCCACAGAAAACTAATCTAAATGTTCCCAGTATTTTCAGTACCATCATAACAAGCAAATAATTGTAATTAGCAGAGTTCATGACAAGGGGAAAATCTGGCAGACAGGAGCAGGAGGCTTACCTTGGCAAATACATGTATGTACATGAAAGAGAAACAGAAAAAAACCCCCACTGATAAGTGGTACCTACATAAACTCTACCTTATAGACAGCTTCAGAATTAAACTGGAAGCTGGTTGTAGACTGGAAAAGGAATTGCTGAGGGAAGTCACTGAGTTTCCTAGCAGCATGAAACTGTAAGTGCAAAACATGCTGGCGATTCTCCCCTGTCAAAGTTTAGAAAAAATGATGACATCTGGTCATAGTGACATCTTAGGTCAGTGAAGCGTTTTAATCCATATGTCCCAGCAAACAATGGCCGCACTGACTGGAAACAGCTCTCTTCTCCCCACCCACTTCAACAATAACCAAATAGCTTCTCTTGCTGCAGCTCTCTGTCTTCCCGTATTAGGTCTGGACAGACCTCGCCTACATCTTCTGTTGTGGTTTTTGTTTTTTTTTTTTAAATGAGGAATCAGTGCGATATTCCAGCCCCTTAATGCCCAAATTAGATACAGCTGACCTGAATTTCCTCTCAGACACCTCTTGCTTAGGTTCTGTTCCCCAGGACTGTTGCATCGCAGCTTATGAGACCCAGAAATATTGACCCCTGTATCTATTTTGCAAAGATTAGAAAAGATGCTTAGGAATATGTGGGCTTAATGTTTGAACAATTTGATTTTAAAATGTCCAGTATGGGAACCCTTTACTGTCTCTCTTTTCATCAGGATTTCTTCAAATTGGAGGGATTGTCTAATTTTTGCAGTGTAAATCAGTCTCAAAAATCACAGGGAACCATTACAAACTCTTCCTTTTCTTCAGAAGTGATGATGTTTGACATGTGACCTGGGAGTCCTTAGTAGGCTCAGTAGTATCTAATATTGGTTTATTTCAAGTTAATAACTTGGCATTAGATTTTCTGATTTTTTAAAAATAAAACTTGATTCAGAGTAAAAAGATATTTTACTTTACTTTAAACAGTAAAATGATATTTTATCACATTTACTTGACCAAAAAATCCTATTGTTTAATTGAGCCATTGTTTTTATATATAAATTATTTTAAAGGGTTTCAGATGACATTAGGTTTTCTTATGACAGTCAAAATCTACAGAGGCTTCAGCACTTGGTTGAACGTATCTGAGCTACCTGTTAGAGCAAGCCTAGAAATGAATGGATTGTCGGTGTTGTCTCAAAGCACTGGAAAAAACCTTTTCATTTCACACAACATTTACAGCTTGCAGCAATAAACCTCTATTTCTGTTGGTGTCCTCAACACAAAGCAAAACCAACTCAATCCTCAGTGGAAGTGGGCACAAGTTTTATTGTTCAATGCATGAGCCCCAGTGGACAGCAGCAAATACTATATTTAATGCAAGGCTAACAGGAGGAGATTTTTTGTGTCTTTACATCACAAACTGCTTCTTACGGAACAAGATCTCTCAATGAATACATCTATTAAACCACTGGCTGCTCTTAATAAAAGTCACTCCAGACCTACAAGTCTCCATCGCCCAGGTTTGTCTACACAGACTGGTACGACTTGGTTGGCAAACGCACCACAGAACAAAGAGGTGGATTGCACCTACATGTATTGCATATTTATCCTCACCTAGAATCATAGAATCATTAAGGTTGGAAAAGACATCTAAGATCATCGAGTCCAACTGTCAACCCAACACCACCATGCCCACTAAACCATGTCCCTAAGCGCCTCATCTACACCTCTTTTAAATACTTCCAGGGATGGGGACTCAACCACTTCCCTGGGCAGCCTGGTCCAATGTTTAACCACTCTTTCAGTAAAGAAATTTTTCCTCATGTCCAAATTTAATGGGCGAACGGATCCAGAGCTCCTGCCCCTGGTGCGGGCAGAAGTACTTTTGC
>NW_008825080.1:3550694-3560644 GCF_000699105.1 Pygoscelis adeliae
AAGGTGCGGCCGCACCAGTGCCGAGTACAGGGGCACTATCACTTCCCTGCTCCTGCTGGCCACACTATTTCTGATACAGGCCAGGATGCCATTGGCCTTCTTGGCCGCCTGGGCACACTGCCGGCTCATGTTCAGCCAGCTGTCGACCAGCACCCCCAGGTCCTTTTCCACCAGGCAGCTCTCCAGCCACTCCTCCCCAAACCTGCAGCGCTGCATGGGGTTGTTGTGGCCAAAGTGCAGGACCCGGCACTTGGCCTTGTTGAATCTCATACCTGTGCTAGAGCCTGAGAGGTGGCATAAAGACAGAAAAAGTGCTGGCCTGAGGTTCTGGAGACTCCATCCAGTTTCCACAGCCACAAAATTACTGATATGAAACTTTCTTTGGATAAAAAGAATATGTGTGCTCAGAGTCAATAATTTTCCCTGAGTGTAATTCAGACTTCTGAAAGAGCACTGTCCTAGTCCTGGACAGTACGTCACATTCAGGCCAGACAATCCATGGCTCTGGGGTGACAAATCCTGGGCAGATACCCCATAGTATCTCCGGGCTCAGCGTAGACCAGTGGGGAATGTATGTGCTTGGCTTGGGCTCCACAGACAAAATCTGAGTGTCCTCAGTGAAGCTACCAGCTTTGTTGAAACACAAGTTGAAAGCCCTTGTGCAGCCTGGAAGTGTAAATTAGCCTGCATATTCATCCAAGGAGCATGTTTCGCTTCAGAAATGCCATGTTTCTGTGGCTTCAGATATATATTTTTTCCCACAATTTCATGTAGATTGAGAACTCTGCTATTTAGCCTCTGCAAATGTAAGAGAGAGATTTTCATTAGTTTCCAAGATGCTCAGAGAGACAATCCCTGAGGAAAATTAACTCCTGAGCCTCCTCCTGGAGTAGTGTAACTTGTCCATCATTCCTTGCTTCAGCCTTTGCTCACAGGCAAAATATCTGTAGCAAATTTGTGCTCTGTTGCCTGCCAGTGAAAGCTAGAGAAAGCATTGCTTCAAGGCATTACATGGGTGTTGAGCTAGTTGTTTATGCTTTTTTCCTAGCATGAAATAGTCAGAGAGAATTAAATATTTTTTTTTAAATTGCAAATGCATATTTTGCAAGTACTAAAGGATCCTTTAAATTATTCTGTAACATACTAGAAGATAGGCAAATAAACTCATTGCAGCCAGATGTTAAATAAACCACAATATATATGTACATGAAAACAATTACATAATCTTCAAGCTTGAAAGTTTATTTCAATTCAATTTAATTAAATATTATTAATTTGCAGGTTCCAAGACATAAATAATTAAGCAAATTACATAAAATTAGAGGAGGCATTCCTTTTTCATTGGGGAAGTTTCCCTCCTTAACAAATCATTAAACATTTAATTTGAATTGCCAATATCTGGCCTAATTACCCAGAAATCTTGAATCATGAATGGGGATATTAATTACCAAAACCAACTTAAAAATAGGTATAAATATTTTGCTGGATTCCTGTTTTTTTCTTTTTTAAACTATAGGGATTTCTTGGATTCTTTTATATAAATGTAAAGAAGCAGGATCATGAATTCAGTACACAGTTTCTGCAAATAGCTATAGTCATGTTTTACTTGGATAATTCACAGGACTCAAGGTAATCACTTCGAAGCCACTGCTGTTTACAGAATTCCTGATCAATTGAGTCCAAAGCTAGAGACGATTGAGAAGGTGCATGTTTGTTAAATTTTGCAATAAGACGACATAGCAAGAAAACAAGAGCATTACCACTGTAATCAAGTTCCTGATGAAACATATATATGTATCAGATAACATTATCCCAGCAAGTATGCTGGATTTGGAATCTTCAGGATGCATGAGGAAGGTTTCTTTGTCATGCTCCATTTCTTATACTAAGGCAGTACAAATGGAGTAGGGTGGGGATTATTCTGTCATGAGGAAATGCCTACAAGTGTGTATGTACAGAGGAGAGCCCCATCCCATCTACCCATTCCCATCACTGCACTTGAAGGGGCCCATGGGCAGGAGTACAGGGCAAGGGCATGCTGTACTTTGATTATGTGTATCTTAGTACAAATTCAGACTGCAGGCTGCTCCAAGCACAGCCTGGTGGCTGTGGACTGGAAGAACGGTGGGCTGGAGCTATGTCCTGGGTAGGTTGCCTGTTATACTGTGCTCAGGCACTAAGAAGTAGAGATATGTCCCATTGTAGGCTTTTATCTCTGTTTTCTTTCTTTTGGATGATGACAAGACTATAACAAACATTTCAGGAATTCTAGCTGCCATCAGTCCATTCCTTCTCGTATTGGCTTAGTTTAATTATGCCCTGTACCCTTGCCAGAGAACAGCATGTGATGAGCATGGATCCAATTCTGAAGCAATCTTCAGGGCAAGACACCTTGCCCTGCCTGACTAAGCTGGAAAATATTGCATGAAACCAGGTTCCAGTTTCCATCTCACTGCAATTCCATATCATCTATGCTTGAGCAGATTGGGAGGCCAAAAAGAAATGTCATGAAGCAACAGGTCACAAACAGGTTTTCACATTCAGTTCTCCACGTTGTTGCTGCTATCCTGAATACACTTGAAATTCCTGTCAGTATCCAGAGTGCTGTTCTATCCATGACCTTTCTCTTGAAGGGAGTAGTGCCTTTAATCCAGAAGCAGTGGTTCTTTCTACCAGGTTCTCTGTCTGTGCATGTATTAAAGTAAAAGTTACCCTTTGCAGGGCCTGTTTGCTGCGTGGACTCCGTGCCTGGCTGCCCTGGCCAGTGGCAGGGGAGGCAGCTGCTTGCGGGCCCTGCCTGCGGTGCTGAGAGAGGGAGACTCACTCCTGATGTGATGACTAATCTTCAAACAGCTGATGGCTCCTTCTCAACAATGAAGGTTAGGGTGGGCCCCTTGGTAGCTTGAGGAGCTGAGCGGGCACCCTGTGCTCCTTCAGGCTCCATATGTTTGGCCTTTAACCCTCCTCAGATGCCTCCATCTGCTCCTGCCTCATCCCACTGTGCAGACCTGCAGAATGGGGCCATTGTTCTCACGTGCTTTGCGGCCATTTGGCACACCCCAGGTGCCACCATGGCAGATCTGGGTGCATTGTACATCACAGGCATGGAGCCCAGCACTGTTAGCGCAGCCTCAGTACAAATCTCTGTCTTCTGTAGCCAAAAAACAAACAAACAACAAAACCCCTTAGATATGATTCTTTTAATCAAGCATCAGAGGTGTGATGCAATAGTGAGGCAAGCTCAGAAGGGAAAAAGGAGAATCCTCCGGCTCTTAAGTAGTGACACATAGAACACCATTCGGGGTATCTTCCACGCTTGAAGCTGATAATTTGATGCCTACATTATCCTGTCTTAAGCTGCTTTTCTTAAATGTAGTGCTTTGGATGAAGTTTGGAGACCCAGCACTGAGGACAGGGACATCATTTCAAAAGCTTTTTGCTGCAGACATCCAAGTGTTGTGAGGTCTTAGCTGGGCTGAAGGTAGAAAAATGGCATCTATAAAAATATTAAGATAATCACAGAACTTGCATTAGCTTCAGTGGGTCCTAGGTTGAATTTCTTCTCACCTGACAGAGAAAATATACTGGCCAAATACATTAGTTGATGACTTTTGGATGCACTGTGTGATGGTAAAGTCAGCTAGTTTGATCCCTTTCACCAGTGCACCCAGCCCTCTAAGGTCTGTGTTTTATCAGACCTCTGGGGTGGAATTACAGTTGTGAGTCTTTCTTCTGCTAGGAATAATGCAGATTTAATTTGGTATTGTAAGAGGTTTCATTACACATTATTTCATTAATATCACCTTAATTCCAGTTAGTGACATGCAGAAATCAGTGTGAATAAACACTAAGGAGGAACAGAGAGCTATATTGTATGGCCTAAATATCTTTCTTTTTGTTAGGCACTGCTGTGCTACAGCTGTTGGTTAATACATGTCTAATCAACTAGGAAGTAGTTCAAATATTTTTAATCAATTCTTACAAATACTACCAACTCCAGAACATGAAAATGATAAATAAACACAGACTCTTAGAGAAAATAAAATATGCTGTAGAAATGTAATGTGCACAATAGGGTCTATCTCATTTCCTCTCTAGAACAGTACAACTCTTAAAGTTGCTCCAATTCTTGTTTTATAATCTTGTCTGAAAATATTTCTTTTTCTTTTATGTTATTTCCTTTAGCACTCCAGTCATCTAAGTAACACTTTAATTTTACACCGTTTAAAACATTGCAGGTTTTTTTTGTATTTTAATATATGAATCAAATGCATTTACCTGCTTTAATGGGTCTCTCCATGTGAAAAGAGAAAAGACTACACATCCCTTAAATTTTTCCATTGGCCTTACTACAATAAATCATGTTTTATGTTAATTAGCATGTATAAATCCTTTAAGTGAACATAGGACCTGGTGTGTAGTTATGTGTCATTTGTATAAGCCTCAAGTACAGTAGGGGTATGAGGTTGACAATGCACACCCTGGAGCGTATTACAGCTTTTATAAAAATCATACTTCTTTCAATTACTTCTGTAATGGACTCCAACCTGTGCAGATGTGGTTGTGTAATTACACATCTGAGAATCCTCATTAACCAATCGGGGTTGTCACTGCTCAGCAAGTCATGCATGTCACGCAATTAATCCTATCAGAAATAGCTCTCCTTGGGCAAACCATAGAATCTGTAAAATTGTATTATCAAAATTATTCTAAAATATAAGACTGACAGAAGAAAAACAAGAAAAAAAAAATCAACTTTAACATAAAGAGTGTATTACATTTGTCCATTTTGTTTCTTCTTTCTGTGTATTTCATTGTCTTGATAATAAGAGATGCTTTCAATGAAAGCACCACAGTGTTCAGGAGCAGCTGACAAATTAGTGACTAACAGTCTCTCCAAACCTTGTAAAATAAGGACAGAAAAGCTTTGATTTAAAGAAGTTATAAAGACATTACTTTTTTGCTTCATCTTCTGCCTGTATTTCTCTCTTCCAAACAAAAGCTGTAGTCATATTTTCTTGTCATTTGCATTCCCGCACCAAAGGATTTTATGTTCTAACTGGTGATGGAAAAAAATAATAAAAAATGTGGTTAAAGCAGGTGCTGTTTGTAGTGTTTATATAAACACATTAGCACTCTTTTGACACAGCATGACCTGAACAAGTAGTTCATCCTACTAGTAGCAGGGAAACAATAACTGAGCGTGCCAGAGCCGAGTTCATTCAGACACTGCAAAATTAACACCAGATTATGAATACGCTTGCCACTGGTAATTAATCGTGAAAATTGCTGGAGGAGTTCCCCTACTGTGAGGGATATTGGCAGACGTATTTACTGCTAATAGGCCTTGTTTAAGCTTTTTTTTTTTTTCTTCCACCCCCTTAGAGATAAAACTTACAATAGATTGCACAGGAACTGGTAGATTATTACATATTCCTTTGGCCTGTTTTCTTATTAGCATTTCTGAATATCCCCGGTGTTTTTCTCTCTATTATTAGAAACGTGCATTGTGTGTTCACATTCAGACCATTAAACTGTCCCTTACAGAGGAGGATAATTTCACAATCTGGATACTGTTTTTCTGTATTCTACAGTGATCTAACATTATCCCATATTTTGCAACAGTAATTTGGAGATATCATAAGAAGAGTTTTGTGTATTTCAAATAATATACAAGCTTTTATAACCTTAGGTAGTGGTTACATGATCTACAAAATCTTTGATGTGCCTATCATTTTAACCAATTTTCCTTATATATGCCTTTTATTATGTGCTTTTAAAGTGTAAAAAATGACCAAGATGTTTTCAATCTACTATGTTTATAAATACAGTAAAGACATATAGGCATGACTATATTAACTAATTAAAAATAAAAATGGCATAAATTAATTTATGGTAGGTCACATACTCTCCTCTACATTTTCCTAAAATAGATTATGTAGTATAGTGTAATCATATTATATGTTTTCTCCTTTAAAAAAAAGATATCCATCATGACTGTTTTTAAACAGGTATGTTATTGGATAAAAACAAAGGCCAGTTTCTTAGTGAAATTAATGAAAGACTTGCTATTGAGTTTAATGAAAGTGGGGTTGAGTCCCCTATCTGTTAAAATTTTATTATTCTATAATATGGGGATTACGGAGGCATTTATTGCTGATTTTATGATGAACAGTAATGATTCTTGGCCCGTACATGCCAATATTTGATCAAGTCCCTATATAGCATATTCTTCAGGCAATTTAGTGAATAATTACAGCCATTTGACTTTTATAAGACTTTTGAGATTGATCTTTTTCCAAAAATGTTTAACTATTTCTTTTGAGAACTTGTTCATTATTTTCCCATTGATTTTAATAGGAATGAAACTTTACTTCTTAAATATTTAGTACCCAAGCACTATATCTTGTATTTCTTTATTAAAGATTGGTGGGTTTTGTCTTTTCAAAATTACTCAGAATCTGGACTTCATTAATTATTTTTTTTCTTATAAAATGCATACTTTCTCTCTTTCTGAGAAAAAGAGTACTGTCAGCCTAAACACAATCACAGCATTATATTTTTCTGTGGGTTAGGTGTATATTTTATGGCCCATACTTAAGCCCAGTGCAGGCAATGGAGACAATGTAAACAATGGACACACCACCATTTAATTCAGCCATTCAGATTGAGGATGTTGTTAAGTAACTAACATTTGAAAATATACTATGTTTATTGAATTTTTACTCCTTGTGGCTTTGATAGTTTCAAACAAATGGAGGTGTTAACATTAACATTACTTTTATATTTTGTTCATCTAAACAGAGGGGCTTTTGTCTAGCTGGCATAATTTAGTGTGAAAGATCACAGAGTCAAAAGTAGGCTACCTTGCTCTAAACAGCTACGCTTTATAGTGAAAATGCCTTGCAAATATTTATTCATGATAACACACTATGTAACCTTCCCTCTGTCTTCCCCTCAAATTCTCTGAGACTTCTTTTTTTCTTTAGCTGATCCCTTAGGCAACAAAAAACAACAGCTAACAATTAGTAGCTGTCACACTGATCTGACACAGAACAATAAAACATTGCAGAGGTTAAACTGCCTCTGGTTTATGTTAAGAGTAACGATTCTGGTCATTTATATGCTTCTAGCATAAAAGTTTTATATCATTTAAATTTTTTTATATTAAATAAATTTTAGTACCAAAGCATATTATGTTTCATTTATGTAAAGAATACAAGCCACCATTCAACAAATGGCTTTTGTTTTGAGTGAGATTGCAATTATAGTTTTAGGTATCTGAAGGCTGGATTCAAAAAAAGAAAAAGGTCTTCAAATAAGATCTCCTTTCCTAGGTATCACAGCTATCTAGTATTAGCATTTTGTTGCTCTGAGAAAGGAAATTTTCAAGGCTCTACACACTGCGTACATAAAGACAGTCATATGCTGAATTATTCAGGGTGTCCTTTGTATCTTTCCAACTTCATTATCCATTTAATGTAGTATTTTTTGTTTTAATGAATGTTTGTAAAATGCATTCTATATTATTCAAATAATAATGAACTTTGCAACAAAACTAGACCTTTTGTTGCAAAGAACATCTGAGGTCAGGTACCCTAATTCACAATGAATAGCAAATTATCCATGTTACTTCTGGTTCTACATAGCATGAAAAGGCATGTCTGACTGCTGTTAATATTAAAATATAAGTATTTGTTGAGGTAATAGATGTTATTAACCATTTATATTCCTATGGCTCCTAATAGCTTCCTTTCTCAGATATCTTATAGTCTTTATAAAGTGCATTCCCAATAATTTTATTTTGTTTTTTAACCTTAAAAATGCCTCTATTTGTATGAAAAAGAAGCTCTGATTTTGGTTGAGCAATAATGTTGCTGTAATTTAATTGAGTAAGTGATACTTTTAATTTTCCCAATCAAACTCTTTAACTTCGACACAGCTCACTTACAATTTGTTTATGAATTGTGGAAATTACTGAAAAGAAAAAAAATAATAAAATAGATGTCTCCACACATTTGGTGTAGGAACCAAAAATTTGTTTGGTCTATATAATCAGAATATCCTTAATTTATAAAGAAAAAGAGTCATGTGTATTCCTGCAAGGCTGTGGCCAAATTCACTATGAAGAGATCTGTGTCCACAACAACAGCATGACACAAAAAAGAAAATAATCAAAATTGATGATGTTTGTGTAACAAAATTGCTCACATCCAAACCTAAAATATTCACATACATGTATCAGCTGGTCCACAGAGGGTTTCATCTTCACCAAAAGGAGTCATTTCTATTTGTGAAGCTCTCCTTTGAAGAAAGAAAACAAAAGGTAATTTAGCCATATATTCTGCAGGGACTGCGTTGGACCCTCGAGACTTTCAGAGGTATCTGCATCTCTCCATTGACCAACCTCCTGTGGGGCAAATAGTTCTGCACATCTAAAATTCTGGTGTATCCACATACAAGTAAACTATCTGAGTTAATCATGCTGGATCAAGGTCTCTGCACTGGCCATTTTGCTAACACTTTGTGCAAGGACGTATGCCCCCCTTGAAAACGTAGTCAGGTTTAACAAACAAACAGTCTGGCACTTTCTCACAGACATATCATACTTATTCCTAGTACCACTTGCTCACAGTGTTTCCTATTATGATCTAACCTCTTTAAAATCCAAAGTGGACTAAGCATTCCCAGCACCCGCAAACAACAAATAAGTAAAAGTGGCTGAAAATGATTGATTTATCATCTAAGTACTTTCTTTACATGATAGACATAAGGACTCTGAAGGAACTATTATGAACCATCTTGACAAAAATCCATTTAAGAAGTGTGCCTTTCTATACATGTATACAATAGGCTGTGTAATTACAGCATATGGGGTAAATAATATATGTTTTTAAAATTAGTATGCATACCAAAACACGTTTACCTTAAAGACTGTAGCAGCTTTAAGGCAGCTATTTTAGTCCATCAGGTAAATAGCACACATTTCCTAAATGCTGCACAAATGTATGTTATTATGCAGTATGTGTGTTATTATATAATAGACTGTGCTGGCTTTGAAAAAGATAAACTATTCTGTTGTGTCAATACTTCTAAAAATTCATTATATCATATTTTTACTTCCCTATGTTGGGAATAAAATAATAAAAAGTAAAACAAAGAAATGAACAAAGGCAGCTCTGAAACAATAATTAAATCCCCCACTCCTATGACTGTCCAAGCAATCATTAGGGGTTTCATTTTTAACTTTTACCATTTCAGAGCATTTTCAGGTGGGACAGAAGATTCTGCTCAGTGTAGTAAGAAAGGGAAGAAAGAGCTATAATTTTGCATATTCCTGATGCCCCGTTTCTTTTTGCTAGAGTAAAAGAATAGAATTTGCTTAGCCTTGACATCAACCTTTTTTTTGCAATTATTGTCTGCTATGATACATATTCTTTTTTCTTACACTTGTGTGCTGTTTGTGTTGGAACTATCAGAGTTATTGTGCTGTCTATGGGCCATGCAGAACTGAAATAGCATTTGAAGATGAAAATATGAAAATGCACTAGGACAAACAAGAAAGGTTTCAGAAAAAAAACCAACAAAAACAATGAAAGGATTGAACAGAAATGGCTTATGAGGCGAGATAAGAACAAACCAAAATTAAAAAGTGGGTTCTGAAAGTATGAGGGTATTCATTAGGGTGCAATGGACCAAAAGAATGAAGGTCAAAGATCCTTTTCCCCTTCTCACTGATCATATGCCTTGCAAATAGATCAAGTAGTCTCGGAGTCTATGCTCACAAATCCTAAGGAATGATGGTATAAAATCATGGATCTATACTAGTACGAAAGAAAAGGAGGAGACAAGACCAAGGTTGAAAACCTAAAGCAAAGTCATCCAGTCTTGGCAGTCATGGATAAAAAAAATAGAGTTTGGGACCACACTTCTTTGTGAATCAGTCATTC
>NW_008825080.1:3560824-3570377 GCF_000699105.1 Pygoscelis adeliae
TATAATCCCTGCCCCATACAGTCATCCTGTGCCCATTTGCCAAGCAGCCAACCTAACCCTCCCTCCTCCACCCAGAAGCAGGAGCCACAGCACCCTTGCACCATCATCCTCCAGTGCCACAGGGGCAGTGAGCAGAAAAAGGAATGTAGCTATAATCCTGGTGGGCTACTGCAGCTCAGATATGGGAGTCAGATCCTGCAGGTGGTGGGTTTGTTTTTTCCTTTCTCCTTTGGAATAACTCCCAGAAGCTTCTTGAAGCTCCCTTATTTCATCCAAGCACCTGGATGAGTGAAGTAGCACAAACAATTCAGTATTGATCTGCATGGGCAGGTGGTGGACTTACACAGTTCAAATTATGTTCAGTAACTGAATAAGTGATCCCAACTACTCTAGCAGATAGAGTTTAGTTTAGAAGTCACTAAGTTGCTCACGCTGTACTGAAGAATATACCTACAGACTTCAAGAGGAGCTATGGGAGGTCCATAGCTCTCGGACTTCCACTCTTAAGGGAGCGCTGTAGTCATCTATTATTGAAGTGATACCAGACAGAGTCTTGTTTACATGTATATAATTTTTTTTTCCCCTTTTATTTAAAGACTACCTCCATGCTTGGGGAAGTATGGAAACAAAATGTGATTGCAGAAGTTTTGCATGAATCAGGGTTTACTTCACTCACAGGAATTTCTATTTCTATTTCTAGAGCCAACAGAGAGAGAAAGCTGAAATAATCTATCCAGCCCTATTCAGTTTTTAAAGTCATAACAATCTTCCTTTGGAAAGATCTAGACTAATTTGTCACACAGGAGCATTATCATTATAGTGTTGACAGTAGGTGACTATTTCAGCAGAAGTTCCAAGAGTTCACAGAATATGAGTTGTCTTTTTCCCTAAGACTAGTCCCTCTGGATGGGATTTGAATTTTGTTTGATGGATAACCTGTTCTCTACTTTCTAACCTGGAGCAAGGTGGCAGTTGCTCCAGGAGTTACATCCTTATATTTCCATTTTGAGGTAGAGAGAGTCAGGCATGAGCCAATATATTCAGTGTAATACAAAAGGGGGATACATTTAGAGGTCCTTGCATTTTAATTAACATGACATTCAGGAGCAAATTGGAAAATGAAACCATTTACATAGGTAATTAATTAAACAAAAATTTAATTACCTAATTTGTATCATTCTCAAGTTGAAAATTCTTTCATGTGTGACATAACTAAATTGCCCCAAATTACCAGAATAAGACATTTTAGTTAATGCAGATGGGAGGAAGAAGTTCAGGATAGTTCTCACAATTTTGATATCTTGTGCTGGTTTCAGAGTAGTTACAAAATTTTAGTTGATTGGGAAAACTCTTTTGCTCCATTCTTGAGAAATTCTTTCCAGTGTATTGTTGAATTATCCATATCACTGCCTTCCACCAGTGGTTTCACAGTCAGGAGTACGGCTAGACCCAAAGTTTTGCTTTCATCAAAGTGAACTTTAGCTTCAAGGATTAAATTTGTTGGCAAATATTTTTACCGTGGGGATAAAGACACTGTGTTTCACATTTGCATGTTTCTAATGTGAGAGTTGGAATTTTGAGAACAATCATCAAAAAGTGTTCTTCCCAGAGAAGCCCAGGGAAACTAATGCCCTGCAATTTTCAGTGGTCAACAAAGTATTTTCCTTTTGAACTGAAAAGCTTCTTTGGCTCTTCCAGCATAATGAGTCTGAAAAGAGAAGTCATTTATTGCATTTATATATGTGGAAGATTTTTTTCTATACTTTCACATTTATTCTTATTTAAAGCAATATTTATTTCTTCAACTTGCACAAAGAGGGCATCCAATGAAAACACAACACATCTTTGCAGACAGCAATTCCCTTGCTTGCAGGAATCCTTTGGTAATTTAGCCCCAGTGATGGAGAAAAAGCAGTTTGTTATGAGTGCTGAATTGTTTTTTCTTTTCACATGTAGTAGCACTTAAGCGTAGTGTTAAGCCAGAGGCAGGGAAGACTTTAAATGACCTGTTCTGACTGGAATTGTGTTTACTGTAGTTTTTTCAAAATGCAGTGAAGGATCCCTTCCCTTATCAGTACCTAAAGTCTAACAGCTTGCAGACTCAAATTTCCCCTTCCAGGCAATGTTGGATTTGTCTGTTGTTTTTCACGACAAAGGGTTTAATGAATTCTGCAGTTTGGATTTCTGCCTTGTATTACCTAGTGTCACCCTCTAGGCTAGGAATCAGCATTTTTCAGCTCCAAGAAATTGCCCAAAAGGCTGCTAGAAACAGTGCACATTGAGATGTGTAGGTCTTTCTAACTGTTTGCATCGGGAATTCTGGCAGAGAAGTTGTAGAAGTACTCTCTGTGGGACTAAACTGGTGAACAATTAAGCAGGGTCTGTAGGGGGTGATTGCCCTTGGCAATCGTGACTGCAGGTGTGGCATGCAGGGTTTACTCATTCAAACCTCCAGTGAGTCCATATGGCAGAAGAGTCTTATAAACATAATGAATGTGGGAAAATCTCCCACTGGAGTTGACACTGCTGCTCTCCCCAGTTACTCATTGTGTTCTGCTCTGGTTTTCCTTCATCCAGGCTGCACCTTGTGTTTCTCCCTACCTTACCCTACACCTGGAACAACCAGATAATGCTGTCCCATCCACTCTCCTTCACAAAAATAAACCTCCCAGAACCAAATTATTCCTTGAAGCAACCCTCCCTCACTCCTTCTGCCATGTCCTATAAACATCTTGTAGGTTTGTGTTTGCATTTTCCCTTCACTGCCTATAGGTTGTAAATTCCTGAGGAAGAAAGCTTTATGTTGCCTCATTTCACGCTACATATGGTTCTAGGTACACTGGGGATGTTAGTGACATGCTAACATGTGCTATGCTTGTTGGAGAGTAAAATGCAAAAGATGATAGAAGTTGCTGGGTTTTTTTTTTACTTCTATAGTGGTAACTATCTTGAGCCAGCACACATATATGTACCTGCAGTTTGGTTTCTTGCTGGCCGTCACCAAAGGCCCCAGTGGCCTCAGCATCCCTCCATGACAAGAGGAAGGACAGTAGGTCCATGGGGTTTGATTTGGTTTTTTAGCAATGGGCCAGGAGTGCCACAGGAGGTCTCTGAAAGATTCACATTCCCAACATGTTTACTCCAAAGGAATTCAAAATTGGCCATTCCTCAAGTGTTCCTTCCCCTTGTGTTTTTGCTTCTTCCTGTTATCTACATATTGCACATTCTTCAGAGAAGATATCAGGGCTGCACTGAGAAGGATGTGTGAATTACAGAGGTAAAATCTAATACAAACTGAAGGACATGCTGGAAAAGAGCAGCCCAGCAGGAGGAGAACTCAGGTTCCTCAGGGGCTTTGTTGATTGTAGCTAGTGTAAAACAAATGCAAATGTGTGTACAGAGACTGCTGACCATTCTCTTACAGTATGGTAAGATTCAAAGATATATGGGAGGCCAGTAAGAATCAGCATCTACCTTCAAGACTGGAAGAAAAATGGGTATGCCATAAGTGAAACTTTCCAAGACTCACTTTTTTCTCTTCTGGAATGTGTTGCCTCGGGATGAATCAAGTGTGTAGATTTGTAGTGCTATAATAATGCAGAATACACTAGTGGTTGAACACCAGGCTGGTTTCTTTGGTTCGGCAAAGGGCATCTATAATCAAAACATTGGTTAATTAAATTAATCCTGACATTTTTTGATTTGCAGTCTGGTTAAAAATAAAATAAAATAAAATAAAAATTAAGAGTTAAAAAATCATGAATTAATCACAAAACATGTAAGGCTGGCTGAATCAGACTAACTATGACACTGGAATTACTGCTCAGTTTCAATGCCGGTCACTTTGTTCTTCTGTTTGAAGAAAAAAAATAGATTTTCAGATTATCTTAAGAATTCAATAGTGTGGATTCTTGTCTTTGAATGATTAGCTGCTCTGCTATAGAAGCATGGATGAATGAACCAAATACAAACTCCAATTTTATCTCTTCCTTCTAGCTGCCACTAAAGACAAAATTACAAGACTGTATAAAATACTGTGTGTTTTTAAAAATACATGCCAAATGTGGCAGGTCAATGGGATAAAATTTTGAAAAAGATGAGAATATCGCTGTTTTTCTGGTATCATTCCCTGCCTTCTTGCTTTCCGCAAAAAATAGACATAACTGGAGAAAATCAAGAAGGTGGAAGAAAACATCTGAGAATAAGTCAGTCTACTGAAGCTCAGTTACAGTATGGATTCATTCATAAGAATCACCATCAGACTTACTAGGAAGATTACTTTCTTCCATTTGTATAATATAACTCACCATGGGGAAAACAAAAACAAAAAGAAACACCACACACAAAAAAAACCCCAACTTACTGTGGCTTTAATTCATCGCAACACTACTCCCTGTGTTACAATGATATTGTTCCATTGCTGTCAAAGTTACATTACTATAAAGCTAAGGGAATACAAAGATGAATCAGGTTATTTTTCTGTAATATATATATAAAAAGTACCTGATAGCTAAATCATACAATTCTCAGTCTCTCTTCTGTACTAGGAATTAGTTTAAGAAGTGTGAAAGGAATTGCAGAATATAAACGAAGTTTCCAATCTGAGCTTTCTCGATCCTTTTTGTGGGAGATGGTTTATGGGAGCTTTTGATCTTCACTATAATGTCACCTAATGTTTACTTCTTAGACTTGGGTTTTTCCCTTCTCCATATGGTTCCAATTCATTGCAGATCATGCTTTGTTTCCAGAAGTCTTCAGATACTCAATCCTTACTTTTACAAAGCGAGGTGATTCCATATTGTCTTCTTGATCTTTTATCAACAGTGCGGTGTTAATCCCTCTGTAAGACTTTTAGTAGCATAGAGATTTTGAAACAGTAGCAAATCCAACCAAAATATGCTTGCTTTTGTATGAGTGTCCATATTCCCTTTATTAAAGACACCTCATCTGAAAGGTGTTTTCCTTCAGTTCAAAAAGATGATCTCTTTTGTTTCAGTCCATTAATATATTAATATATTAAATATGTTTGTTAATATATTATATTAATTATATTATTAATAATTATATTAATATATTTATTTCATTTTCAGCTGACCTAGACTATACACTCTGTCACAATCAGAAAAGGAGTTATTGTTTTGAAGGGGATGAGGAAAAAGAAAGAGAATTGCAGTTTAATTCCTTTCATAGAGCCAACTCTCATGATCTCCTTCAGTTTAAAACCTTTGGTTTTGTATTAGGGATATGATCCAACGACAGAAATCAGGATACATTTAATGTCTTAAAACTGAATTGGATGATCTCCCTGCTAGCCGAATCATCTGTATGTTCATAAGTTTTCCAGCACAAACTATAAAAAAAGGGAACTGTGGCTATATTTAAAAATGTTATAGTGAGATCTGTTCATTAAGAAAGTGCATGAGTATCCTAAAAACACCCATACACCAGAAATGAGGAAACACCAAAGTTCCAGATAGAAATATCTCCTCCATTTGAGTGTACTTAAATGAGACTTGTATTCCAATATTTTCAGAAGCCTTCTTCATATATGACAAGCCAAATCTAAAATCCGAACTTCTCCTAGAATTTAGATGCTCAAGATTGGAATTTGAATTTTTCTGTGTTGCATCTTCTCATCCATGGAAGCATTGCAGCTGAATCTCTTTTACCTAAGTGTAAGAAAGAAAAAAACAGCATTTTTGTTCTTTCCTTGAGTAGCCCCTACAGCCCACAGTTTCAGTAAGCAGAAGCTGGCTCCTCAGGTACAGAAGTTCAGTTCAGTACAGCCTCACACAGGTTTTCCACTTCAAATGGTAAAAACAGCTACTAGTTATTTGAAAAATGCTGCAGTGAAATTCATTCACTGAAAAAATCAGACACATATTCCAGTTAAATACATTCTAAAAATGAGGGAGTGTCAAAATCCCAGAGGTACAGAGTGTCCCTAATTTTAAATATGGACTTCCCTACATGGAAAAAAGAAAAAACTGAATGCCTGATTAGTTGGCACCTATCTATCTTCAGTACAACTTAAGTACAAATTTAATTATTCTTATAGATATACATTCATTGTTGAATTGGGACCTGACTAACTTGAGTTATTCCAGTTGTGATTCAGCTCTCAGCAATGTCATTGCATCTGAATCTTTGGCTCTAACCTGAAAGAAATGTCTTGCAATGCAATACAAAATACACAATCAAATCCAATTCACTGAATTATCCTCCTTCTGGCTTTCTCAGGGTACCCCAATCTTACTGTTAATGCTCCTTTGGATTAAAACCTGTTGCTAATGGACTTTTGTGTTATATGCAGAACTGATCATAGGTGCAATACTAAGCAGATAAGTAGTACATACAAATATATTTTAACCTTTCTCAACTACGCTGAGATTTCAGAAAATTTATGCAGATAGCTGCTTTTTCAAGTAAGCTGAGAAAACTTCCAGTTACTCTGAGGAAAATTTAAATAAATGTTAAGGGCTTTTCATTTTTTTAACAACTGAGAAAAGAAAGGCACAAAACCATTCTCAGTGGCTTATATCAAGTAGGATAATTCAGAATTAAGTATAAAATATGTCTTCCAAACAAAATCAGTGGTCATTTAATACTGAAAGGGTTTTTTAAATATTATACCTACAATGATTAAAAGCAGAATGTGAAGAAGATGATATTTATTGGAAACATTTTCATTCCTAGACAGATTATCTCTGGTCATGAAACAGTGCTGGAAAGTGAAGTTCTTTGTTTCATGAAGAGCAGTCTGTTTCAAAGCAAAATTAGTGCCTTCTCTGTCCTACTATTGACCTCGACTTTGACCTGGCTGGACCACCCTTACTAGAATGTGGGGTAATAAAGTCCCCAGGCTGGCTCAGCCCTAGGTCTCAGTTAAGCAGAGACTATCAATCATGCAAAATTAAGTGTAGTGGTTTTGTGATGTGGACATTTACTAGAAACTGAACTGATATCACCAACACTATTCATTTACATTTCCAAGGAATACTTAAATGAACATTAAGATATTAAAGTAACATTTCTGAAATTTTTAACAATTGTTGGATGACACAGCAATCTAATTTAAGAAATTAGTGAAATTATATTGTATGGAAATTTAGTGTTTAAAAGTTAAAAAAAAGAAAATATTTTGCTTTAAAACAAGTTTTATTATCCTGTATGCAATAAGGAAATATAACATTTACAAGAGAAATAGTAATGAAATATTTATATTATTTATATTGAAATTAGCATGAAAAATTAAAGAAAAAGAAAATTCAAAACATGATGCAAGATGAATACCTTTAAAGTTCAATTTTTGAAATTTTTAATGCTTAGATTCCAAGTATGATACAGCAAAATACAGCAGTCTATTCTCACGTCACCCAACATTATTCTATTCAGCCTTCTGAAAAAAAAAAAAAAATTGCCCATCAAAACCTCTCAGAGAGTTGACAAGCTCTCTTGAAGTAAAGAAGTGGAGGAATGTTTTTTTTATTATTATTAACGTAGTACCTAAATGTCCCCCAGTGATGCAGATCCTATTGTTTTCAGTGTTATTTAAAGTTTGAGACCTTGTCCATCTCAAAGAGTTTATCTTTCCACATAGAAAATAAACCCTACAAAGTGAGGGGGCTGGGGGGAGGAAACAAGGATAGCGAAATGTTGTTATTTTGCAGAGCTGGTGATGCAGTGCCTTCCTGTCAGATGGCATTGCCTCCCTAAGAGAGGTGGTTATAAAATGTTTTATAACCTGTATCTAAAGCAGGTGTGCTGGCATGCCTGGACACAGCATGCTCGTCCCACATTGGCAGGTCAGCGGAGGACAGGGAGAAGCTTTTGGCCTTTTGAAGGGAAGCCCTGGTTACACAGAATATTTGCTTTTGCTGGCAGAGGACCTCTCACAGGTCTGCTCTGCTGGGCAGAGTGGGAGGAAGAGAATGAACATCCATTAGTCAGGGAAACAATTCCTGGAGCTTATCTTCTCAGTCTGAAAGTCTATAAACAGATTTAAATAGATGCTCAGTTTCTGAAGGAAACTTTTGCATTCCCCAGAAAACAGCCTCACTATCCACCGTGGGGTCATGACCCCCAGGTTGGGAATCAGCGATACCGAAGATATCCTGTGTCAGTCCCATGTGGCTCAGCACTGTTGAAGGCTTCTGTCTTCTTATTCTAACACCTCCAGCGGAGAGATGGATGAGTCCCCTAATATTGATTGGCACGCCTCATTTCACTGCTGGGTTTCCTAAATTCTATTTGCAGAGAAGTTTTGAACAGTTGAAGTGCAGATGTGGCTGCATGTAGGGATTCCTTGTCAGGGGTACCACCTGGGAGATGTCTCTTTCACCATGCATGATACAAAGTTTTATTAATGATGGATATCTGATCATTCTCTTTCTGCCCTAAAAACAATTGACTTGATCCCATGCTGTCCTGTGCAATCCTACAAAAATTGTTTTTTCCTCAAGCTTTGATTCATCTTCAAGTTTAATCAAAAAAGAAAACAATCAAGCAACCCTTCCCCAATACCTAAAATTTCCCATTTAACATTTTCAAGTATTCAAGCCAAAAGAATAAAATTACAACATAGTTTCTTTCTTTTGAAAAAGAAGTGGGCGAGGGAGGCTGCTGTTGAATTTAACAAAGCAGTGTGTGATTTGGCAGCCAAAAGGCTGATGCCATCAGGAGCTTTTCAAACTTGTTTGCTGAGAAATCAAGATGATACCCCTTTGGCAGGCTGCCTTCCTGACAGAGTGAATGCACAACTTGATTTCAGGGCTTGGTCAGCTTTGTTGGACTAGTACCTTCATTCTGTATTTTCTAATGCTCTGCTGATACTAGAAAAATAATTTTATAAATTCCTAGTTTTCTTAAAACATATTCAACTCTGTTAACTCCATTGACTGTCAATATTCTAGTATAATTATCGTGCTGGTTTTCCTTAACATTTGGCCTTTTGATAAGTGGTACTGTGACCAAGCTGATATTGAGTCAGTTAAAACAACAGTAGTGGTAACAATGGTGTGCATTGAATTTTAATAATTTAGTTTCTTTTTAACATTTTGTGTGTGTAATTTCACACACTATTAAAAAGCAAACCAAACCCCTAAACAGATGGATTGCACAGCCCTGTGCTGCCAGATCTGTGCTTCATAAGTAAGGCTGGAAAACTCAGATGCACGGAGCCAATTATGGACTTTGTTTGACTGGATAGGTCTGTCTAGATGTAACTGTGTTGCAGGACTGGGGAGCATTCATTTCGTTGATTGATGCTGATGGAAAGGAAGAAAGGAGATTAAAACCCCTTCAATCTCCTCTCACCAAAACTGTATCCAATCCATACTATAGGCAGACTTAAATCTCTCAAATTAAGAGAATAACTAACAACCTTTAAGTGGCCCAATCACTATAGGTGGATGAAGACACAAATTTTCTCAATGGGTTCCAGAGATCTTTCTTGAGAGCAGCATAATGCAGAGTTAGAAATCTTGGGTTTCTTTCCATCCTGTAAGTCTGAAGCACTGTCTCTGAGTCTTGTCTAGCCTTTATAATTAATTCT
>NW_008825080.1:3570404-3574915 GCF_000699105.1 Pygoscelis adeliae
CCCCTCACAATCCAGACATTCTTATTCCACTTATGCTTATGACTCCAATCTTCACCCCAGTACTACATAACTAAAATAGAAAGATAAATGGGAATATCTTATGCCCTGATATATGAATGTTAAATGCATTTACTAAAGACAGGAAGTCTTGGTACCTCAGCCAGAAACTAAAGTTTTAAAACTGGATATTTTGAGACTGTACATCAAGATTAATGGTATTTATCATGGGTAATTCTTAATTGTTCCCATATGAAAACCTAAGGAAAGTTGGAAGCACTGTTTGAGTTTGGCAACGAGAAGGGAGAAGAATCAGCACTTGAATGGTGTCCCTACACCTTTCAACTCTGAATCGAAAAGTGACACATAATATAATCAATATGTTGTCTTATAAAATCTTTCTACACTTGATATTAAATTATAAGGAAATAGAATTGTGTTCATAAAGTTGATAATGTATAATTTAGATTTGAATAGTTTATTCTAGACCTTAGTCATATTCCTCCATTGTTCATATTCTCATTTGCAAATCCCAATCCTTCAGCTGTCTCAGAGAAAATGAATCGACTAACAGATGTTAATAGATGGATAGATCTGACTGATGTGGATACGCCTTTACAGGAACACACATTTAATTCGTATGACCTCACTACAGTCAACAGTAAAGAACTCTTCATGACCCTCCCCCTTCCCCATTGAGTTCAAAAAGGAAAAGTATTATAAAATTCGAGATTATTCTGCCCTGCATTCCCTCCTCACCCTGCTCTGATGCAGTGCCTACGCATGCATACAATGTAACTTAGAGGCAATATAAACAAAGAGTAATTTTTCTTTATGATCTACATCAGGGCATTCAGCATTTCATGGGTCCAGTATCACAAAATGCTTGACTTTCAGATAGGAAGATAGAATGTTCACCAGAATCGTGTAATTGATAGACATGCAAGTTGTCAGGTGCAATTGGCAATCTTGGACTGACTCCAGGATATTAAAGTTAGAAAAACCCTCAGGCAATCTATTTTCAAGCATTTTCTGCTTCACCACTGTTCTGTATATGGGAGTGAAAAGTGTCACCCATTGCACATACCTCATACATTCAGTGTGCTCATCAGGTCTTTCTTCTCAGGGAACAATGGGAAAAATACCACAATAGGAAACCCTCTAAAGTAAAACTACGCTCAATAACATCAAGCTGAGATACAGCACTTTCACTGCTTTTATTTTCCTCCATGCTTAGTAATGTAATAACACTAGGCATTACAGAACTCACACGTTATGGAGCATGATTGAAAAGCTCTGGGTATATGAGAATTAATCTTCTTTTATCATGACAGACTAGCATATTAAAAATGGTCCCACTTGTATAACTACTGAAAATTGCTTTTGGAATTCAGTCAAGTAAAAGAGGTTCAAAAATTCTTTTTGAAAACCGCATGAGAACAGAAAATCTGAAATGTATGCAAAGTACCACAAGAAAGATATTTCAAATGTATTTTGAGTATCAGGAATAGATTCTGTGCCAAAGAAGATGTGGCAAAGAAAATGTGGTACTGCACTGCATCTAAATGGGTGGTTACCAACTTATCTAGTAAAATAAATATATGTGGCAAATGACACATACCTTTTTAATGACACTTTGAGTTCATGTGAAGTTTGGCAGTGTAATAAAAGTCTTATCTCTTGCCTCCACTGTTATTGTACAGATTTAAACTGCTGTCTCAGAGGCAGTTTTACTATCTTTTTCAATCTCTCCCATAAAAGTGAGACTTGATTTGCTCAGCATGAGAACAGATCAATAAAAGCTGAGTTATACAGCAGATTAGATCACTAACTCAGAGATCAAAGATGTTAAATACAAGTTGTATAGGAACAATTAGATCAAAAGTTCAGTTCAAATGTACTGTACTTTTTTGTAAGGCTCAAAAGAAATATCATCCTGATATGAAAAAATCATTGAAAAATTGTCAGTTTTATTTACTTTATCTAGAAAAAAGAAAGAGCATTGTTTCTGAAAAGCCAAAGACACAATTTCTAATGATAGAATAAGATTATTTTAGGGTTTGATTATTCTAGGTAATTTTTCTCATTATTATACCAGAAATTTGCATTTAATCTTCTAGATTCTAAAAAGGTATTCAGATTAAAAGGTAACTGTGCTCGACTAAGAAAGATCATTGATTTCTGAAATATCTTTGAGGTACTGACAATATCCTGAACCAGGATCTCTAGACTTCTGTATGCTTTAAATATACCTTTTTTTAAATGAGGAGTCTATTTAAAAAAAATTGTTTCTTATTCAGCAAGGAGGTATTAGTTTACTTATATAGGTAAGGTTCACAAGCAGTTAATTAACAGAGAAGTTACTAAATTAGAAAAAAAATTCATTCATAACTTACACACAGACACATGCAATGGGTGGTATGTTACCCATAACAAAAATTCATGTCAATGGATGTTTTGGATTGAACAGCTCTATCTATTTATCTATATCACAGAGATACAAATTTTGTGAAATGACTCACATTATAATGGTCATTTTACTTTAAAGATTTGTCACAGTGTTATACCATAGATGTCGATTTTTTCTTGATAAACTTATGTTTATTATTACTAAATTCAACTCACATTAATGTAAGGTTCAATTAAGGCAGAACAGCTCTTTTTATTTCCAGTACAGTGTAATACCATTCCTACATGAAAAATGGGGGGAAAAAAAAAAAGTTCTTCTTTGCTTGGGGTTCTTTGTTGATTTTTTAAAAAACTAAGTGACTGTGACAGGTAATTCTCTAAAACTAAAGATTCAGAGTATGTGATTCAAATAATTATACTGACTACTACTGTCATAAACTGCAGGAAAAGAATAATTAAAAAAAAATAAACCTGATCTATCTAACTAAAAATATAATGGTCACTAGAAGCCAGGGTCCTGGGGCCAATCTGCAGTTTCTGTTGTCACACAATTATACTGCAGACATTTGAAAAGCAGAACTGGAGCATCATGATTTTTGAGCCTTTAAAATTCTTAGACATGGTGTAGGCAAACAATACTTTAATAGAAAGAATAATTTATAATAGTCACTTTAAGATAAGGAAATTATATATTGATTTTTTTTCTATAATTATTGTTAATCAGATAGCTGATTGGCTTATTCAAACATATTTCAGTTGGTCAATATAAAAATCAGAAAGATGGCATTTTCTTAGGAAGAACAAGTTTCATGATTTGTATTAGTTAATTAACAGCACACTAAATATAACACATACTATTCAGTTTATGAGTTAAACCATAGAAAAGACATTTCTTGGATTGCTTTGTTTCACTCCTGTGAATTTGTTTCCCTTTCATTATTTTTTTAGGTTTTGCCCACTGTTGTTCACTTTCAGAAGTATATAGGAATGAAGGCACTCCTAGAAAGATTCTTCTGATGTAAAAGAAAAAAATATTTATCACACTTTTTCTGGTATTTATGGCAGATGATGAATGCCAGGGCACAACTGAAAACAAAGTAATTTCTGAATGCCCTACATTTGTCTGTTTTTTAGAAACTACATTTGATTTATCTAATTCCTGTGTGTTCTCAGTTTGGCATGAAACAATCCCCTCACCAACTCCCCTTTCTGTAAGATGATTAATGGTGGAGGTACTCCTTGAATTCTCTTACATGGTATATGTCTGTTCTACTGCAGCCCTCATGGCAAGTCAAGGTCACTAAGAAAATATTGACTGCCTCACATGGGAAGACTGCAGCCTCTCTCTTACAAGTGTTGATCTGCCTATTGTTTTTAGGAAAACAAAGAAATCATCAGAGGATGCTGGAAAACTTTCAGATATTGACCAGCTTTTACTATTTTAGCATTTTCAGGTAAAGCTTCTAGTGATAAAAATAACTTGTTTTCTAGGTGCTAGCAATTGTATCCCTGGTATTGTCTGCATTCTGCTTTGACCAGGATATGGCACAGACAGACATCAAGCTGATAAGTTTGGTTGATTTCTTCCTGTTGGTGCACAAAGAATCCATGTCTGTTCTGTAATTCTTAGACATGTCAGTTGTTTTCAATACTGTAAATCACATCTTGCTGATGGTTGGATGCCCTAAAAGGATGGGACAGTGCTGTTTTTCAATATTTGGGCAAAACTTGGTAAGAATGAGGTTATGGTATATTTTGGGGAAGGGCCTTGTGGCATGGTGGAGGTAATTGTATATTGAAAGAGTATATCCACCACTAAGCATCTCAGGGTGAATTAAAGAACATAGCAGTATCTGCGTCAGTCTTCAGCCATCTGCATCTGTCCAGAAGCTTGTTGAATGTCCTGCTGGAAATTCTTTCTGAAAGTGGATCTTGCCATTACTCCTTATGATTTTTCACCTCCAAAGAACTTAAATACCCTCTATATAGAATCATAGAATCATTAAGGTTGGAAGAGACCTCCAAGATCATCGAGTCCAACCGTCAACCCAACACCACCATGCCCACTAAACCATGTCCCTAAGCGCCTCATCTACCCGTCTTTT
>NW_008825080.1:3577625-3581282 GCF_000699105.1 Pygoscelis adeliae
AAGAGTCTATAGCCATCCATTGCAGCACTCCAATCATGAGAGTCACCCCACCCTGTTTCTGTGATGGCGCCTAAGTCATACCTCTCCCGCTGCACAATGGCTTCCAGCTCCTCCTGCTTGCCGCCGATGCTGTGTGCATTGGTGTAGATGCACTTGAGCTGGGCTATCGATTTCGCCCCCGGCATTGGCATGCCACCCCTCGGCTCATCTCTAGCGAGCCCGGTTTTGTCCCCTTCCCCCTTCGAACCTAGTTTAAAGCCCTCTCAATGAGCCCTGCCAATTTGTAAGCAATGACCCTTTTCCCCCTGCGAGACAGCTGGACTCCATCTGTCGCCAGCAGGCCCGGTGCCGTATAAACCTCCCCATGATCAAGAAAGCCAAAATTCCTCCGACGGCACCAGCCCCTGAGCCACGTGTTGATCAGGTGTGTTCTCCTGTTCCGTTCAGTTGCCACTGTAGGGATTGAGGAAAACACTACCTGTGCTCCCGATCCTTCAACCACTCTCCCCAGTGCCCTGAAGTCCCTTTTGATCGCCTCAGGACTTCTCTCTGCCACCTCATCACTGCCAGCCTGTATAACCAACAGTGGGTAGTAGTCCGAAGGCCGCACCAGATCAGGGAGCTTCCTAGTAAAGGGGCTATGGGGCTTTATGGGGCTATATGGGGCTGCAACTTCAAATCCTGTAGAATAAGACAGTATAACACCTAGCAAACTATTGAGAGGTAGCTTGCTGAGAGTATACAAAAATCAATGCTTCATAACCTACATGAGTAGCCCATACTAATGGGCTAGATGGAGCTCAGTGGAGCACACTTCCTTCCTCAACCAGTCAGGGAGCTTAAACTTTTGTATACTTTTATCACCAGCAAGATTTTTGAGGACTACTGAATACCCAGGATTCGCAATGTTGTGCTCAGCTAAAGCTGCCTATTCTACCATAGACCTCCTTTCTCCAGCCAATCATCTATTGTCAATTTCATCAGTCTACTGATCAGGTGGTACCCCACATGTGCAAATAAACCCACCTCACAGGATTCACAAAACAATTTTGGCTCCTGGAAGCCTGGTTGGTCATCCCTGGTTTCAACAACTGGGAAATGTTATGCTTATTATAAACTTGGCTTGGGCTTAACTGACCAGGTTACTGAAGAAGAGTGAGAAAGGGTCTGTTTCCCAGTGGCAGAAGGAATAGGTGACTGGCCTGCCATTTGAACACCTGTGACTGATTATAATTCTTCTGAGGATTAACCAAATTGTACTTACTTAATGATCAATTATGAGAATTACATGAAATCTAATTTTTTTATTAAAATATTTATATTTTAATTGAAATAAGTAGACTTTTGTAAAATATAGTTAGGATGCAACAATTATCACCAAATCATAGTAAACAGAAGATGAATCTACATAGACACCCACACAACATGAGCAGAATGCAATGACTGAGATCATCCTATTGTTCCTCCTTGCAGAAGATATTTTCTACTGACATGTTTCCAGGTTTTTCTACCTAGGTGGAGAATAATGGCATTTCACAGTTTCATTGACTAGATAAAAGTGAGAGATGGTTGTGGTAGGCATGGTGGTAGAGAGAATATTCATTTAAGCAATGACAAATTGCAAGGAGGTTATTGTCCCAAAAGAAACAGCAGGAGGCAGTGCTGTGGGTATCCCACCTTCCTCTGCCAGAATGCTGAGTGCTCTTAACTGAATCCAGTGTGAAAGCAGCTGAAGAGAAACAACTCTTATGCTAGAAAAGATGCCATGATGTCAGTTTTCTAGAAGTCTTGTGCAAAAGAAATGGAGACACAAACTCTTAGTTAATTTGGTAACTAATTATATAACACATTCCCTACATTTGAAGTGAATTGCTGAAAATACATCTTGAATTGCTAAAAGAAACTGAAACTGATGCAGCTTGTATGGAGAAAAAAGAATCAAAATAGCTGTTTACAAAACATAAATTAAGTCACAAGTGTACACAAATAAGGTCATTGAATATTGAGCTAATTGTCATGAAAGAAAAGTTCATACTAAACGTGATACTTGCTAAATGTAGAGAATTTAGTTATGTAATTAGAACCGACAGAAAATGGCTGAATTAATTAAACTAGAGCTCCGTAAGCAATTTACCTCATTAAATGTTTTACAGTTCTACATCTGCATCAAAGTTATTTTGTGTTTAGTCTAAACAATAATAAAGGAGGGAAAATCAAGGTTAATAGGTATTTTAATAATGAGTATCTCAATTAAAATTATCTTATCTACAGAAAAGACTTCCCCTGTAAATAATTACAACATGTTCTCTATTTATTCTGCAGTTTGAAAAACAGAACAAATTCAAATTTGATAGATTACTTCAATGTGAGTTCCATCATGTGTATTGATGGAAGTATACAATCCACATTTGTTACTAACCTCTTATCACCTCAATAATTTTTATTCGTGGGGAAGTCTGTTCTCATGCAATTATTTATAAAGACAGCTGTGTGATTCCGGATGGATATTCCACTGGATGGGAGAAAAATCCACTATCCCTGCATGAACACTAGGTGAAAACAGTAAAAGGTAAGGCTATAGATGTGCAGAACAACTTTACAAACCTGCTTAAACAGATGGGTTCACTGTCTTGATCTTGTGACTTGCCATGACAATTGTCAAAGATGTTTTGGGTCAGATGCAGAATGCACATTTTGATATCTTTATATTTTCTGTGAAAGACAATGCTTGCTTTCCAGTATCTTCTGGTTGGCCATGGATTATAGACAGTAATGCAGACATAAGCCAGATGCTCTTCTTTATCTGTCAGATGCAGAGGAACCTACTTCAGCAATTTGCCAAGTAGATTTCCATTGTCTTATATGGTTAACAGGAACTGGGGAAAAAAAAAAATCATAATTCAGATATACAAAATAGACTCAGATTTCCATTAATGTCATATCTGCTAGGTGGCTGATAATTCCATTTCTGTGGGTTTTTCCCCTCTACTGTTTTATCTTACAGATGTACCTCCTCAAGCCTTTTTCTAAATACGACTGTGGGGATGGGGATGGGGAAGGGAATCCTCCTAAATTTCCCTTTTTCATTCAAGAACTTCTCACTCTAGAAAGTGCAGTATATGGTTCAATACACAAAAACTAATGAAAAAAGCAATCTCCCATCAATTGCTTGTCTTTCCTGTTTGCTATTAATTGCCCTCATACTTTGTTTAATTTTTGTTAAATTATCTTGCTCTTTGAAGCCAAGACTGCATCTTCATGTATATATACATAACATTGGGAAACTACTGTAAAAGAAGCTAAAGATTTGTGAGGAACGACGTATCTATAAATGCATTGGCTGAACATCCAGTTTAATGGCACATTCCTCTCTAGATCAGAAGAAAAAGGATATGGGAAATGAAGACATGGATTTCAATTTTTCCTTCCACTCATCATTCTTCTTCTCTCAAATGCCAGCTTTCTGGCATTTTTTTAAGCAAATTTTCCTTCTTTAAACAGAAAACACAAACACAAAATCGTAGAGTCATAAAATCATAGGAGCATTAAGGTTGGAAAAGACCTCTACAATCATCAAGTCCAACCATCAACCCAACACCACCATGCCCACTAAACCATGTCCCTAAGCGCCACATCTACCCGTCTTTTGAATACTTC
>NW_008825080.1:3581771-3600634 GCF_000699105.1 Pygoscelis adeliae
CCTGGGCACACTGCCGGCTCATGTTCAGCCAGCTGTCGACCAACACCCCAGGTCCTTTTCCGCCAGGCAGCTTTCCAGCCACTCTTCCCCAAGCCTGTAGCGCTGCATGGGGTTGTGGCCGAAGTGCGGGACCTGGCACTTGGCCTTCTTGAACCTCATACAGTTGGCCTTGGCCCATCAATCCAGCCTGTCCAGGTCCCTCTGCAGAGCCTTCCTACCCTCGAGCAGATCAACACTGCCGCCCAACTTGGTGTCCTCTGCAAACTTAATGAGGGTGCACTCAATCCCCTCATCCAGATCATTGATAAAGATACTGAACAAGACCAGAATGTAGCAGTGATTTAATTCATGTTTAATATAACGTATGTAAATTAGTGCCATGGCCACTCTTAATGGAGGAACATTCCTACGTATGAAAACAAAACATAAGCAGGCTTTTTAAAAAAAAATATTGTGAGATACCACCTGAAGTCACCCATAAGCCAGATAATCTGGGCTTAAGGATGCTGCTAGATAGACCTAATTGGAATGAAATAAAGGGAAGGATTTAATGTGCTCAAGAATCTTTGAACCCTGTTTGTTATTTGAAAAGGCTTGCTTCAAGGTAACAAGCAACAGAAGTATCCAGAGGAACTTCTGTCTTTTTAGAAGAATTGATAGATTTCAAAGACACCTTTTATTATTTTTAGATTTGACACAGGTAGTCATTGTTTTTATTTAAAAAAAAAAAAGCATTCCATTAAAAATAAGAAATAACTGAGCATTCAACAATCCTTTTAACATGGCACTACAATCTGCTTCTGTAGAAGAGACAAACAGAAAGAGCATAAATGCAGCTATTTTCAACAAGATATTCAGACCAGATCTCTCAGAAATGTTGAAAACCTTCTAAGTGGCAGTCCTACCTTTAAGTGTATTGACTGCACCTCCAACCTCAAGGTTATTCACAGATTTGCTGAGGGTGCACTTTCTCTCCTCCTCCAGGTCATTGATAAAGATATTAAAGTGGATAGGTGCTAGAATAGAGTCCTGAGGCACTCCACTGTGGCTGGCCTCCAGGGAGAGTAGAAACTGTTAACCTGTGCCCTGGAGCCTGATGAACCAGTCAGTTATTCAGACGTCAAGTAGTCCACCTGTCTGAACACAGGTTTTATTAGAATCACACTAAAACAAGGTGTCTTCTGAAGCAACCAATGTATATTAAGCAGGCAGGTTAATATAAAGAGCTTGGACTGAATTGCAAACAATTCCTAACCCCCATCTCCCTTAAGAGGCAGGTCGTTGTCTTCATTATTCTCAGAGTTCAGCAACTTTGAGCAATATTCTGCATTGTAAAGGAATATGTATACATATCTATATATATTGTATATAATGCAATAAATATCTTATATGTAGAGATATAAAATTATCTGTCTTTCATTCACTTCCAAAGCTTGGTTTTGACTTTTGCTTCTATCAGAAATCCCCTTCCCTACATGTCTTTCACTATGATCCCAACTCTGTCCTGGAAGTCTTTCCCTTTTTCTTCCCCTAGGTGTACCCAGGGAGGTGCAATTAATCACTTTATTTTGCAAGTAAATAGCTACTTAACAGTTTTTTTCATAATATCTTGATACAAATAATGGCAAAATTCCTAGTATAAGTACTGTAGTGAATTCCAGGTGACATGTGCCTAGACTTGGATCTGTGTTTGGAAGATGAAGGTAATGTTAATGAAGGCAAGTTAAATGTTCTGTTTGCTAACTGAGCTTAAATTTTGAATTTAGAGAGTCTGTTGTTAGGCCTAACTTGGCCTAACAGACTAAACTTGGCAGTTTAGTTAGTATTTAGCTTCTGGTATGAGTCAGAAAACAGAGGATGAACAGGTAATCCTTCCTGTTCATTATGAATTTGTGCTGGTAAAAGAAAAGATGTTAATTAGTGACAACTCCACAGCAAGGTACTGTTTCACTAGGCTACAAGACTGACTCCAGGACTGCCTGACAGCAAATGCAGTACCTAGCCAGTTACCTACTTTCCTGAGGATGAAATCCTGGGCAGAACTTGTCTTTCTCTCTTACTGTTCCCCCACACCAAGTATTGTGGGAGCACTAGAAGGACAATCTCCCTCTAGGCAGGCTGGTGGCAAGAGAAAATCTCTAATGCTTAATGAAATTCCTGTTGCTTAACAAATACTTGAAAAGAAGGGTAGTTTCTAATGATAAGGCATTCTGGACAGCTGCCCAGCAAGTAGCTAACGTCATGTATTCCACTTGGGGAGGAAACCCAGCAGCAGCAAAGTTTCTGCTCTCCAGTTCCTGTAAGGGGGAACTACACTTGAAGCCATGTTCCCAGGTTTCACTGAACAGCTCTCAAAGGTAAGGTAAAATCTTACACTATATCTGGCATAATAATTATTGATGCAACTGGAAGATAACAGAATTAATTCCTAGTTCTGTGAATCTGATTCATGATTACTATGTGATTAGCCAGAAAACTGTTTTCTAGCACAGTATGCAGACCTCCCCAGAACAGCACACGCAACATGAGTCTTGCTCTCACCTCACACTTCCTGACACTTAGGGTTACATCTCGGGGATGTGCAGTGCAGCACCCTGGCCTCTCTCCCACCTTGTGCCCCAGATTGTGCAATGCAGCTCTTTCCATGCTTGGCTGAGAAGGTGTGTGCAGTATGCAGTACTTGGGGCATGGAGCAGGAGGTGGCCCCAGATGAGGACATGCAGAGCTCAAGGGTACTTCCCCACATGGTCCCTGCTTTTCACCCTGAGCTGCAGTCACCAGGTGGTATATGACCAAGGTGGTAAGGAGGTGCACAACTTCTTTGCTGTTTGGTCTGCAACATTGTCTCAAGCACTGGAGAAAAACAAATTAGAGGGTTATGAGATACTTCGTTTCTTAAACATAGCCACGTTAAGTTTGGTTTTGCAGCTTTTATTGTTCATGAATCAGAACTTGACAGAACTGTTGGTGGTCTGCACAATAGGAAGAACTTTGTGCTATACTGTTCCCTTGTGAGAAACTGAGGCAGGGTTTATGCCAGTAAATTGGGCTCAGCAGCCTTTAGGGTGAAGCACCAAATGAAATCTCTGAAGAATGTTTTTCAAGGATCTCTTTTTCTATGGGTTGTGTTGAGCTTTTGAGTAATGTGAAAGCCTTTCTTCTCTGGCAGAGCTGGATTTGTGGAGAAGTGTGTGTTTTTTCTTTTTCCTCTGAAAGAGATCATTAGCATCCTTTGTTTATTTGAAGTAGGTATACTGAAGAGATTAAATTTGGTTTTGAAACTTGCATATCTCTAACTGACTTTTTAATGTCAATGCAACGTTATAACTAATCTACAAATGATAAAGTAAATTGTTTGTTTTCCTTACCAAATGACTTGTTGATAAACATCTGTGATAAGACTTTAAAATATGAATGCCAAGGACTGAGACATTTCCTTTGGCTGGGCAAAAAGATCTTAAGAAATCTTGAAGAATAATATTGCTATTCTTCACCATCAGCCACCAAGCACAAAAGTGATTCTTGTGAAAAGAAAGCTATGTTTAAAGGACAAATTGAGATTGTGTAGTCAATATCACACAAACGCACACGCATGCAAGCAGCATTACATAAAAACAGTACAGTAGAAGTATATTATAACTGCAGAAAATAAAACCAAATGCTGGGTGGCAAAAATAATGCGTTTGTTTTCTGAAGCAGTGCTCACTTTTGTTGGGGAAAAAGCAGGACCTGCTCCCCCACCCTTGATCACAGTTGGGATCTTTCCATCTTGCCATCACCCACAGTCCTGTGACCTCTCACTGACGAATCTGCAGAGCTTTTAATTCATTGCAAATGGAGATGCTATTGCTAGAACCCCAATTTCTCATGAGAGAAACTTTCCACACACCGAAGCTGCTGGGTGTGAGCAATCTGTTGTGGAAAACTAATCACAGCTACATTAGCAATTTTATATAAAAAGCATTTTACAAAAAGAATATAAAGCTTCGGTAATTAATTTTTAACTGAAATCTGTATTCATGTACAGTGAAATTTAAATTATATAAATGTTCTTTTACAAACATATGCACAAAAACAATAATCTTTTAATCTGTTAGCTTTCCCTGTCACTAGAGATGAGTGAATCTGATGTGACTTTAAAGAAGATCAGTGTAATGTTGAATCAAAACAGACATAGCTAAGATTCCCTCTCCATTTCTTCAGTTTTCTTGTCTTATTCTGTGAGAAGTATGTTCAGCTTCTAGATTATTCATGATATCCGAGAAATAATTGAGAGAAATTATGAATATACAACAAATTAAAATGTATCAACTGTGCCTGTCTGCTTCATGTGTATCTGTTCATGAGTGTGTGTATACAGAAAAAAATGCTGGCATCTTAAGACTTGGTGCTACTTAATTAAAATCAAGGGCATTTTCAGTTGGCTTCAGGGGAAACAGGTTCTAGTCCTCAGCAGAGCATAACCTGGGTAAATAGGAAGAATTTGGCATTTTCAAGGATTTAAGTGTTGGTTCCCTTTGACTGGAGTGGGGTTCTGCTTCTAACAGGTTTGTTTGTAAGCTATGTGTGCAAACGTGTGCTTTTTGAACTTTACAATGCTGGTATCTATTCATATTAAAGCACGGGAAATTTTCTGAAGACATACTTCAGAAAATCAATTCCAACTGTTTGCTTTATAGAGATTTAAATATAAATAAACACATGCTAAGAAGGTGCCACTTCTGTAAGTAAAGCAGTGCCCATACCTAATTATGTCTTGTGTTTAAGAATAGGCAGCTGCTTTTGATACTATTCTTCAATACTATAGGGATAGGTAGTAGTATATAACAAGGATAACTTTCTAGCAGCAGCTTCAGTAGAACTGGTGGTATTTGCTCTATTAGACCTTAAGACCATATCTGTACTAGTAAGATAAAGAGTATCTAAGGACACCTTGGGAGCTGGAATGCAAATATCTGTGTTTCCAAGCTCTTAGAGTGGTTCCCAATCCACTGTTGGTCTTGGCCAGCTGGCACTCTTCCAAACAAGATACAGGTTGGGCTACTCCAGGAACCACTCTAAGTTTCCAAATGTTGCCTTGTATGTGGTTATCTTATTTTAGTGAGTGGAAGAGGTAGCTAACATAGACATGGGCTCTTCTGTGTCTACAATGTTCCTCCACAAATGCAGCTTATGTTTTGCTTCAGTTTACAAGTTAATTGCTCTTAAAGCAACAAAAAATGAAAATTCTTTGAATAGAAAGCAAGTATCAAACTTTGCCAGTCTTCCCTCTGCTAAGTCTCTCTGTCCATTGACTGTATTGGCATTATGGGCTACAGACCAGTCACACTCCATCAGACCAGTGTGCTGGTGACATACTGTTATCAAAGGATAAATTTTAAGCAAGTAAATATCCAGATTAAAAATACATAAGATGAAAACTTATTAAGAAAGGAAGGACACATTAAATTGTTCCCTCTGCCTAAAAATATATAAAAGGCGTCCAAGTTAGCAAACTGTTGGTTATGCTGTGGGTGAATTACTTTCTCCCACGTTGAGACTATGGACTCTGTTGAACAGTGTGTTGGTCACTGTGATGAACAACCAAAATGGATGCCAAATTACAAAGTCTAATAGTTTACACATTACTGCATGGAGGGGAGAAACTTAATTCCAGACAGGTTCCCAGCTCTGTTTATGTATTTTAAATGAAACAGCTCAAAAGGCATGAGAAACTTTGAAGTGCAATGGCATTAGTGTTAGACATATTTGCTGTGATTATGAGGATAAGCTACCTTTATGTTTCAATACTGTGCAAGAGCTGTGTTGCTTGTCCAGTATAAAAAAGCTTGCACTGCTGACTTCCAGTTTGCCTTGCTCTAATCTCCTGAGCTATGACTTGCTACTATCAGAATTAATATATAAATATATATATAAAATTGAAAATATGAAAATGTACATACATACAAGTATTTTCTATTTACTCTGGCTTCACCTTTTGATCCACCTCACTAACCAAAATTATGGTTTCTGTGAGTCTCCCCATTAGGAGATAAAATTGCAGTAGCTGGGTTTTTCTTTGATGAGATGCTTGTGTAGACACTCACTGCACGCTGGAGAAACAAAGCATAAAACTAATTAATACCCCCTTTTGAAGCAGCACTCTGCCCAAAAACCTCTTTTCATAAGTCTTCATTGGAGGCATGTCCTACCTGGGGATGTGCCTAATGCTCTTCACTGCTTTCGTTATTTTCTTTACAATATAGTTTGCTGAACCATAGCCAATAGTGAATTGCCAATGGTGAACTTCCATGAGCTTCCATTTTGGGCAACAGCATGTGCCTTTGTTTCCTAAAAACATGTAATTCATTAATTGACCAGATGAAAAGCTGTGCTGATGCACCTCTTTCTTTCCAGAGATGCTTTGTGCAATCTGTAGCAATATCATCTGGGGGGGGGGAGGGGGCGGAATGTAAACAGTAAACAAATTAAAGTTGATGTCACAATGTTTCTGTGGCTTTAGGTTAAGCTCTTGTGTGGTTTTCTGCAGGGTTTTCTGCTGTCTGTTGGGGTGCCATTTCTGCAGTGGGAGTGTGCCTCCGACAAACATTGTAAAACTCTATACCTCGATCTATCTGTATTTAAAACCATTTTAGGCAGCCAACCAATATCTCAAGTAAACACACCTTGATTTATGAGGAAACAATACTTGAACAAATCAGATTAAAAATGCACTGTCAAGTGATAAATATTCAAATATTCTTCTTTTAGTGTTGTCTTTAAGAATATTTGGACAGATTATCTGCCAGCATATCTGATACTGATAAAAATTCACCAGTATAAAAAAAGTACATAGTCTTCCAGAAATGACAATTGTCTACAAGAAGAGTCAGACTTGCTCTGGTTCACTAGAGGGGGGAAAAAAAGACAGAGAAACATCAAGCTTGTTAAGGTTTTTCTGTAAGAAACACTAAAAATGCTTTTGCTTTTGGCCTTGTCCCCTCTGTGGAATTGTGCACTGTTCATGTACACCACTGAGGAAAAATATGTTAACATAAAGAGGGCTGGTGAATCACAAAGGGGAATTCTTTATGTAGCTTGTTTCCATATGAAAGTAGCAACATTTGTGCATAAATGGCTTGCAGCATTTTTTATGAATTGGGCCCTAAGTGCTCATGATTGTCCTTGGTATTCAGTTTTCAGTCATTAGGTAGCGTTGAAACAACAGGAGGAAAAAAAGGAAACATTTTGTACCTGTGGTACTCACTTGGACAACACAGTTTTAGTAAAATAGCTACACTCTTTTTCCTTTTTGTTATAAATTATGCAGGGACAAAATGATGTGTGAATCAATGAAAAGGCAAATAATATATTTCTGAAACATTAATAGTCAGTGCCATACTCCAGATAAGGGGGAAAAATTGTTACGCTGATTTTTCTATCTGATTTAAATTCACTTTCCCATCTTTACTAATCTGGCTGCTGCTTTGACAGAATCAGATTGTGTATGGAAAAACAGATGATGTTTCTCTCATCTCCAGGTTAATAGTGCTTTATTTTTATTCCTTTTTCCTTCCTTTCTTTCCTTTCTTTCCTTTTATTTCTCTCCGGGTTTTTTTTGTTGTGGGGTGGGATTTTTTGGTTTCTGATTGGTTTTTTTTAACACATTACCCAACCGTCAGCTTTTTGAGTAGGGTTTGTTCTGAATCCTTCTTTTCCATCCAGGAAGGAAAATATTAGCTGAAAACAAAAGCCTTTTTAAGATGAGTTACAAGAGTTGGGGTGGAGGGGGGAAAATGAAGAACTCATGGTTTTGCTTCTTTTGAACTCTGTCAGGACCCTAAACCTAAAATATCTATGCTTGAATAAAGTAGAAGGCTTTCATTTAACATGATCCAAATAAGCAGTAGTGGTCATTCATACACTTAATAACCAGTATCTAAGCCTAAATGAGATGAGAAATTTTTTTTTTTGTGAAGTTAATTTCTATGAAATTCCTGTGAATTCCTGTGTTACTTCTAATTATATAGTGCAATGAGTCATAGACTTTAGGTGGAAACAAGGTATTTAATTGTCCTTCTATTTATACCTTTCCTCACTCTTGGTTTTGATCTCCTTTCCCTTTTTCAATTTTTTAAATTTTCCTTTCTGCTTTGCTGAAAAGAATATAATGAAAATAGAAATGAATCACTAGTATTTCTAAACTATAACTGTTTGGTACCTGCTGCAAGCCTGTGGAACCATAGGAGTTAATGATCAGGTTAAACCTTATCTTTAACATATTAAACCAACATCTTCAAGGAGAGATAGGTAGATCCATTTGGTTGTTATACCAGGACTAATTTGTCTCTAATGCAGACAGTGGTTCCTACTGAATTGTTAGTATTGCAATATGTGGAGTTTCTTTGGGGGCCATGCATCCAAGTACTGATAATGATAATCTGATCTTAACTCAGAACATTTGATGAGATCAGAGATAACATCATTTACTTGTGTACTTGTGTAACAGCCAACTCTGCTTGAGGTTTGTGCATTCAATAAACTGGTGCTAGTAACCTCCCACGAGAAGAAGAGCTTTTTGAAGACTGCTTACAAAAAAGGTGCCTATAGTTAATGCTTTTTAGGTTGAAGGAAAAAAAATTATGGTGACAGCTATCACAAGCAGAGGTAAGCACTAAAATAATCTTAAACTTTAAGGAGTTATCTTCAGATTTACATTTTATACTAGATTGAGATTAATCCAGTGTTTAAAAATTACCTGTGTAATGATCTTTGCCTATAAACTTTCAAATTAATATCATAAGAAATTAATTTCTGACTTGTTTCTAGTGGCAGAAGTCACAGATTGTTGTATGTGTGTCCCTCGGCCTGTTGCCAGCCTGTCTAGTACTGAGAGTGAACCTGGTATGTAATGTAGCTGGCTTTGTAATTGAAATGAACAAAAGAAATCCCGTCCCACATCTATCCATCCTCCTGAGTGCATGAGCACAAGGAGGATATTTCAAGGCCTTTTTTTTTTTTTTCTTTGCCTTCCTTTCTCTCCCAGTCCAGACAACTTACTAGCAGTCCATCGAGATTCCCCAGCAGGTTTGGGAGACAATCGTGTGTAAAATGAAATAATCAGCCTGACCTTCTGTGCTTCCAGGCTGGGTGTGATAGTAGGGCTTAGAGCGGGCAAGTGTTTCCTTGATTATCTCCGGGAGCTGTGCGGCATTGTACCCTCCGCCCTTCCATGTAGCATTACCAGTAGCCCCTGTTTGGAGTTGGGCTGAGTAAACTGGCATTATTTAGCCCGATCTCACTAACAAATCTGATCACTGGAGTGTTCTGAAACTCAGTGCCACGGGCTCCTGCTCTGAAATGGCTGCATGGTGGAAGGGGAGGAGGATGTGGTGGCAAGCAAATGACAGACGCAACTGTAGATCAATGTGGTGATTGTATCAATTTCAGATTCTCTACTAACAATAGGTGTCTGATTGGACACCACTGACTTTATTGGGAAGTAGATGGGATATAATACACCTTCCAGTGCATTAGTTGTTTCTGCTGATTGGATGAAGGATAAATTTCACATGGAGGACAGTTTGAGTCCCATCATTCTCACAATTACATTGAACACCAGCTAAAAGTGTCCTGTTGCTGCTGCACTTTACAGCAGCAAATTAGAAGGATTTTCCCAATGCATTTCCTCACCGTAGTCTGTGCAGCATCATTCTTCAGTAAACTGAGATCTGGGTCAAAACATCTCACTGTTCTTAATTTCAATAATTCCATTTAAAGGGTAATCACTTTCTCTAGAAAAGGAAAAGGACAATAGAAAGAATAAACAGAACAGTGGGACTCGTGGAAATGGAACAAATATATTGAATGTTAAGAAGCTTTTCTTACAGTAAATCTTGTTTTATTCCAAAAGACAGCAATGTAAAGTATGTAGCGAAAATAGCCATAAAACAAATCATCACCCTCTTAATTCCAAAACCCTACCCCCATATGAATTTTAACAGTACTAGATTGTCTGGACCACCTCTCTTTGTTTGAACCACCGACTTAACTCTATGCAGAAACTAATGGGTGAGATTTTTCATTACTGTTTTGAAGATTCAGCTCTGTAAAATGTTGAAGTCTCTTCTAATGATCCAGTAAAGGAAAGGGGGAGGGGGGGAGGAGGGGGAAAATCCCATAGTTTGCTGAAGAACATGTTATTTGTCTTCCACAGACTGAAAGCTTTGCAAGTTAACACTGCTGGCTCAGGGCCAGACTGCATAGTACCTTTTAGAGTCACACCCTAAGACCCCAGTTCATCAAGGTACTTAAGCATTTGTCTGATTTCAGTATATGAGGAACACAAGTTAAATGGGAGTTTAATTATGTGATTAACTCAATTTATTTAACATTCTAAGCAGAGCATATAAACAGACCATGTAAATAAAGGGCGGAAGAGTTACTTTCAAGAGTAATTCAATAGCTGTTAAATATTTTCTATATGGTTCATGAATTGTGTGGCCTCATGTATTTACCTTTTAATTGTTCAAGACTATTGGGATTCTAAAAACAAACAACTGAGAACTAATCTGATCTAAGGAGCTTTCCAAGGAACATTTTTATCATTTATCAAGCCCCCTTTGCTCTGTTAGACTTCACCAAATGACAAGGCTATTTTCAAGCCGTAAACCCCCATGCCCCATGCAGTTATGGCATGCAACCAAAGAAGTCTGGAGGAGAAAACGAAGTCATAATTAACAACAGCTGCTCACGCCTAGCATTTCCAAATAACATCCGAAGGTTTTTTTTTTTTTTCCAAAATCCAGAATCAACTGAGACCGTAATAATTTATCTTCAGGGTAAAAAGAGGAAGCCTCACAACCAGTCTCTGGGGGTCTCTTTGTTGTCCAAGCCGTGCAGGAACCTCTCACCACACTCCGTTTGATAGAGGTTTGCACTGTTGTTTGCTTGTTACATTCAGTGACCAAAATCAAAGCAAAATGGCAGTTATTTCCTTTACTCACATATTGTTATTAGTTTGGTGCAAGGCTTTGTCATCAAAGCACATGGGAGTGTTCTGTACTTTAGAGGCTAATATTAAAATATAGAATGGAATGATCATGTTTTATTGGCTTAGCCTTTCCCTGCACTGCTTATAAAAACAGACAGTGCTTTAAAATGTCTCACTAACGCTCATTTTCCTGAGGGTAGAGTTGACCTCAAGTAGTTTACAACTTGGCTGTTAGTTAAGACTAATTAACTTTGACTTTGTTGTTAGAATAGCCTAATCTGCAGTTTCATCTTAAAGAAGTCAAAGAAATAGTACATTCAAATGAAACAATGGAAATAATGACTGTTTATATGTCGGCTATATAGGGAGGACTTTACAGCCTTCATCTCCATCTTCCTAAAAAAGTTTGTGGTTTCACACACTATTACAATGCTTTTTAAACCTGGTCCAGAACTCTTCTACAGTGAAAAATCCTCTTTGTAGCTTGGACGCCTTATCTGCTTGTTTCCAGTTCTTGTGAGTAAGCAATACAATCTCATTTTTAAGCAGCCTGACTCGTATGAAATAGTTATTTTTCTTAAAATGGTACAGCTTAATGCTTCTAAACAAAAAGCATTGTGCTTTTTGGACTAAATTTGCAATACTTTTTAATTGTGTCATTAATCCTTGACATACTCTTTCTGTGGGGCCTTTCTTATAACATTTTCACTTCGCAAGGGTAAGCCAAACTTTATTTGTGGAAAACCTTATTTTAATTTAAGCCAGAGGAATGGAGAGTCTTGTGTTTTAACTATGCTAAAATTACAAAAGTGACCTTATCATACCACCTTTACAAAGAAATAATTTGCATTAGACAATAACTTTTGAGTAAACAGTTGTCTTTAATAGCAAAAATAACATAGGCTGAGTTTGTATAATAGCCATGAAAGTGGTCTTAATGTAATGTTCAGCTTTAATATATCAATTAGATCAATACATTAAGCATTACTTTAACTTAAGTAAAAGCTAAACAATTCACTTTTAGAGAAATAATGGCAATAAAGTCTAAATTGCTCTCTTTAAAAGTTTGTTTTATTTGAATTTGCATCTTTACAATTAACATAAAGTGAAAAACAATTTAAGAACTTATTGCCATGACATTAGTATTCCAAATTAATTCTTTTTTCTTTTGTTGCAGTGGAAACCAAAAAAATGAAGCTTCTAATGTCCTGTGTTTATATCCAGATCCCACAAAGACTTCAGGACAAACTGACTACGATTATAAAGTACAAACTGTAAATTCACCAATCTTGAAACTGTCATTCATAATGTCATATTTTATTAAGATTTTAAATAGTAATAAAAATTGTAATAAACAATTTTATGAAATCTTGGGCCAGGCTAAAACCACGAACTGCACAGACTGTGAATGAAGCTGTACCAATGTGGTCTAGCAAACCTTCCTCACTGAATGAATCACGTTTGCAAGCTTTACTGTCTGATGAACACTACCACAGTACCCACAAAACAACACAGGAGAAGTCAAATATAATTTCAGGCTCACGGTGGCCTGATCACTGTCCTCAAGCTTGCTGATTTGTGCATAAGCCTTTCATCCAACAAACTCTCTCCCTGCACAAGCAGTGATGCTCAAAAACCTTCCCCTTTTCCACTCAGCTGCTGCAGCTGCTGCAGTTAGTCTGCCTGAGATCTCTCTCTCTACTCAGCTGAGGTTAAGTGCATACTTTAATGTCTTTGTGCATATTTGTGAAGTAGGAGCATATACCTTCTGACCCTATAGAAAGGGGAGCAAAGGTAATGCCAGCAGTGGGGTAAGAGGTATGTACAATCAGGCAAATACGCTCAAGTCACACTGGCTGCTACTCTGTCATTAACAGGGAGCTAAAAGAGGACGTTTGGGAAGAAGGTGCTCACTGTGGCTGTCCTCATTCCCCCTAGGTTGCTCTGATGCTGCAGTGACATTACTGTGATACAGTTCACAGGGGCACTGACTCTCTGTGCTGCTCTTGAACTACTGCTACCCTCAGCCTGGCTGTGAGAGGTGGTCTCTTTTCTGTGCTCTCTTTGAGGCAGGCAGAACTAAGTGAGCTTCAGGTTGTTGTGAAGACTTAAATAAGAAAGTGCTCTGGCTTAGCCTCTCCTCTCAGGATGAAATTTGCTCTGATTCACCTGATGAATATCAAGTAAATCCTACAACTTTGACCTATGGCATAAATGGGATTTTAGTGTCCAGGACAAGATGTTTGCTAGTGCTTTTGCATAAATCTGCATTACATTTTTTGCAGTAAGACATTCCATGCAACGTTTCTGATCAATGCATGTTATTCCTTTATATCTTTGCCTACTTGGAGGGTGACATGTAGATGTGTTTAAGCTTATCTAATTTAACACTCTTGTGGTTTAATTTTTCACTTTGTCTTATTGTCTGCCTTCGTTTTTTCTTGACAGTGTGCCTGCAGGAAATATTTTCCTGTTGCATGCATTTTGACATCCCTAGCGATCTGTTATACTAACTGTCAGCAGCTGGCACTACTCATGAATTTTTTTTTTTTTTCCTCATCCCTGTTCTTCAGGCAGTCTTTTCTGCTTGTAACACATTTCTCAGCAAGCGTGATCAGGCCTTCAGTAAAAGAAGGTGCAATGCCTGCTCTCCAAAGCCAAATTCTTCTCATTTAAACCACTGAAATTCTATAGATCTGTTGAATTTTATGGAGTAACTCCATTTATTTTTTTTAAGTAGAACAAAGCAGAACTTACACTGTAGTAAATGCAATAAGAAAGAGTATTACATGGGAAGGTCTCTCTTTCTGTGCTCTTTCAGCCTCCTATTTAAACAGTTGTAACCATGTTTTACAGAAAGGCACTAACCTCCTTCTTAGTGAGGACAGGGAGGCTTGACAAAAAGGAAATATTGTGGTTGTTCCAATTGCTCGAGAAAGTTTAGTGGCAACATGTTTCCCATCCAAATGAACAGAGATAAGTGCCCCTTACCAAAATTCAGGGGACTGAGTGCCATCATGAGCATCTCTAATTCAGATATTGCAAGGTTTAAAAAAAAAAAAAAAGTAGTATTGCGATGTGATTCAAGGAAACAGATTCAGGGAATGTAACTTTGAAAGCCAAATGTGACTCATTGCATTTGAGATTCCCTTTTTTCTCTTTTAAAGAATAAAGTATTGTTGTTAGGTAACTTATGCTCCTACTGGATTTTTAGATCTTTTGTTCTAGATTTCCACTGCAGAATGAGACATAAAAGCTATTTTCTTATACCTGGGCATTTCAGTCTGCGTAGGCACCGAAGTAAGTAGTCTGGATATAACCCCAGTTTTAACCATTGAAGCTGCTTCACCTTTCTGGATACTGTATTTCAGGGGAAAAAAAAAATTGCTTTTCTGAGGTAGCCTCTAGGCTCAAGCTGCACCACAGAGAGGAAACTAGAACTGTTTGCTTATAGTTAATGTGCAAGTGGTATAGGAGAAGAATTACAGAATCCTATTTGCTAAATATACCTTCAAGTTTGCTGAATAGACAAGCTGTTTCTGCAACCATGCTAACTTTCTGCTGAATATGTGAAAAGGGTACCTGCTCCTTAGTCCTGAATCAAAGTCAGAGCAATCAGGCTTACTGTCTGCCAACAGCATAGAATAAAGCTTTTCAGTTTACCACTTTAATGTGGCCAACGGCCAGTTGGCCACCAAATTCTGCTTGCTATTTTAACATTAATATTATCTTAACAAAGCACTCATAACAGAAATAATTGTGATATGTGACAGTGAAGAAATCTTTTAGTGACCACCTGCCAAAATAGTCTTATACAGCAGGAGATAAATGTCTTCCAAAATTTCAGTATTTACTGAGCTCTTAATGCTTCACAGTGAAGCTCCTAGTGAGTCTTACCTTGGTATCTTCATAGAATACTGTGACTGGGAAAAAAAACTTAGTTATGATGCATCATCTGCAGCACTTGGGGAAGAAAACATTTATTTCAAAGTTTTGGTAGTTTCTGTTGTTTTGAAAGGCACTGTTTGCTGATTGTGGAGCAAGTATTCCATTTACATTATTTTTCTCATATCAGTTCCGGAAAAGAACTATAAGTTCTGCAAAACTATAAAATCTGCAAATATTTTTTTCTCTGAACCCATTTAAACACGAGGCAGTTCCTAGTTTGTACTTTTTAAATTATCATTTACCACTGTACCAATAAGAAAAATTAGACTGTAACTCCCTCCTGAACTTTTAAAGTTGCCATTAAACTTAACTTAAATAAACTTAAACTAAACTTGAATACTCCTCAAATTGCAGTCACAATCCATAGAAGCAATTGATTATTGTAACTAGAATATAGAGGAAATAATATCAACAAATCACACGTATTTAACTATAAAAGTATCTTGAAGATAAATTCGCAGAAAGAATCTTGCATACATCTTTTAAAATCCCAAAATGGTCATGTAAAATTCCTATCTGACAGAAAGACCCGATACTCTAACTGTTCTCTACTTTTGAATTTTATAATTAGTTTTTTTCATCCAAAGATATGAATTACACTTAGGGACAGTGTAGGGATTGCACAGAAAACATCCATTGCTGTGGGAACAATGTTTTTCTTTAGCAATGAAAGAGAATCACAGCTCACAACTGTACATGCAGGCTATGGTCTAGTCCACACTAGAGGCAGAAATACCAATATACTCCTGAATATCGCCAATTTAAAAAGTTTAATTTCTTTTTGGTGTAAATTTAACTGGAAGTTGACAATGGTCCTCAGTCCCAGTATGGGTGTCCTCCATTATATTATTTGTGTTATAGTCAAGTGTGCTAGGGTAGAGCTGTATGGCCTACTGTCCTCTGAGGCCTTCTTGGAGATGAGATGTGTGTCTCTTGAACATACACTACTGAGCAAATTTTTAAAGAAATAAATACTGTACATGCCAAGAGTGCTTTTTTGTAGGCAAGTTTATTGATCCACTGGCTAGGGAAACCCACCCTGAGGGTGGATAGGAGGAATAGGCATGTGAGACCACTGTAGCAGGCCCAGGAGCAGAAAACAGTCCCAAGCCTGTATTTGATGATGAACTTTATAAACAGATCAGTTAAAATGCTTAGTGAGTGCACAGTTGGGCTTTAGCTTACAAATATTTGTGAAGGAAAGTAGTCTGTCCCAGGGCTGCACAGTTCTCGCTGTGGCACGTTTACAGACAGCCTATCTTTTTCTTGTGAAAAATGATAAAATTAAACAGGTAGAAACAGAACCCAAAAGGATGTCACTAAGGTGGCAAAGGAGAAAACCTGACTGATTAAACCCTAATCACAGTGGACTTGGAGAGGTTTTTAAACTGATTTCATTAAGTTTTAGGATTTCTCAGTGTCTACAGATCAGACTCAAGATTACAGGGAGAGAGAGTAAGGGCTTTGAGCCAAGTGACTTCGTGTTGCTCTGTGGTGATACAGCATCACAGAGCAGCAGTGAAACTACTAAACATCAAAGGTATTAAAAAGGTAACTATAGCATATTTTTTCATAACTTGTTTTACTGTTTGAATTCTTAAGCAAGGTACTGCACACACTAATTAAATTCACTTAAAGGTATATAACAAGTTCTCTACATGACCATGGTAGATCTTACTGGCACTGACTTCTTCAAGACTTGCAGGCACATCGTCTTCAAGGCTTCTAAATTTAGAAGGAACTTCATGTTTAAATAGGTTTTAATACATTAATGGAAAATATGTATGTTGTTTGTTTATTGTCAAGATACACATAATCTTGTAATCGAGGTTTTTATGCAGACAGAGATGTGGGTGTGGATAGGCAAATTATCACCAGTGATGGAAAAGGTACTGTATGATGTGCTTCAAAGAAGCTGAAAGCTAATATTTGGCCTTCCTTTTACGCAATCCTTGAAAATTAAAAACAATGATGACTGCCATATCTGTAGCCTTGCATGACTGCCTCTTCACTCTAGATGAACACTGTGGCTCTCATCCTCAGGCTCTCACCTTTCAGTTCTTCCAACTTTTAGAGAAGGATCTGTGTACAACAGCCCGCTTATAGGTGTTTCTGTACCTACTGGAGAGACACTTTTTTTTTTTCTACTTAGAGAGCTGTGTCAGTGCTATAAACTGGTCAACAAGCTCCTCTAAAACAAATGAAAAAAATAATTTGGAAAATTAAATTTAACATGAATTTTGGTCCACAGAACCATGAGACAATGGAAAGTCTGAATAGGGATTGCTAACAGTCTTCAGTGTAGGATGTAAAGGGCATCCAATTAGTTTAACAGAGGTAGGCTCAGAACAAATTATCAGGTTTTTCCATGCAGTGTATTGGGACTCCTTGCTTACAGCTGTTATGGATGCTAAAAGTCTGTGTACTTTCAGAGGAATGTAGGAAGGGTGATAGACAAGCAATGGATGACAAAGCTGTGGAAGGGTTGTAACACCTGACCCTATCCATAAGCCACTTGTGTTTGAAAGATGCTTAGGCAAAATATCATGTATATTTGCACTCTTACATTCTTTCCTAGGTATTCCTAGGCAAAGGCTACTGGGTTAGATGGTTCCTTGGACTGAAAATACACACTATTATCATGTTTTATAACACCTTCAGTATGACTAGGAAAACACAAGTTAAGATTTACCTTATCATGCATGTGAAGCATAAGCGGCTAGGCATTTTTAAAAACAAGCAAAAACCCTGTATACACGATACTGCCAAAAGTTCCCTCATCACAACCATCTTTGGTAGAAACTAAATCATTCTTTTTTTATATATACTTCGTTTTTATGCTATATTATTTTTATAGAAGGAGAATAACATTGGCTAGTTTTTATAAAAGATTATTCTTTCTTTGTGGGAAACAAGGGATAGGGCTTGGAGTTTTCTTTGAAAGGATGCAATGCTACCTCCCTAGTACCTGTTACTTTGTAAATTAGGTAGTTTTCCTCAAATGCATATGTATTTAAAATGCCTTTAGGGAGAGGTCTAATCTACATTAGGTATTCACTTAATTCAGTATAAAGAGTGAGCAGGTACTATTAGATGTCGACTATATGCTCAGAGTCCAGTACAAGAAGCTTTCTTCTCTGAGTACACATGGTGATGTAAATAACATGGCTGAGCCTAGAGTGCCCAGCATGGAAGTAGAGAGGTCGGCACAAGAGGTACTGTCTTGGTGCACAGGATCCTTCAGCAGGTCAGGAGGCTTTTAAAAGGGAGCAATCTCCCTCCCCTTTCCCCCTATCTCTGCACTTTAAAGTAAAGTACTGCAGTTACATATGCAAGTGTTGTGGAGCTAGAAGAAAAGCAGGCAAGGGCATTTGCACTCCAGTGAGGGCTCTCAGTTGGCCAGGTGGACAGGTGGGCACTACAGCATTTAGTATGGCTTAGACGCCTGCTTAGCCATATGTTCTCTGTGCTCTGTTGCTGCAAGGTTTGGGACCAGTCTTCTGTATATGTTTAGGGATTTCATTTTTGTATGTGGGACTCCTTCCATAAGATAATTAACTAATTTGGTTGGAACAATTTTCACTTTAGGTTTACGCTGTAACTTCTTAAAACTTAAGAAATGAAGAGACCCCGGACAACATTTAGTGGTATTTATACTTACGTTTAAAGTCATAGAATTATTCCTGATATAGAAACATATTATAGCTATAAACCAAGTCTTACACATATGCATGCATGTTTTCAATGGGTTTGCCTCCTGAGAATGTTAAATTTACATGATCATAGAATCATAGAATCATAGAATCATAGAATCATTAAGGTTGGAAGAGACCTCCAAGATCATCGAGTCCAACCATCAACCCAACAACACCATGCCCACTAAACCATGTCCCTAAGCGCCTCATCTCCCCGTCTTTTAAATACTCCCAGGGATGGTGACTCA
>NW_008825080.1:3602459-3624357 GCF_000699105.1 Pygoscelis adeliae
GGACCTCCCCTGTTAACCAGGACTGCTGATAGATGATGGAGAGCAGCTTGGCTAGCTCCTCCGCCAGCTCTCTCAGCACTCTCGGGTGGATCCCATCCGGCCCCATAGACTTGTGAGTATCCAGATGACGTAGCAGGTCGTTGACCGCTTCCTCTTGGATTATGGGGGGTTCATCCTGCTCGCCATCCCTGTTTTCCAGCTCAGGGCGCCGAGTACCCTGAGGGTAACTAGTCTGATTGCTAAAGACTGAGGCAAAGAAGGCATTAAGTACCTCAGCCTTTTCCTCATCCTCGGTGACAATGTTCCCCCCCGCATCCAATAAAGGATGGAGATTCTCCCTGGCTCTCTTCTTGTCATTAATGTATTTGTAAAAACTTTTTTTGTTGTCTTTAACGACAGCGGCCAGGTTGCGTTCTAGCTGGGCTTTTGCCTTTCTCATTTCCTCTCTGCACGACCTAACGAGATCCCTGTACTCTTCTTGAGTCGCCTGCCCCTTCTTCCACAAGCGATAAACTCTCCTTTTTTTCCTGAGTCCCAGCAAAAGCTCCCCGTTCAGCCAGGCCGGTCGTCTTCTCCGCCCGTTCTTCTTGCGGCGTACAGGGACAGCCTGCTCCTGCGCCTTTAAGACTTCCTTCTTGAAGATCGTCCAGCCTTCCTGGACCCCTTTGCCCTTCAGGATGGTCTCCCAAGGGATACAATTGAAAAACTCCCTAAGATACAGAGCCACCCCGCCGCCTCTCCTTCCTCTCCTGTCCCTTCTGAAGAGTCTATAGCCAACAAAGATTAACCAACAAAGAACAGTACTGTTGCTTTAAGAAGAAATACCAAGTATATCCTCCATGATACCTTATTTCTGAAGCAAAGGGAACCTCAGCAATAGCCTGATACATCTGATATATTTCAGAGAGGAAATGTGAGTGTTGCATACTGTTGAAGAAGAGCAGATCTTCAAGCCCCTCTCTCCCAGAAGCCTTGGTCTCCTCACACTCTACTTGTGCAAACTGCTGTGAGGCAGGTTTGTGCTTTGTCCTCCTGGCCAGTCCTGGTGGCAGTAGGGCCTTTCTCTGGCCGTGCAAAACACTGGAGAGTCCTCCTGCACCTGATCTACAGTTGGAGGCCATTGCCCTTGAAAGTAATTTCTCTGGATAGCCCTTCCTTTATGTAAAATGCCCTAACAGAAGAGCTCTTTGGCACAGAAAGATTTCTGTTTTCTGTGTCTGGACACCCAGTATACAAGATATGGCAAAGCAACAGCAGAAACTCATCATGATCTTGGATAACACCAAATACAAATGCAACAGTTTTAAATACTTCTGAATCCAAAGGAACTCGGCCTTTGTGACCCAACTTTCCACAGATGTTTCCAGATAACTATGTCCAATGGTATATGTGCTGGTTTTGGCTGGGGTAGAGTTAATTTTCTTCATAGTACCTAGTATGAGGCTATGGGACACCCACTGACAAAAGGGATATTCCATACTATATGATGTCATGCTCACCATATAAAGCTGGGGGAAGAAGGAAGGGGGGGACGTTTGGAGTGATGGCATTTTGTCATCCCAAGTAACTGTTACACGAGATGGAGCCCTGATTTCCTGGAGATGGCTGAACACCTGCCTACCGATGGGAAGAGGGAATGAATTCTTTGTTTTGCCTTGCTTGCATGCACAGCTTTTGCTTTACTTATTAAACTGTCTTTATCTCAACCTACGAGTTTTCTCACTTTCACTTTTCCAATTCTCTCCCCCATCCCACTGGGGGGGAGTGAGCGAGCGGATGTGTGGTGCTGAGTTGTCAGCTGGGGTTAAACCACGACAGTGTAATTTCTTGTTCTATTGAAATATCTAATCGCCAGTACAATTGCAGTTCAGTTTAATGAAGTTCTTGAAGGACACATCAAAAGTTGACAAATGGAAAAACATAAGCTCTTCTTCAAATATGTCTGTCAGTGTATAAACCAGTATCCCATAAGAAACCAAAAACTTTCCTTGCCTTATTTCTAAAAGATGCATCACAGGTCATACACTATCTTTAAGTGTCTGATGTAGAAGATGGTGTGCCTGCCATGATTTTAAGAGAGATTTTTCTTGAGAAATGCAGCCATTGGTTGATTGCCACATTCGAGGGCTCTTCACTTTTTATTTCTCAGTCTGGAAAAGTCCTTTGTTTCTTTAAAGAGTGACTCTAGGGGTCCCCTCCACTCTTCTGCATGCATGAAGAAGTTATCATCCTGTCCATGCAATTGATCTTCCTCTAGCTGCAAGTGATTGACCCCCAAACTATTCAAGGATATTTGAGCCATGGTCACATTTGAGAAGAAATGAGGATAGAAAGTCAGTGAAGTGCTCCAGCAATCAGAGGTCTTCACAGCTTCTTGCAGAACAGCAAACTCTCTGCTAAAGGGATGGCAGGTGTTTGAAGATCGAACTGGAGGCACCACAAACATGCATGCTCAAACAGCAGCAACTGTCTCACACTGTTGAAAGATCAAGTAGAGGCAAGCAAAGTCTGCTCTCCATCTGTAAATAGGCATTCATCAAACAAACACCTTGGTCACCCTAATGAACTCTGTGACTGAGAGGGGATTAAACATAAGCATTTATAAGATGTAGACATACAGGCACCTTCCATGAGGACTGGAAGATTTGGTCTTTTAGCATGATTTGTTTCCGATACTCTGCTTCTGCATCTGGAGTTGTAGAAGCAGAAAGACCACTCTGAGGCAATGGCAGGTCAACATATTAGCACCTTTCTTGTTCATATGTCTTCCTGATTGCTCTTTTCCTTATTCCTCAGCAGAGGTTACTTATGCACTCATCTCCTTTATATTCTTTAAAGAACACCTTGTCTAGATTTCAGGTCTTTTCTCAAGACTTAGGTCTTTCATGTGCTGCTTGTAACTGTATTTGTGAATTTTCTTGTAACAAGTGGTATCATAGTTTAAACAAGTTTGGTATAACACTTGTGCAGAGAGAGGTGGCTTAAATATTATTTTTTATTTGAATGCTAACCTTGATTCATGTCAATAGCTACAGCACTGAAAATATCATAATTTCTGTAGTGAATCTACAGTATCTTACAATAAAATACTCCATAAAATTTATTTGGGATGTTGTTTACTACCTTCTGTAGTTAATGAACAGAGCATAGTGCAGATGATAGTTATCATATCTGTATGTCTTTACAAAATAGAAATTTTTAAACTGATTTATTTAAATGCAAAGAACAGAAATCTGTCTGGGGTTCATGCATAATGTTGAGATTCAAGATACAGGAATTTACTTCTTATTCAACTTCATTTTGTTTTGTGAACTTATATTGCTCTATATTACTACAATCAGATGACAGCATAGTCTGTTTGTGAAGCAGCGTTTATTGTCATTGGTGGCACTAATATGGGGGAAGAGAGGCTACAGCTCTCTTCCCTCTGGTGGTTAATCTGCATTTGATTAAGGTTATGTTTATACAATTTCTTAAAATCCACCTACCTATATCAAGCCACACTTCCATTTTGGTTAACCTTTTTCTTTTTTTATAATCTCTTTCTTTTGTGCTCTGTGCTATGTTTTCATTATGAAATTGTCAAGCTTTGGTTTTAAAAAAAAAACAACAACAAATAATTTCTGGTCACAGATAATGCTGGAGAGGAATAACAGGTTCGAGTTAACATCCTATTCTTATGTCAATACTGCTTAAGAAGGGTGGTTAAACTATTCTATATTTTATCCTCTCCACAGTGGTTCAGTATGTGGTTACAGCAGTGCACTGTACAGCTTGGAGATACAACCATTTCTCATTACAGTGCCACAGATCTGTGCAGGAATGTCAAGACAGTGTCTCTAAATTGTGGCACAGATCTCTACTGTTAGCAAAAATTTTTAACTATGGGAGGGGAGTCACAAGGAAGTTAAAGTATTAATATACTTCATTATGCCTGCCAGCAGAAATATAGTGGTTGGCAGATTAATATAAACATAACACAATGACTAAACCCCTTAACATAGAAAATACACTAGTGCACATACGTGCATTAGTACAGTACAGGAAACTTCTATTTACAGCTTTATACTTAGATAATTTATATGTGCTGCAGTAGGTAGGACCATAATATATTACAAAGGAGTCTCCACAGCTGTAAGCTTTAAAAAGCAAGCTTGGAGCGTGGAACTTTCCAAAAGGTTTTTTGTTCTTCTTCAACAGTGGTGAAAGACCAGTTTATTGAGGGCCCTTTTTCTGAAGCAGAAACCTAGGGTTATGGAAGTCACGTGCTTTAATTTCTTCTCATGATAATGTTTGGACTCCTTCATGTGCTTATTTTGGGGATTTGTGCCTGAGATGTGTTGAGAGTATATGAATATCTTTCATGTCAAATAGTTATCAGTATTGAAGTGGTACTTGTGCTGCTTCTGAAATGTTTCCATTTTCTGTGGTAAGCCTGTTTGGGCAGAGTTTTGGGGTTTGATTTCTCTGAATTTTACTTCTAGATATGCAGTCATTTAGGAGGGATGCAAGTTTTGTGCTATGACTAATTTTTTTTTTTTCCAGAACAAAGAATTTTCAAGGATTTCTCAAATTGCTGCAGTTTGTGGAAGATAAAATCCAGAAAATTTAAAGTTAGCCAACAAGAAGCCAGAAAGCGATGTTAGATAAAATTTTATGGATTAACAGCTAGGTCAGTAAATATTGGGTTGAATGGAGAGGATAGTGGCTAATGGGTCATACTCTACCTGGAAACTGTTAACAAGTGGAGAACCGTGGGTATATCCTGGGATCTATCCCACCTAAGAACTTTTTCCATGACCAGGAGGAGGTAAGGGAACACTTGCTCCTCAGGCTGGCAGGTGACACCAAACAGAGAGGACCAGTCAACATGCTGGAGAGCAGGGCTGCCATCCAGAGGGACCTGGGCGTGCTGGAGGAATGGGCCTTGCGCAGTTCAGCCCAGAGAAACACCAAGCCCTGCCCCTGGGAAGGCAAAGCCCTGGGGAGCAGTCCAGGCTGGGCACTGCCTGCTTGGGCAGTGGCTCTGTAGAAAAGTCCCTGGGGCTCCGAGGACAGCAAGCTGCACAGGAGCCAACTTGGGGCTGGCAGCAGTGAGGGCCAGCAGGAGCACAGCCAGGAGATGGAGGGATGTGAGGATCCCCCTTGACTCTGCACATCTTAGACCACACCTAGATACTACATCCTCTGGTTTGGGCTCCCCAGTCCAGGAGAGACATTGCCAAACTGGTGTGAGCCCAGCGGAGGCCCACCAGGATGCTCAGGGGCTGGAGCACCTGCCCTGTGAGGGGACCCTGAGTGATGGGGCTGCTTCTGCCTGGAGAAAGGAAGGCTTTGGGGGCACCTCAGAGCAGCCTTCTCCTACCTGTGACCTGCATGTTGGGAAGACGGAACCAGGCTCTCAGCAGCCTGACAGTAGCACAAGAGTGGGCATACATTGAAACAAGACAAGTTAAGGCTCAAGATAAAGGGAAACCTTTTTCTCCATGGGGACAGTCCAGAGTGGAGCATGTTGCCCAGAGAGGCTGTGTGGTCTGTGCCCTCAGAGGTTTTCAAGACCAGGCTTGAGAAAGCCCTGAGCCACGTGGTCCAACCTCCTCTGTGATGGTGTTCTTAGTAGAAGGTTGGACTGGAAACCTCCAGACATCCTTTCCAACTTGAATTATTCCATGTTAGAAGGACAACAGTAAGAGACCTTCCTCCTCCCACGACAAGCAGTGACATAAGGATTGAAGTAGAAGGAACTGTTCCACATGGCAGCTTCCACACTTCATTAACAGCCAAACAGAGCTTTCACATCAGTCCTTTTTTGTGAGCTCCTGCATGAGACAGAAGGCTCCACAATTTTACTTGCCGGTTCAGCCTAGTTCCCTGGACAGTTTCAAAATTTAGTGCATTTTCAAAAGGAGAACTTTGCACATAAGACTGTACTTTGATGCTTTGGGCTACACTGGCATATCTAAACATCATTTTTGTGGAACGATATAATTGGATGATGGACTGACATTTGTTGAATGACTGATATTTGTATTGCGTTCATATAAGTAATGTAATACAGAATACAAAAAATTAGTGCCATGAGGATTTGTATGCATATCAGGCTGGTATGAAAGAATAACGCTTGGGGAAAAACAAATACATAAAATAGGAATTCAGTATTACTTTACTTTTAAAAGCTAATTGAATTACCTAAAAATACATTTTTATTTTAAATGTAAAAATTATGACACATATGAACTATGTATTTATGTATGTTAAACCACAGCGTATCTGCTAATTAAGGAACTCTGTAGTCTCCTATGAGGACAAGTCTTCAATGTGACAAGCATTGAAGTAATAGAATGAAGTACTTTGTGATACATTACCTTGTTTTCTTTCTTCCAGAAATTCACTGTAGATTATTCACAAATCATGCTCTGTTGGGTTTCACTCAGTATCCTGAGTGCCCAGTGCCCTACAGTTTGTGAAAAGGTGTATATATATTGTAAAAGCAATGAACAGTTCTCCCAAGGCGCTATGTACCCATAGCTCCTGCCAGAGTCATAGTTTTGTTTCTTCAGGTCATCCTGTGAGGCACATATTCCTGAAACATTATTAATTCTTAAACCTCATTTTCTGTGGTTGTTTTGAAGTCTTTGAATGCAGTGTTACTTCTTGCACAGCCACGATGTTAAAAAAAAAAATAATTAAAGCTGAAAGATTAGATTACTAGGAAAAATATTTTTGTGTTTTCATACTGCCCCTCCAGAGAATGACAGTGTACTGCATAGATATATTTGGTGTCTGAGGTAGGGACAGAAAATCACAAAGCAGCTAATACAGTGTTTATCATCTTAACACTTTTCTAGTTGAAATAACAAAAGCTTTTTTTTTTTGCTTCAAAAGACCAATATTTAAAGGGTGTTGATTTATGTAAATCAATAATTTATCAACTTGTTCTCTTTCTCCACTGCCAGCCAGATGCTTCTAGCTTTGCACTGCCAGACGATGTCAGCTGCAAAGCATAATGACCTTGTGCTTCATGTAGAAATAAGAACATAAATATTTTAAAAATCCTGCTACAGGAAGTGAGGGGGAATTAGGGTGGGGGTGAAAGATTTTGCTGGTTTACTGTGAGAGCAATGCAGGTCTACATATTTTATGGGCTAGTTTTATCAGAAGTGGAGGCAGGGACATTTCAGTCTGATTTTTATCTCCTAACAAGACTGACAGACCCAAGTCTTTTCATGGCAATTTGTTGAAGACATCTGGTGAAGCTTTCTAGGGGATGAACACACAGCAGAGTGTTCCTCTGGTATCAGTTGGCATGGCAACTCGTAAAAGACTATTCAACATCCATAGGTTTCAAAAAGGTTGAAGCCTAGTTGAAAATCCATTTGGGCTCATATCTGCAAAATTCTCCTTTTGAAAATGCACTAAATCTTTTTTCAGGGAACTAGGCTGAACCAGTAAGTACAATTGTGGAGCCTTCTGTCTCAAATAATTTCCAAAGCACAGTATTAATGATTCCAGGAAGTAGAGGCCTGAGATGATAGACAGTATTACTGGCACTGTACAAAACAGAATATTACCAGAAGGCTGGTAAAGACTGCTGAAGCCTGGGGGTAGTGCAGGGAAAGATGAGATGAGACAGAGGGGAGGGAAAAATGCTGTTATCAAAGTTTAATACAGTAATTATCATGAGTCACCACAGGTAAATGACTGATTATGCTTCATCATTATATATTCTTAAGTAATATAAAGTTTATTCTATACAAGGCACTCCACTCCCTACTTGGTCATATCACTCTATCATACTCAACAGCTACACAATATAAGTTGTTTATTTAAAAAGACTGACATAGGAAAAGATATCTTGAAAAGTGGTGTTCACATCTATCTCCTGCACAAAAAACAAGTAAATTTTCTTTGATGGATAACTTCGTGAATATTGAGAAGAGAAAGAATTTACCACCCTGAGTGTTGTCCTCCCATAGTCATTAGCCTAATCTCTGCAATGCCTGTGCAGGATATGCATTTTGGGAATAGATTTGTCTGGAGTTTGTTTTTCTTTCTGCAACGTGTCCCTTCACAAACACAGTGGTTTAAAATCTGTACCAACTCTGTAGAGTTACTTTCTAGATTTAAAATGGTTTACAGAACGGTGATCAAGGGCTGATTAACTGGGAGCACACTATAGCTGGAGCTGTAACCAGAGAACCACGTGGAAGACAAGTGTGGATCTTCGCAAGGTGCAAGCTTAGTTATGGAAACATGATATTCCTTCATTTCTTTCATGCTGGTGTGTACAAAACAGGAACAGAAACCAGTTAAGAGAGTCAGTCTAGGATAGAAAACCCCTGTCTACACACTTTGCAACTAATACAGCAGGACTATAGGGACACCTTTTCATAAGGCAGAGGACTGTGGAATACATACCATCTATGGCTTGTGCCTTCTTTTCAGGAAAACGGTATGGCGAGATACACCTCTGAAATCCAGGATAATCATGCTATTGAGGGCCGCTGATTTCAGTGTGCTTGGGACTATACACTAAATCAGTAAAATAGAAATTGCTGTAGGGAGAGGGTGTGTGTATGCATGTGTATATATCAGTGCTTATATTTGCTTTTTATGCATGTATTTTTGTCTGTTACTAAATTATATAGGATATTTGGGAATTTATTACTGTGATGCACTTTCTCCTTGAGTATAAACTTTAAAAAAAATAAAATAATTTGATTACTAAGTCTATGTTCAAAATGTTAAGCTTGACTATACTGTTTCCCCTTTACCTGGTCCTCCTTACGAAACCAGATGTAAACCTTAACAAGGGTTATCCGGGTTAAATACAATTGCAGTAAACTGTACAGCAATGGGTAACCTGGCTCTAATTAAAGTTAAAACTTTTTCCTCTTCCCCACCCCCAAAAACTTTGCCTGTGATCTTTTCAAATTTATAGCAGGGAATAAAAGAGAATTCCTGCTCACTCTATTCCTCCTCACCCCAAATTATGATTATATATTCTTCTTGGCTGTGATAAAGTGATGAATATGGATGCAGTTATGTATAACTTAAAAACTTGCAGTTGAAGCACAAAGTTCATCTTTTTTTCCACTAATGAAGTGACATTTGTTATCCTAATATTGCTGTTCCGTGAGTTAATATGGATTGTTTCAGTGAGATCCCTCTTCAATCAGACATCCAGTCTCCAGTGTCTCACTTCACATTTTTGGATCTGTGTAGGTGGTTCAGAAGAGATGGATTCAGTCTATAACTACTTGTTATTGAAGGACTGAGTTCCTTTATTAACCATAAAGTTGACAGAAATGGTTATTTTGATGCTTTCTTATTTGGATCGACCACATACACACAAGATCATGTGTGTATGATTAGAACAGTCAAGGGCTGGTGCCATATATTTTAGAAGCAAAAGAACAGCTATGAGTACTGCTTGCATCAGGCTGTAGGACACTTCGTTTCAGGAGGGAGTGAAGACTGGCATAGGCATTCACAGAATCATGGAATGGTTGAGGTTGGAAGGACCTCTAGAGATCATCTGATCCAACCCCCCTGCTCATGCAGGGCCCCCTAGAACCAGTTGCCTAGGACCATATCCAGATGACTTTGGAAGATCTCCAAGGATGGAGACTCCACAACCTCCCTGGGTAACCTGTTGCAGTGCTCAGTCACCCTCACAGGAAAAAAGTGTTTCCTGATGTGCAGAGGGAACCTCCTGTGTTTCGGTTTGTGCCCATTGCCTCATATACTGTCATGGGACACCACTGAAAAGAGTCTGGCTCCGTCCTCTTTGCACTCTCTCTTCAGGTTTTTGTATACATTAATGAGATTCCCCCTTTCATATTCATTGCTCCTAGAGCCTGTGATCCATTTTGTTCTTCTGAGGAGCACACATTTGCTTGCTTTTTAATTCAGTGAGAAGAAACCTGTTTGCATTTACATTATTTAGTTATTTTTAAAGTCAAATACTTAGCAAGCACTCTGTATGCATACCGAGTTCAGTATGGCTGAAGCTAGCCCTGTCATAGATCCAGTAGAAGCTAACAACAAGAACTTTAAAATGTTTTGTCATGATATTATGGGAATGAGTGCAGAGGTTTCTTTCTATTTCATTTGGGGCAGTAAAATTTCTTTTAGGCAGCAATGGGTTTGGGTTTTGAATAGGTCCACATGTGCCATAGCATTTCCAGTAAATGGATAGGTGGTGATCTAAACTGAATCCAATTAAGTGTAATTTTATCTTTTTTTTTTTTGTCCCTTTAGCATGTATCAGCATGAATTCCATATCAAGGAGAAAACACCTTATTTTCCCGCTATATACCTGCTTTCTTGGTCAGGTAAATCAATTTATATGTCTTTGCAAGATGTGTTTTGAAGAAACAAGCACCTTATTCCAAATTGAATCATCAACACTGAAGGTAGCCCATGGGCTTCAGCCTCCACGGATATGTAGACAGCTCACCTACAGAAGCTAGTTTACAGTGCCTAGAGGTAGATCATCTGTTCAGTTCCAGTTCATTTCTTGATCACATCTTATCCTCTGTATGAAAATATCAGCACATTGTTATGAGTGCAGGTGTAAGGAGTCTGTTACACCAATTTAAATTCGTTGTAAGCCCCAGAAATACTAAAACTTTGGGCAGGCCCTAATTAAAGGGGGGGAAAAAAGACACAGGATCATCTAGTTCCATGCTTGATTTGGTGATTAAACGTCATTTGGCCTTTTTGTTGTTCTGCAATGTCAAGTGGTTGACCGCACTTCAGAAGAGGGATCCTAGTTTTATTCTTTCTACCTACTGTGTTGTCCTGGTTTCGGTACAAAAGTGTACATTGAAGTATTAGATTAAATTTTGATGCAAGCTTTCTTTCAGGATATGCCTACTGCAATCCATGAGCTGGATCCACTAAGTGAAAAATTATACTCAGTATTAAATATCTGTATTTTTTTTATATTTCTTGTTATTGTCATATGTCTGGTTCTAAGAGTCCATCTATTTTTTCACTTGATACATACATAAATTGGACCTTTAAATTACTGCTCGTGTGTGTTGCTAGGAGTCTTCATTACCAACATATGCAAACAGATTCCTCTGTTTTCAACTCTCTTTCTAGGAGCACTAAATGCCACAGATATCAAACGATTTGAATTACCTATTATGTTATTATTGCATACCCTTAATACATCACCTGTAGGGTGTTGCCTATCTTTACCTTGGTTTCCCCAGTTGTAAGCAATGCTGCTTTATCACTAAAGAAATAGCAGAATGGTTATTATTTAATTATTTAAACATTTCTGCCTTGATAATTTTTTTACAGAAACATTAAAATTATATACCATCTTTAGACATCTTAATTTTGATTGGATACTGATTAATAACTGAATAAGTAACTGGCCTTCAATGTAAAGTATACAGATTACTTTAAAAAAAATTGTATTTGCAGAATATCCATTATCTAATCATGTGTGATTTAAGAAAATTATTTAGAAGAGCAACCAGACTTAAACAAGAATGATCCCCCTAAAAAAATCTTTCCACTACAGATGGTGATTTCCAACCAATCATGGTAGAGAGAAGCTATTACTTTATTCTACCATAAAAGGAATACTTAGAAGGTTAAAGAAAAGTGAATGGTATAACTCACTCCAGTGACTTCTTCCCAGCTTACTCCCCCAGATGCAACTGCTCTCCATTTTAAACCCAGATATCATTTTTAATTAATACATATTAAGCTGTCCTTAACCTGTTTTCAACACAGTACTCCCAGTCACACTTTAAACTTCAGTTATCCTTTAATAAAAATAAGCTGTGTTAAGATCTCAGCCAGCTCAGACAGTCACATACACTCATTGTTTTCTGTTCCAAACCAGAAGATTGTGCTGTATAATAAATCTTCTTTCACTGTGACCCTTTGTAAAATGTTAACTGAAAAGCTTAGGACTGACGGACTCAAAGTGCTGTTTGATCACTTAGGCTATATTGCAGCTCTGAGGCTTACAACCAGACCTAGCATCAGAAGCAGGCTGAAGTAAAATTTTGCCTAGGAGCCTGATGACTTTTGGGTGGCTAGATCACACTGAAACCAGGCAGAGCCAAAGCCCTCACCAGCTCTGTGGATTTGCCAATAAGCTAGGTCAAGGGAAGGCTCGGACCTCTAAAGCAGAACTGAAATATCCAAACCAAAACTTGCAAACTAAAAAAACCTCACTCTGTGTAAACATAGAAATGGTTAAACTCATCAGGTCTCTTTTTGATATTTTTGATCAGCGATTCTGGCTCATAACTACCACCAGGAACTCAATACCTGTGTCCTGATTGGGATCCTGTATCTAGGGCTTCTTTAGGGTAATTTTCATGTAAAAAGGTACATCTGCCCAGCTGAAGCTCTTCAACGATATCAGTTTAATCAGCTTATAGTAATGCTAAACACTTATTCAGAACTACCCCAGGAATACCCTTTTTTAATACATTGGCCTGTCCCTCAGGGAGCTGAAAGTCAGCCAAGTAGACATCTGAATCATTTAGAAACCTGGAGTAGTGGAGGGGAAATTTTGCATCAATCTCGACTTAAATTTTGCAGCTTCACCAAAGGCCTGCTCAGGCACAGAAGTCCTTTACTTGATGTTTTAACAACTTCTTGACCTGGAAAAGTGGGCTCTCAAAATGAGGACATTATGAGGAAACATTTGTTATTGTCTTTGAGGAAACATTTATTACTGTCATTGCTATTGCTATTAGTAATAGATTTTGCTTAGTTATGCAAATACGCTATATTTTATACACAGTGCAACTTGATTTGAAGCAGCTGCTTTTAATTCCTGCAAATGCATGAGATACAATTTATCATAATAATATACTATATTATAAAATTATGTTGAAATTACATATTCTTCCCCAGTTTTTATCATCAGTATCATTCCACTCTTTTTAACACTCTGTGCTTTAAGGCATCCTCAAAGTACCTGAGTTTGGGAAAGCTATAGAAAAGACTAGATAAATGCACACTAAAGGTCATCAGCTGTTGAAAGCTAAAACTATAAACACACAAGCTAGAAATAAGGTATACATTTTTAATAGGTTTAGCCACTGGAACAGCCTACAGAGAAGTGTGGCAAATTCATAATCACTTGAAGCCAATATGTCAACATTGACTTTTTTTTTTTTTATTTCCCTTCCACTGCCCCCCAAATGTGTGCTAATGCTCATCCAACTATTGGCTAGGTAAAAAGTTCTGTGTCCTATACAAGGCATGAAGACAAATTAGATACTGCTACCAGTCATGATTATAAATATATATGTTTTTATGACTAGAAGATTTAGTTTAATTAATATAATGCCTAATTTTAGGTGCCTGTGCTGTCATTTAAGCCATGTATTATGGCTCCTAATTTGGACCTGGATGCCTGCTTTGGCAGTGAAGTTCCAGAGTGATGAACAATTCAGATACATTTCCTAGGGCTGCCAGAGACCAAGGGACATTCATGAGATTGTGATTAAGATTAAAAATGGTGTAGATTATTCCTTGGATTAAATAAATATGTGAACTAAGTTTTCAGTGAAGGTAATGATACGATTAAGGAAGGTCTGGGAAAAAGAAATTGTTTCATCTCAAAGCTCTTTGAATTTTACTTTACCTTCAGTAGCGACAATCTTTGTCCAGTATCCTGAAAGATCTGTCGTTGCATATTCAGCAAATCAAAGTGTTCAATAAGTGCATTAACTTCAAGATGATATTTTTTACTAGAGAGAAGTAAACACCATGTTTATGAAAAAAAAGTAATTCAAGTAACAACAAGCTTAATAGCTTGACCTCAATAATGTGCAAAGGCTTTCAGAGTGAAAAAAAAAAAAGAGGGAATAAAAATAAATGTAGGGAGATAAATGGAAAATGGGATGAAATGCAAAACATCTTTGTCAAAGGTAGATCATGTCAGATTAACCCTGCTATCCTGGGTTTTAAATGGCAGTTGACAGAGGAAATGTGTTCTGTGTAGTCAGTCTAGATTTCACTAAAGCATTTGATAGGGTGCCACATGGGAAATTACCAATTGAATTTGATAATATGGGGCTAGTACAAGAACTTTTAAAGTGGATAAGATGAGCTAAGTGGGAGGTGATAATGGATCATGCTGCAAAAGAAATTACTAACTTGGAGAAAAGTAATGCCACGAATAACCTAATGACCCATTTTGAGACCAGTCTTATTAAATATTTCCTCTAATGTCATGGGCAAAACCAGATTGCTAATGATGGTTTCTGACAGTAATTTTGCAGGGCATCACCAATACAAGACTCGATTGGACTATTATATGGGAAAAATAACATGATGAATAGTATGATGGAGATGGAATTAATTGCATTGTCACAGGAAACCTGAGGATATACACATTTTCAGAAAGATGATTGCACTGAAGGTGTGGAGAACAGCAGATAGGACTATGTGTATCTGAAAAAGAAGAGAAGTGCAGTAAGGGTGGAAATGGAGACCTGCAAGGCTGATCATGAGGACCTGGTGGCCAGACTGTTGATCTTCAGTGCAATTTAATTTGGGTTATCTCTAGTCCAGTCTCACGAACTGAATGTTCGTTACTGTTAGAAAACTTTAGATGTTCTCAGCAGAGCATATTTAGGTTTGCTTTCAGCCTAAAAAACATTCAGCCTGCACTCTCCATAAAAGCCTCACAACACAAACAAAATCACAATAAGCAGGGACAAGCATTTTTCTTCAAATGTGCATTCTTGGTCTAAAGAAATATTAAAAGAATTTATGTTATTTATACACAGGATTATATCTATTTCCTTTAAATACAAAGGAAAGTAAATGCAGCAACTTAGTTTAAAAAAGGATATTCACACAAAAAGAAGTAGGTATAAAGTGGATAAAAACAACACTCTTAAAGTAGATGGCATTTGCTAATTATCTGTCTGAAAAAAAGTTAGGTCAAAATAAGCTCAGAAGACATAGAGATGGTTCAAAGTCATTTCAGATCATATCATGAATCCTGCTTTAAAGTTCTGTGAAGTTCATCAGTCATAACCTCTGGAAAATGGAAACAGAAATTCCAGTGAATTCATTATGGCAGGAAGACACCAAAGCAAGCCTGTCTCTGATATTTCTTGATTTTTAATTTTTTTTTCTTAGAGTTAATGCAAAAGGTGGGTGAAAAGTGAATAGTAATTAAACAGCTGTATTTATTCATTCTTTCTCCACCTGAAAATGTTCGGTTTTGTGTTCAGCTCCAACGGGACACAGGTTCAAGTGAGATCAGTATGTTCTGTATTGAAAAATTTCTTCTCAATAGGAATTATTTTTTTAAGAAATAAAGCAAAGGGTAGCTGTTCCCAAACTATTGAATCTTTTGGTCTGTTAAACTCTGTCTTTTAAATCATAGAAGTATTTTAGTTGCTTCTTTGCTTACATTATTTTGAAGAATCTAAGTTTAATATGCTGGAGGAGCAAGACCTGTAAGATAAAAAAGAGCTAGACCAGACTCATTGTACTGTTACTCAAGACAGCAAGGATGAAAGAGAAGAGTAACAAAGAGTAACTTTTCTCTTCTCTCAGCTGAAGAGAAAAGTAACAAAATTTTGTTTGTAGAGCATATGTGTCTTGAAATATTTGGAGGAGAACTTATTAATGAGGGCATGCACAGACTTTATCTGTGCTATCTGAAATGTAGGAGAAGCACCCATGAGTAAATCTACTTTCCCAATATGTTACCAACATAAAATAAATGCATGTTTCTACATATTGCACATAACAACTGTATACATCTACTATGCATGTTATTGCTATGCACTCCTTTTGGTGTGGTCAATTTATATTTCATATCTTTTACCTAGGGATTTCTTCTTGGGAGAAAAGGACTACTCAGTCCATTAGCTCATCTGAATTTATGATGATAAATCCCTTGATGTTCAGCCATGACAGGAATTACTCTGCTTTAATGAGTAATAAATGTGTATAAGTCATGTGTCCCTATGGATTTCCTGGCCAGAAATTACATTTAGAAGAAGGCTAATTGTCTAAAATTTATCCAAATTCAATACAAATTTTATTGCTGCTAATTGCCTTTCCAGGTTTTGCAGCATTAAAGATATTTAAATGTATTTGTCACAGCACTTTTGTGCGTGTGTAATGCTTAAGAATAGTACTAACTGCCATTGTATTTAGGCATTTCAACTATTTCTGTAATTCAGCACTAAATCATTATGACTTGGAACACAATTTGCCATTTTTAATACCATAGCAGATCATGTTTTAAAAATTGTGTTAATGTTTCTGTCATAAAATGTGTCTTTACTACACTTGTTTTGTAGTTCTGACATGCTTTAATTACCATGGCAGTGTTATAAGCAGGAGATATTGTAATCAAATGACACCTCCTAGTGCCACTAGAGTTAAGGTTGTGTCAGTGTTACCATGATAGATCACACTTCTCAGGTGTTTTCATGTCAAATGGTATAATTCACTCTGAGCTTGAACTATAGCACAGAAGGCCTTCTAGTTTTAAGCTCTGCATAAGTATTACGCAAGGTGGAGAAGAGGTTATTATTATAGCACTAACAATACATGCATGATTGACAGGAGATGCTGCTGTACTAGTCTCTGTTCCCAAGACGCAGCTCCCAAGGCCCTTGTAAACAATGTATTTCACATAAGTGCTATTGTTTAGGGCTACTGTTTATTGTAAAATATAAAAGCTATGATGTGCTTAAGAAAGATGGTTCTATTAGGACATAGGGTCATCATCTGTTTCACAAGTATGTTCACTGCATACTAGAGATAATGTGGAAAACCTATTGTAGGAAGTCTGTTACAATTAGGGTCACCAAAGTTCTGAAATACACTGAACTTAAACTTTATGCTTTTGAAATCATGCTTTCACTCAATTTTATGGCATATTTCTGTGCAGTAAAAGGAAACATGAAAACTTTCCAATACATGTTTTTTTACTGCACTAAAAACATCAATGCACCAAATTCAATTAGGACAGGTTAACATTTTTACTACTATTACTGCTATTCTGTTAAAATTGGGTAGGGTTGTGGTTTTTTGGGTTTTTTTTTCTTTTTTAGTTGGCAGCCTTTGACCTTGCTGTAAAAATGGTTGTTATGAGACAGAACTGACCAATTTGCTGACAGAATTATTTTCTTGCAGAGGTCAGGAATGAGCCTGGTTTCTTGGTATTCTGACCTCCTAAACCAAGAGCAAGGGGTACAGAACCTCAGGCACTGAGAACAGGGAATCAGTTACTGGACAGGACACAGCTTTTTTTGAGATATTCAGGTTGTGTGTCAAGATTTCACTTCACCCAGTCTAAATTATAATCAAAGTCTATGTGGTTAAGTGAAACTGGAGATGATGAAGAAGGAGGAGTGAGGGATGACTCACAAAGTGGTGAAGAATAGTGTGTTGCAACCTCTGTGAAAGAGCTGGGCAGAAGCAGAGCCATAGATAGACCCTTTCCTTCCCACTCCCAAGTGCTCATGCCTTGATGAATGGCATCCCAAACTTTTCATCGTCCAGTGCATCTGGCCCTTTGGGCTGTCTTCTACCCTTCACTTATGTCCCTGTTTGGGGATTGGGCTAACTGTACTGTGTAGCTATTTTTGAGAAGTTGTCATCTTTGGCCTGTTCTCATGACCTCTCAACTGACATTGAATTGAAGAGGTAAGTTGTCCCACCACAAGCTTTGTCAAGCTGATTTTCTCTCCTGCTGATTGTGGAGTCCTCAACAGGGCTTTGTTTCAATCAATGAATAAAGTTTAATTCAAAGCATGAGAGAGTCCCTATCCGGTTGTTTCATTGAAGTAAACAGTACTTGCTTGCATGCTTAAGAATTGGAGTTTTTTAATCTAGAGAATGAAAGACGGAAAGGAAGCGTGATAACAGTCTTCAAGTATGCAAACGCCATTGTGAAAAGGAAGGCAATAATCTGTTTACCATGTCTGTAACATATAGCACAAAGAATAATAGGTTTGCATTTCAGCGAGAAAGAATGTTGGATGTGAAGAGAAGCTTTTAAATACCAAGAATAATGAAGCATGGGGATAGACAGGGAAGGCTGTGGGGTCTCCATCATCTAAGTACACTGGTGTAAGATGATCCTATTTTAGGGAAAAAGAGATGGTCTAGGTAATCTCTTCAGGCTTCTTTCACTGTTTTTAATCATTCTTTCCCTCTGCAGCATGAAGAAAAAGAGTTTAGAAATGTGTATGCAACAAATGATACCCAAAAGTTCTTGAAATGTGGGCATTTGAACCAAATATACACAAAGCACCATGTTTTCCTGGCACCTTCATTCCCAAATTCCTGTTCTTTCCATTGATGAAAAATGAGGCTGCTCCCATTGGCTGATCACTGACAATGTGCAGTGAGAACTTTTAGTTAAAAACCGTTGTCAAAATATCTCAATCTTAGTGATGAAGAAGGCGCAGGTGTGCTCTGTGTTACTATGGGATGAATAATAAGTATCCTATTTGTATTCTATTTTTATACTTGTTTAGAATTTTTCAGCCAAGGTTCTGTATCAGACCACAGTTATTTCTAACAATAATGAACTTCTTGTAGTATTCTTTCGGCCTTCTGCTTGCAATCTGTTCAAAATTCTGCCTCTTGTTTAATTTATTACTGTTTCTGCTACTCTCATATTACCCTTTACTCAGGCAACTGCATTGGCTACCTCTAAAGCTGAGAATCAACTTCAAAATTTTATTGTTAACATTAAAGGCTCTTCAAACCTTTTCCCCTTTCTATTTGTGAAATCTGGTTCATGTTTATGGCCCCTCTCATAATTTATGTTTGGCTTCTGACCTGTTTCTCCTCTATCCCTACCATTTGCTGTGTCAAAATATCAGGCTTCTCCTCAATTAACACTGCTATTTTGGAAGTCTTTCCCTTTGTAGAATTCTACAGCTGAATCTTTGAGACTGTTGACCTTAAAAGTAAACCTTTTTCTGGTGCTTTCTGTGAGAATACTATTGAGAGGTATATTTTATGCCCTATTGTGCCATTTTCTTTTGTCAGTTTGCTGTACTCTGATATTTAAGGGTCAGATGTTATTGCACAACAAAGTTAGGTATATTTTTTAATATTCAGCTTATACTGTTGTAGTTTTTATCATCCATAATTGTACTTGAATTCCCAGGCATGATACACATGGATACAAAAACATAATTGTTGTCCTGGAGTTGTAAATGTCCTGTCATGAGATAATACCTACAAAATTGAGGATTCAGGGACCGACATGATCTGGAAAGGGCAAATGAAGGAAGCCAAACATAGAATTAGGGAGACTTATAAAGAAGAAGGACTATCACTTGAAAAAAAAAAAAGTCTAATTTATCATCAATAATCATCACAGCAAAAACCAAAAAATGAAATAGTATTTAGTCCCTAAGTGATGATTATGACTGGCACAGGTTGCCCAGAGAGGTGGTGGATGCCCCATCCCTAGAAACATTCAAGGTCAGGTTGGACGGGGCTCTGAGCAACCTGGTCTAGTTGAAGATGTCCCTACCCATGGCAGGGGGGTTGGACTAGATGAATTTTCAAGGTTCCTTTCAACCCAAACTATTCTATGTTTCTATGATTCTATGATGATATATGAAAGCAGAGCTAAAACAGAATGCTAAGAAACCTTACGATTTATTTCATTATTTTTTCATAAATTTCCAGGTTGTTTCATAAATCAGTTTACATTCTATCTGGATATCAGTCAACATGGAAAGTTGCAGTGGACTGGGTATGAGTTCTGAGCTGGATGTAGTTCTCAGCAATGGAGGTTTGTATGCTTTCTTCAAGGACATGGGCAAAATATAATTGTGTACTGTAAAAAGACTGTGGCAGCTTTATACCTTACACATGTGTCCCTGCCTGCCTTCTCTGTGCCCATTCCTTGGGAATGCAACCCTCTGTGCTGACAGAGGTCATGATGGCTTCTTCTGATGCCCCATCCTGTCTCTTTTCTGGGTTTTTTTATCTTGTTTATTTGTTTGTTTGGGTTTTTTTTTGTGGCAACAACAGCAAATCCTGAGGTGTCATCCTGGGAATGGTAAAATTCAGGTTTTTTATGTTACTAAAAAGTTGTCGGATTGTGGCAACTTGTTTGATTTATTTTTCTTTCAAAAATCTTTCTTTTTCAAAAATTAGGTTTTTGAAGGACTTGACTCTGCACTATTTTCAAGCCATGGAGAGCTTTAACAGTGACACTGTGCAGGGATTGCCCCTGTACTAAGGGTTGACTCCAACAGCACCTCATCCCATGCATTACCCTGAAGCCACTTCAGTTTCAGTACCTTAAAAATGCTTGAGACCGTTCTGTCCCTGAGGGTATTTGGCACAGAGAAGCAGTATAATTGCTCTGAGACTGCTCAGACTGCTCCAAAATACACTGGCCACATGTAAACAACCTAACAGGACCAGTGTATAGCCTAACTCCTGATCCACAACTGGAAATTGTTTGGGAGAATGATAGCTTTTCTGGACCAAAAAGTCACTGTCTCTGTTAGGGGGTCATGCAGTGCATTAAGCAGATCCGTGGGGTGTGATGGGTCATGCTGAGTGCCCCACGTCCTCACTCCCTGCACACCTGCATATTGCTGCAGACTCATTCTGGTCTGGTCCCATGAACTTGAATGCTGGTCAAGGATTAGAGAGCATGAGGTTCACTTCTGGGGGTTGGCTTTTGCAAGAATAAAGTCCAGTTTGCATGCCCCGAGACAGCTGCGCGATGCAAACCAGGGCACAGTCAATGGGAATGACTAGAAGAGTCACTTCAAAAGTTCTCTTCCCATCCACACTAAAACATTAACGTAGACAATCCCAAACTGGGGATGATTTTAACAGTTCAACTAAATAAGTGATCAAGTTTCAATACATGGAAGTACTTCTTGGCACACTTAATTTGCTGGCTTTCAGTTCAATTTTCTAATTTTTTCTTCTACTTTGTGACATCCCAAGCAATGCCACAGGTGAATGTATCAGGAAACAGGCTGCGCACTGGAAACACCATGGCATCTGAACATTTCATACCCAGTAAAACCTACAGCTGCATGGCAATGGGGCCGCTGGGTGGTCCATCTAAACCTGTTGGAAAAGTACTGGAGTTTACTGATGCGGCAACCTCTTTCTTAAATAAGTCACAGTTCCTTATTCAGACCACAGGAGCAATGCACACTTCTTTTCTTGATAATGAGATTACTTTTATATGAACATTCACTGGTGTAAAGATTGAGAGTGTAAGAAATTTTTTGAAATTGTTCATAAATCTACAGAATAAAACCAGTATACATAAAATATAGTGAATATGTGAGCAAATAAAGTCATTTTTATTAGTTCTTGGATTATCTTGAGCAGGTAATAGTAAAGTTAATGTTTAATCTTTTTTTCCAACTTTTTTTCAATAATTTAATCTCATTGAAACAGCTTTTGGTGCCCTTATTACTCAAAATCTAAATTGTGATTTTTTGAATATGAAAAAAATGTGGATTAATGCTATAGTTTTGTTGCTCAATATTAGGTATAATTCAGTTCTCTAGCTTGGATTATATATTACATAGTCCAAGTATATTTTTTCTGAATCTTCTGATAGTTGCATTTAAATTAAGATATTTTGAAAATTATTCTGCTTTCTTAAGATATTCATTATTCTTTCCCCATGATCCCCAGACTGATTGCATGAAATGCAGTCTTAAAGAATCATAGAATCATAGAATTATTAAGGTTGGAAGAGACCTCTAAGATCATCGAGTCCAACCGTCAACCCAACAACACCTAGCCCACTAAACCATGTCCCTAAGCACCTCATCTACCCGTCTTTTAAATACTTCCAGGGATGGTGACTCAACCCCTTCCCGGGGCAGCCTGTTCCAATGTTTAACCACTCTTTCAGTAA
>NW_008825080.1:3625922-3634963 GCF_000699105.1 Pygoscelis adeliae
GTGTCAAAGGCCTTACTGAAGTCCAGGTAGACCACATCCACAGCCTTTCCCTCCTCCACTAGGCGGGTCACCTGGTCATAGAAGGAGATCAGGTTGGTCAAGCAGGACCTGCCTCTCATGAACCCGTGCTGGCTGGGCCTGATGCCCTGGTTGTCCCACACATGCCTTGTGAGTGCTCTCAAGATGAACTGCTCCATAATCTTCCCCGGCACTGAGGTCACGCTGACAGGCCTGTAGTTCCCCGGATCCTCCTTCCGGCCCTTCTTGTAGATGGGCATCACATTGGCAAGCCTCCAGTGGTCCGGGACCTCCTCTGTTAACCAGGACTGCTGATAGATGATGGAGAGCGGCTTGGCGAGCTCCTCCACCAGCTCTCTCAGCACCCTTGGGTGGAGGTGCAGTAGAAAATCATGCAAGCAAGTCAAAGCATATTTATATAACTTTTCAAAAGTTTGTATAAAATCAGAATGTTTACTTATCAAGACTCTTCATAATTTGAAAATCAAATTTAAGTTTGTTCTGATTCATATTATATAAAATAATATAAACAGGTCAGAATGAATATATTAAATGAGAATTCTGGTCTTATTTAACATACATTATTGGTTTTTCCTTGAGAGAAAACCATTTCCCTTTAATCTCTGCAGTGTAAGTAATCTATACATTGCAAGCTTGCAAAGAATTTCTCTAAAATAATTTAAATGTACTAAAGTAATGTGAGGCCTGATCTTGACTTCCACAAGAGCAGATCTGGTCTATTATGCTGAAATACACTGGCCCAGTATGTTTGTTCACAAGCAGAAATCTGGTATGGTGAGAGGACTGTCAAAACTGTGATAATGGGTTTGAAACATGTCTGTACACTTTGGAGCTGTTTGTATGCATTGAGTAGGTGCATAGGTACAAAAGGTTGAGTAGATACAATAATTTAACTGATTTAGACAAGAATTTTTTAGCCTTATAGTGCTGCAGGTGGTGCTGTAAACATGTCTCCGTCACAGAAAATTTGTAAGAAAATGCAGTGATTGGCAAAGAAAATATTATTGTTATTACCAGATTTAGCATGAATGGGTGGCTTTGAGTATAAAATAGTCTCCAGTGCAACAGTCAAGTAAAAACAAATACAGTCAAGTTGCTTGAAATGTTTTGTGGTTCCTTGTAATTTTCTACTTTAATCAAAAGGTGAACTAAATAAGTACTCCAATCGAGTCTGAGGCTGCAGATAAGCTCTTGTTTTTGATAAAATCTGGGGCACAATATTTAATTTGAAACTGTATTGTTTAGTATATTTGACTGAACCTTGGCCATTGACATCATATGTGCTTATCTGTGTCCTAATTTTCTAATCTGTTCACCGAGCTATTATTTACCTGTTTTACAAAACGTTAAAGCTGAATTAACCTAGACAGGATTTTGGCCTTTCTTCATATGGCTATGAGATTAGAAAGAAAAAGCAATGAGTTCCCCTGGTATGCACCCCATCATCTCTGAAACCTAAATGCAGGTTTACAAATCCTCAACATGAAGGTCACATCCCCAGATGAAGAATGATGCCAAAGGCCGTCTGGACCTTTCAGAGTACCATTGCTTATTCCTGCATGCTCCAGGCAGCTGTGGAGGTCTAGGGACTTTGGGGCAGCTTTTAATATCTGCCAAATCCTTGATGATCTTTGATTAAAAACACTATGTACATTAAATCTTCTACAGTTATCCATACACACAGGTCTGCAGCCACTGAGAATTTATCTTAATAAAGATTTTGAGAAGAGAAATTTTATGTGCGCAGTGAGTACAGTGGGGTCCTTCCTGGCATGCAGGGGATGGCAGGTTGGTGTGCTTCCCAGTGAGCCTCAGTTGCAGCCCCAACCTCTTCCTGTCCATTTCCCTATCAGATTTCAGCGGTTTGATTTATGATTCTGGAGGGAGTTTTGTGTGAGTAGCGAAGCAATGATTCCTACAAATGAAAAACAATACAGATAATGCTGTGAGCTGCCTGCTTTACAAGACAGATTTTCCAGAGGTGCTGGAAGAGTGTTGTGAGCATAAGTCCCACATTCGGCAGGATCAGTTAGTCCCCCTAGGGAGTCTTCCCTCCTGAGGATTTTCCTGCCTATGTCTTCACAGCATCCTTCTCACTCCATAGTCTTCAGTCCCTAAATGGTTGATTTGCATGACATCTAAACTTTTTTTTTTTCCATGTGTATAAGAACACCCAATAGCTTAGAAAATGTTATTGGCATCTGAGACTAGGAAGATCTGTGTCTTTTCAGAAATGCTTAGATGTTATTTGAAGAAATATTTTTATTTCACAGAATGCTCTTCTAAATTAAAAAAAAAAAATCTGATATGCCACATGATCATTCATTACCTTTGATCTGAGGCCTTTGAACACTGGTCTGCAAAGTCAGTGCAGTAATTTTTGTGTGGCACAAGAGTCCTCATTGCACAGGAAGGTAATAACGAATCTTGTTACACCCACAATTACTGTCACCAATGGAAAAGAACTTGGCTGGTGAGCTGAAGCATGGCTGACGTGTCCCCGAGATGTCTGATTGCAATAATGGCTCCAGGTGACGGTTAGCAGCTGGCACGAGTTAAAGAAACATTCCAGTTGCTGAATCAACTGCTTGCAGCAGAGTTGTGTAGAAGAGCCTGTGCTTTCAGCTGCGTTAGGTCCTACTGTTGCTAATTAAATCTTTCTCACTTGAGCCAGATAAAAGACTGCTATCCTCCTGAGTCTGCAGACAGTTTCATTTGGTAGCTCAGGGGCGTGAACTGTTGCATTAGAAAAGGAAGAAAAAGAATTTAAATTCTGATTATTTAAAAGTCACTATTAGCTGTTTCAGTATTGATCTACCTAAAACCAGCAAGCTGATATGTTCATTTTGCAGTTCCAAACTACTGCTAACAAATAGCATAGATCATAAATACCTCTGTCCACCTGCCAGACCCTCCATTTTTTCTCCTTCAGTTTGTAGTGCATTCATGCTGAATACAAAAAAATCCAATATATAATATAGTAATATAATATAATATACATGAAAGGATATTCATAGCATACATAAAGTCTATTTAAAAAGGTGTATTCACCAAAAAATAAAGGCTATTTAAAAAGTGTTATTCACCACATATTGAATCCGGCTGAATGTGAGGCCCTGTGCAGCTCAGAATAAAAGGTAAAGAGGCAGGAAGGCAGAAAACAAGTGGTGAGTCTTTAGTCCAGGGTTTGGGTTCCTGAGGAGGGAGGCTTTACAGCTTTCACATCCTTCCAAGTTAGGAGTCTGTTCTCAGGATAGAGAGAGATTGAGTGTGTTACCTACTGTGCACCCAGTAAGAAATAGGACCTTGTGTACCCAAGAGGCTGTCCTGCTCCTCTGTGCAACAGCTTTGAGTCATGCTGTGCAGAAGGGACTAGATTTCCTGGAAAACTGGTCTTTTCCAGGGAACTCCATGGAAGATGGGGGTTTCACTGGGTGCTACCTTCATTTACTCCAATGATCTTTAGGTGCTAGGACATGGCATGGTTTGGGGTTGGAATAGAAGGAGGTGTGTTGAAACTCAAAAAAATGAATACCCTGAGTAATCCGTCTGTATTTGATCCACAGTCCCTAACAGAACCAATGATATTGTTCCATTTTTCATCCATTTGTAAATTCTGAATAGTTTAATGTTTTTTATTGAAGTGAATCTAGACATCTTGCTAGTATCTTTTTATGGTAATGCTTGCAAAAAAATTCACAAACATCACAACTGGATTAGTTAAAAAACACTGAAGGTTTTTGTTGATAATTATATGCCATAGACACACACATAATTTATTGATGATCCACAGTAACTTGTTATGTTGTTAATTTAGCCTGTGGTTCTTACTTAAGCCCTGAGATGACCTTATATTTGCCATGTATGTGTACAGACTGCTGACATATGGTAACTGAACTCTTCATGGCTTCAGTTTGATTTAGTTTACTTGCCTTTGGGGGTAAAGTAACCTAAATTAACTACTACCACCTTAGGTGCATGCACACGTATTATTTCAGTTCAACTAATTAATTTTCATGTGATTTCACTTATTTTCTTAATTCAGACTAATATTTTCCAAATGTCTCCATACAGACAATTCTTAAGCAAGACTGAGTCTTACATTACATATAGTTCTGTTTTTTGGGGTTTTTTTTTTCCCCCCCAAAGTTCTGTCTTTGTATTTTCTCTTCCCAACTGTGGATAGTTTCTTTGTCACTCTCTAAGGTTGAGCTCCTTACATAAATTACCCAGGTGTCCCTATTTCTTTTTTATCTTGAACAAGCGTGGCATACAGTCTCTACTGGTTTTGAATTAGTGTAAAAACAAAGGTTACCTTGTTAATTTGGAATGTTTTTGTAAATACTCTTGATAAGGCTGTGCCAGGCCCAGCTCTATGTAATCTGCAATGTATATATTGCTCAATTTAGTTACATGGGAAAAAAAATCTTTCATTTTAAAACTGAGTTCTGCTTTAACGCTTGCTAGCTTTTAATATTTGTGTCTGTGATCAGTAAACTCGTAATCTTGTACATCACTGATCTCTCACACACTTACATACATATGTGTGTATGTCTGTGTGTAACAGGTCTTAGAAACTAATGCAACATTTATCTAGAATTTACTACCATATGATAACAGATGTTGTACCACTCATTAAATTTCTTTTCCTACACTCACACGCTTCTCCAATACATCGTGAGACTTTCCTTTTCTTGTAATTCTTTTATTGACCTCCCTTTAAAAATATCCACAAATCTTTCCATATCTCTAATGAGTGCAGCTGAGGAAATGTGGGCTGCTGCTTGATGAAATTTAAGGTCATTTGAAAAAAAAGACTTTAAAGAGAATGAACAAAATAAATTATGAGTGCTAATCATAGTTGCACAATTTTTCATATTTTTCCCCATACTCCAGATGTAAATATATCTGAGCAAGCTCAGACATTTGTTGGTGAGATCTCATTATATATTAACCAAATCTTTCTTGTTGAGAAATATATTCAATTAATAACATAGCTCTTCCATATAAAATGGTTCCAGTGAGTTTGAGGTTCTAATATACTTTACAAACTGCTCCACTTCAAGTATCCACTAGCATAAAGCTGCCTGTGCAGAAAACGTTGGAGGAGTGGGTCTGCTCAAGGAGTCCACAGGCACCGAGATCCCGTGCCACTGCCCTGCATGCCCCTTCATGTTTTCAAGGGCACTCCAGCACTGATGAGTCTCCCAGGGCTCTTCAAGCACTGATAATTTGCCCAGCCACTCAAGGCACTGACGCAGAGCTGCCTGCTTGGCATGTCTACAGGACAAATGCACTTCAGAGACTGAACAAAATAATAAGAAACACGCTCATTAGCCATGCCTTACCCTATAAGTATAGCACCAGAAAGGTATAGATGCCAGCTTAAAGACTGGAATAAGAAAAAAAAATTATTTTGTCACTTAATTGCAAGAATAGTGTCAAAAGATTCTAGAAATAAACTAGGTGTGAAAGGAAAGTCCCAAATTGCAAGCGGAGAAATGACAAGGACCTCCATTTTCCTGACAACTTCCTTGGGGAAAGGGAATTGTTCTAAGGATGGGTTAGGCAGCACTGACAGCTTGTCTGTCTGATTTGCGCAAAGCATAGTGCCTCATTCATCTTGATTTTCTCTATAATTTTTTTCTCAGTGAAATAATTAGCAGAAATGCTTATTTCCATATAGTAGTGGTCAGATCACATAAAAGAAAAAGAAGGAGGAAATTCTTATTTTAAAAGCAAGAGATCAAGTACTGTTGGCAGAATATGGAGCAAATTCATCCCTCAATAATATAGTTTTGCAGTTAATATTGCCTCAAAAATTAGTTTGTTTATTTGAATCTATGATCTTGTCATACTTGTTTTCTTCCCTGAACACTTACAAAAGCTTATCAGAACTGAACTCCAGGGTCTCAATATGCACTGAAGTCAAGTAATTAACTGAAGACGGGACAATGAAATTCAGAAAGTTTTTTTGTTAAAAAACAAGTTTATTTTGAAGATAATTTGTGCTACACAATCGTTTGTAGCAAGGTTTGAGACTGTAGACATTCTAGAGTAACTGCTTGTGATGTCCTGACAGCCACAACTTTTGATTGTAACATATGGATATGGATACTGGACTGCATTAATTTCATCTGAATATGGAATATTCATAAGACTGTATGTACAAATAACTCATGACATTTGTTCAGTAAATGAGTACATTTGAATTCATTTCAGAGTTTGTTGAAAAATAAAATAAATTTTGGGTGGTATTTGGTCAGAGCCCTTGACTTTGGAACTTGATTCTTCCATTGATCCCAAAAGTTAGCTGGCCCTAGGTCACTCTGCAAGACAAATTTATTGCCTTCTCCTGTCTGAAGAAATCTCTTAGGAGTGAAGTGAATTGAATCCTTCTCCCATTGTGAAGGATTACTGGGTTCACATCAGATTTCACTGATTTTTGCAAAGTTTAAGTATATGAATCTAAGAGCTCAGTAGCACATTTTACAAATCAGTCAATAAAACACTATACTGATTAATACCTTTTTTTTTTTTAGTGAGCCATGAGTTATTCTCAGGAACTTGGATTGATCTGACAAGTGGTTGGAATTTATTTTCTTTTTAGTTACTTTCTAGCTGAATTATTTTAAGTCTGCTCTCATTAGCAGCATACAACATTTTTCTTATCAATAGGTGTAATTTAATAGTATTTTGTTTGGTTGTGCTGTAGGCTATGTGTTCTTTGATAAGAACAGATTTGTAACTTCTGTATAGAGCTAATTGGATTCCTTGATTATCTCACTGAAGCTAACCAAAATGACCTTCCCGCGAAGTGGAAGCCTGAAAGATTTTCTTTCAGAAATAATACTCTTTTCTTCCTGATAACTGTGTATTGCTTCAAGTTGGCTAAATATTCTGGTTTTTTTTTTCTTTTTGTGTTGTTTCTCTGAAGTGCAGCTGTCTTCTATTCAGAGGTACATCTCTACAGTCACGCTTTCAAAAAACATGAGAAGAGTGTTTCTGGATTATAAATCATTTGAAATGAGAAGTAAGCTAGTGCGCATATGAAACAAATACTTTAAACAGATTTTAGTCTAGAAGGCACTTTTTTAAAATGGTTTAAACAAGCCTCACATAACATTTATAAGGCAGAAAACTATTATTAGTTGATGTCATACATGAAGTGAGATACAGGGCAAAGCATAGAAGAGGATTTTTGAAAGTGCTTATTAGCATTGGCTGGTTTCCACTGAAATTAATCGTTGAGCTTGGTATATGTAGGATTAGGTCATTTTGGTAGTCCAAATGCTCCATGACTGTAGCAGGATTATAACATAGGGTGAGTCCTGGAAAAAAAATCCAGCTATATTGATTAAAACTGTCCCCTGAAAAAGACAATCAGATAGACTCCCATCCACCTCTGTGGTACTGATGGCAACATTTTAATTCATTTTTCATGATAGTTGTCCTGTGTTGTTTTTATGTTACTTGTTTAATTAACTTTTTTCAAGTTCCACATTGAGAGAGTCTTTCAAATTCATTGGCAAATGTGCTCATTGATATGCCTCCTTCAGAAACATCCACATGAATGTGTTGCTCAGAACAGGTTGAGATGAAAGTTGGTAAATATAAGAATGGGACAACTTGCCGGAGAAAACAGGACACGATAAGCCTACAGTCCCGTGCTGGTTTGGTTTTCTACAAACCTATAAGTACCGATTTCTTTCTCCTGTTTATAAATGCCAGTTGTTCCCTGAAAATTGTGATTTTGGTGATCTTTATTTGCTTTCAAGACTGTCAGAAGTATACAGGCATGGTCTAAAAAAGCACTTAAATGAATGTGTAACTTTAGGAGCCTGCTCACATGCTCAAATTTGTGGCATTGAGATTGCCATTTGAGTAATATTGAAATGTCCTGGAAAAGGGATCACACCATAGCATATAGACCTGAGTTGTGATGTTGGAGCTGTTGGTAGCTGTTTCCAGGAGTGGTTTCAGGGCTCAGGGTCTCCTTGTTCTTAGTGTGGATCAGAAGAGCTGGCTGTGGCCCTGCCACAAAATGCCATCTGTCATCTGGAGAACACAGGAGTGCAGGACCCTCTTGCAGTCCCTCTGACATGCATTTATGCAGTAGAAGGAACTGCAGGATTTGTGGTATGCAAGCTGTGATGTGGGATCTACACCCACTACAGATTCTTCTCTGCCAGATCCGGATGCTTTCTGGTGTTTATTCACTGCCAAAGAAGCTGAACCATTGCAGCCATGGATAATTTGCAAATGGGAGAACAAAGAGGAGAGGTAGTTCGTTAAGTCCATTACATCGGTTGTTTGTTACAAGAAGGTCCTTAGGTTTTTACAGGAAATCCCAGTTACTAACCCTGCTTTGAACATTTCTCTGTGTATATATTGGCAAGATATACTCTGTATACTGGAAAACTTGACTGTGTGTATTTGTTCCTTCTGCAATATGTGCTTAAAAGACATACTCAGTAACAGAAAATAAATTTTTAACGCAAAATGTTATTTAATAGCATTTTCATATGGATGTTATGGATGTTCAGGAGTTGTTCAAGATATAGGTGCAAAAAACAATGTAAAAATATGAAGCAGTCAACAGCCTTCACACAAGACAATCTGAGTATTTTTAAGCTGTTTCTGATATAAGTACTACTTTATTTTAAGGTATGAAGGGAAAGAATTAATGTTGCTTTTAACCATCTGTATTTGCCACAAATGTTTTTTTTTAATTTGCCAGCAATTTGTAATTACATAACTGTATAATTCTTTGAGACCTTTAAAGTAATCTTGTCTTTCTATTCTGTATTTAGGATATAAAGGATAGAAATGTAATTTAGGAAACTGTAATTGGTTACATAAAGATTATCTTGGCATTGCCTTGTGTCCTGGTTTCGGCAGGGATAGAGTTAATTTCATTCCTAGTAGCTGGTACAGTGCTGTGTTTTGGATTTCGGATGGGAACAAAATTGATAAGGCACCGATGCATCACTTGCATCACT
>NW_008825080.1:3635154-3641808 GCF_000699105.1 Pygoscelis adeliae
GGTGAGCAATTGTACTGTGCATCACTTGCTTTGTGTATTATTATTATTATTATCATATTATTGTTATTATCATTTTATTTCAATTATTAAACTGTTTTTATCTCAACCCACGAGTTTTTCTCACTTGTGCTCTTCCAATTCTCTCCCCCATCCCACCAGGGGAGGGGGAGTGAGCGAGCGGCTGCTTGGTGCTCAGTTGCCGACTGAGGTTAAACCACGACACCTTGCTTCATGACATCCAAATATGGACTAAACTGGCACCTGCAATATGGAAAAGTGCCCTTCTTCCTGATATATTGGGGTGGAAAGGAATTGAATCAGACTTTTATTACTTAACTGATTATACACATTCTACGATACCTGTTTACAAATTTTTTTTTTCCTTCTCTAGCTATTTTGCATTCTGAATTTCTCTCTTTCCAGGTTTCCATAGCAACTCTTGTACAGCCTGATCATTAGAAAAAAGTTCTCTTTAATTGATCTTCTAATGTATAGCTTAATAGTAATTTTTAAGCAGTCTTTTGTTTCCAGGTCATATTTAAGGTTCACATATTTGCATAAAAACATCTCATTAGCTCAAACCAATCATTATTAGTAATTTTCTTCCTTCAGTTTTTTAATAACTAAACCCTCATTGAGGTTTTACAAATAGCAAATATTTATAGCTTGTAGAAAGGGCTTTCTCTGTGAGCCTGGGTGCTTTGTTTCTACAAGCAGCAAGAAAATTACAGAGCTTCAAAATTTTAATCACATAATACAAAAAGGTGTCTTTTTCTTCAATTGAAATTTAAAGAGACTGTGCTAACTATAGGCCACAGGCAATATTTAATGGCAATGTTGTCGTGTATTAGCAGCTTGTACAAACATGAATAACAATGTAAAAAATAATCAAGAATAACAGAATTTCCCCACCCCCACTGGCAGCAAAAAAGCCACAAAATTCTTGCACTAAGTAACAGTATTTTCAATGGTGTCCTTACCTGAAACAAAGTCAAGTGTAGATATGTAAAACTAAGTTAAAATAGTATGTAGACATTACTACTTATTTAGCAATAAGGCAACCAATTTGATATCTGTGATTGTTAGACGAAGAATTGAAATTCACCATGTGCTTCTCAACACATGCAGTTGTAGATTTATATGGATATGAAATGAGTTTTGATGAACAAGATCCATTGTAAACACATACCTCTGTAAATACACAGTTTGTTTCATCTTCTTGCATATGGAAGAATTGAAATGTAAATTTTGTTAAACTGAAAATAAAAGATTTTCCAGTTAGAGGAACCTGGGGGGGAACAGTTTTCACCAGTATAAGGATCTTCTGTAACAGACTTCATACCCTACTCTAGAACCAGTTAATTTTGAAAGAATAGTTTTAAAATAATATCATCAGGCCAAAACGCATAAATATAGGTCACACCATCATGCTAAGCTCCAGAAAATGTAATTAGCACATATAATCTTTTCTTCTTTTCCCCTTTTCTTTTTTTTTTTCCTCTTGGATCCTTGACCTCTGTGTGTCTTTATAGAAACTCTAATAGCATTAACATTTTGCTACGATTAAAAAGCTAGACAGCACAACAATGCTGCTTGACAAGATATTTTTACAATCCTTTTTGATGTCATTCTGTTGGGACTGAATGTCCTTTGAACTATTGCAAATTAAGTGGATGTTCAGTGGATGTATTCTCATATGGTATCTCTTTGTGTTATCTGTTAGGTCTCTTCTGCTGTTTGGAATGAAGGATTGGTTTCCATTTATCCTAGCACCTATAATTTTGTTAAACAGTAATTATTCATGCATAACATGGATTTCAGAATTAGGTTTAAAAACTGGATTTACTATTGCTTTTCAATATGTTAAATGTATGTTTTAAACAAATTGTATAAAGTCTATGCAAGCTAAGCTGATAAAAATGCATGAGCTTTTGTGTCTTGAACTATTTTCATCAACTAACATCTGAGTTTAACCATAAACATGAACCCAGCCGCCAACATACTGGTAGTGTAATATCATTACTGGTTGTATCATATCGTGTATGCTCTAGTCACATTTTACAAGCGTAACAGAAAAGGAGGAGACTGAAAAGTTCTGTGTAAATTAAAAGCATGTTGTCTAGAAAAAGCATCAAAGCTTTTAATGGGGTAAAAAGAAGAGCATTACCATAGCATGAATTTTCCCTTCAATAACCAGGTTAGTGCAGAATTGCAAAGTCTAAGTTGTGTATTTTCAGTTGGAAAGAAAATCAAATGAATTTTCCTTAAATATCTCTGTATTTTTAAGTACAGTAAAACTGATAAGAATCATCAATAGTGCAAGACTCCTTTCCTCTGAAAGAACCAAAGCAAAAAACCGCAAGCATGTGAATGTTTATTATCTAGAGTTGCAAATGAACCACCTTCACAGGAGGGAAAAACCAGGAAGGAATAAAGACAGAATTCCTGAGGAATGTCAGAGAGAGAGATGTCGTGGAGTGCTTTGACACTAACAGGTTCCAACAAGTCAAGAAGCATCAACTGGGATTAAAGTAGATAATAAAGGAACCAAGCAACCCAGTGACATTTAGATTTATGAACCAAGAACAGGAGGCCTGTAGTTAAGCTTCAAGCAGATTTCTTTGCTTAAGAAAAAGATGGAGGGATTGAAACAGGAGCTGAAATTACTGATAGAAAGTAGTAAACCCAAGTTAGGTTCTGCTGACTGTACTGTTTCACTTTGCCATGCCATCAGAGACATGACAAGTCCAGATAACAGATAGGATAGCTGTGAAAAAGGCTGAAAGAAAATGGGAGAATGTGGAAACTAAGAGCGCTATGACAAACTGAAGGGAAACAGAGAGAGAGATATTTAATTTATACACCTGCAATAGGTATTTTGCTGTTGAGAAGGATAAGAAATGGATTTAGACAGTGATTAACATATGCAGAATACTAGAAAGTAGCAGCTCTCAGAGTAATACACTAGTTCTTTGATCATACATTTTTATTATGTATGAAAGGTGTCTGCTAACATGATGTTATTAAACATTCAAAAAATAAGGTTTATATTGCCTTCCCTTGAAGCAGGTTGTGCACCTGCATTAGGATACAGTTTTCAAGTGGTGAGCTCAGACTTTGTTTTTTTTCTTCCCTGAACCAGTTGCCTATTTGTACAAAAGATGGAAATTTTAATTTCTTCTCATTGTTGTATGTGATATCTTGTGCTTTTCCAGTGCACAATTCATCCCTTGCATTGAAGACAGACCTACTAACTCAGACTTTCTCCAACAGTCATCAGTTTAAGTGCATCTCAAACTTTACTGGCTTAATTTGTCAGGTGAAAGGCTATTATTTCCATTGTACAAATGCTAAGCTAAGGCCTAAAGAATTATTTTCTCCAGCAGATTTCTATTTCCAGTGAGCTGAATAAAGATTAGGTTCAAGCATGTTGACTTGATTTCAGGCTCTGAAAGAGCAATCTGTAGTGGGCACAGATTTTTTTTTCTGTCCATTTCCTCTTGCATTGCACCTTCTGTTTCACCTGCTCCAAATGATCCCTCCTCCAGTTTTTTCTCTATTTTAACACTGCCTCTTCACTCCAATCTCATTTGCTTTATATAATCTGTCCCATTCAGTATTTCCCAGACTTCAGATCTCGCTTAAAATCTCCTTCCTCACTGAGTTTTCTCTTAACCTAGTTTCACCATTGAAGCACCTCATTGCCTTCCCAGGCTTCATGAGGCCCACTGGATGTCCTTTGTTCCCTTCCTTGGGTCACTCTTTGGGGCTGCAGTGTGAGAGAAAACACTGCACAGCATACCCAGCAATTCAAGGCAAATGAGCTGTGATGGGAAGACTACAACAGTGTGCGAGGTTCCTTGCAAAGTGGGAAACTTCACAGAAGGGTGGAGCAGGCTGACTTCAGGCTTCCTATTTATCTGGTAGTTAAGGAACACCACAATCAGGGGCACTTCCAGAAGGGTGTGCAAAAAGAAGCAAGGCAGCTAAAGCAGCAGCTGGTACTTAGGGGTTCATAATGGTCCCAGAGGTGCTGCTAGCAGAAGAGAGACACCCAGATGTGAAGGGGAGATCAAGTCTTGTGTCATGTCCTATCCTGGCTGGTGCAGCTGCTTCTGGTACAGTACAACCCCTGAAGGTGGATGCTTCTGTGCAGGTCATGGTCTGCAGGGAATGCCTCGGGCTGGGGACAGGAGTGATGGCAGCAGCCTCCCCTGTGACAGGCGAGTGCTGATAGTTGTGGCAGTGCAAGTGAGGAACTGCAATAAGAGGTGAACAGGCTTCAGTGCATCCAGAGGTGATGAGAGGTAATGAACATGAGGTCAACAGGAGGGACGCTGCAGAGACCATAGCCTAAGGCCTGCCGAGGACAAAAAGGAAGGTATGAGTGAGGCACATCAGGGGCCCTCAAGAAGGATGCTCAAGATCTCCTTTTAATGATGAAGTACACATGAACAGCTAAGAAATTACGGATTTATCTTTCAGAATATTTGTTTAGAATTATAGTTAGATAAGCTGGTTATCTACAAATATTGAGATTCATACTGTGTGGACTGTGGAGCATTAAAGGAATGGAAATAGCTACCAAGTTACCAACCACTCATAATTATTTGCTAACAGAAGTAGACAACTGGAGACAACTAGAGAAAAGCAAATATAGTATTTAAGAATCTAAAAGCTATTCTTCAGTAATATAACTACAATTCCTGCAATATATACTAAGGGAGAAACACATTTTTATATGTGTTTGGGAACAATAGCATGGATTAGTAAAGATGAGGTCTCAGCTGATTGTTGATAGAATTGCAAAGTTAGTGCATGAAAGCAGTACAAAAAGTTATAAGCAAATCATCAGATACAACTAATGTACTTTGTTCCATCATAATTTGGCTGTAAAGCCTGTCTAAACTGCTCCCAGTAAATTGTTGCATCGCGAGAATGATCTAGTAATTATATAGAGCCAAAAGAGACGTGTGTCTTTCTTGCCAATTTCTTCTCAATTTAGTGAAAAAACTGTGTTTCAGTGAAAAGTTGGTACTCCCGGATAGCTCTGATCCCAGGCTCTGCTTTCTTGACAATATATGTTCTGAAGTCCCAATCTCTGGGATGGAAATTGTAAGCCACATAGCCAGTTTTTACACACGTTAAAAAGTGTTACAACAAAAGACAGGAGGCAACCTCAGTGGAAGGTATCTGTAGTTTCTGCTTCCCTTCAGATGTTTATTTTCAGAATCTTCTCATCACTGATCCTTCCTGGGAAAAGTCTTTGGGCATCCTACTTCCCTGCAACTCAGTTGCACTGCAACTTCGCTCTCTTAGTCTCTCTACTTGCCGGAGTTTTGCAATGTATATATCCACACGAACAAACTAAAGGGGGCTAATAGTTGGCATCCACTTTAGCATGACATCCCCAGCTAGAGGAGGATTTCTATATATGGATGTGATCTATGCCATACCTTTCAACCTGAGCCTGAAGAATGGGTCTGCTTTATTTATTAATACAGATATTGCTGGGTAGGTGTAACATGAGTCATTTACAAAATTAACACACCTTGATGTTATATATTTTGAGGGATGCAGCACAGATATCTGTGTGTGACCCTCAGTCATCTGGTACATTACTCCTTGCTGTATCATTCTGCTGACTCTGAACTCACAGGTGTTTTCTTGAAACATAGGAATAAGAGAATGGACTAACAGAAGTACGTGAGAGATATTTCTATAAAAGTTTGAGGGAGGATCTTTAGGAAGTGTTGTACCTGGTGTTGTACATGCTGAACTAATAGCTAGACAAACTGTGTGGTAGCAATACTACCAATAGCTAAAAATTTCCTTAGTGCACCACTGCACAAATGGGAGAATGCATATAATGCATATAATAATCTAATTAATTGAAAATATTAATCCAGGAAGCAGTGACCTGATCTACCGACTTCCTCAGTTTCCTACAGGTCCTACAGCTTCCCATCTCCTGTTTCTCAGAACAAAGTTTTAACAATTGTATTTTGATTTTAAGATAGACTGGAATGATGTTGAAGTTCCTCCAGCCTTCCTTCTGAAACTCAGAAAACTGTGCAAAATTGAAGAGCCGGAAAAAGCACACAGTCCCTGTCAGATAGGAGAGGAAAGACAGAGTATTCAAAGGATCATACCCAAACCATGAAAAGTTGTACAAAGTATTTTATAGTGTATCAAACTATACCAACCTTTGCAAAGCTTAATAGTGCGAAGAGGTGATTTACCTTATACTCATTTTTATACTCTTCCTTCACAATCATGATACATTTTAGGTGCACATAATTAATTTCATTCAAATTATTGCCCAAAACAATGAAAACAATGTATCAATAAAAGAAATGTGTCAATTAGTTATGAAGAGAAATATGTAAATTCTTTATTATCTTGAGTGAGAACAAAATAACATGCTTGAAAGAAAAGAAAGAAACCTCAATACAATAAATCCAATGTTCAAAAAAAGGAAAAACAAATATATTGAGAAATAATTTTAAGAGCTGGAGAATATCAAAAGGGAAAAAAAAACAAGAAGTGTAGTTAGAAGCTTTTAAAAAAGTATAATAATTATAAATTGTAATTTAGATTATAATATAACAGTTCTGAAAGACTGAATGAGAACAAAAATGAGAATAAAAGGAG
>NW_008825080.1:3642129-3654539 GCF_000699105.1 Pygoscelis adeliae
CACAGTGAGAATTTCAAAATGATAGCACAGATGAATCAGAAATCTGAAGTGAACAAAAGGAAGGCGAGAGACGTCAATGAAAGCAAGGCTAAAATTACATTGCCTGTAAGGTTTTGGACATACTGATACTGCTTAAGGGAACAGCTTAGACTGCCTTATTCAAAAGCCAAGACTTATAATACCTAATGCATTCAATGCTTATATTAAAAACCACAGTAAATATCCTGTATGTTGTGCAAGAAAAGTATGTGAAATACCATTTTATACACTTCTGTATTTCTTCAGAAAACCAAAGATAGTTTGTGGTGAAAGCAATTTGTACAACTATGGATTTTCAAGTCAGAAAAAAGTGTTAGATTATATGCTCATATCACTTGTGAAACTCAAGCTGCAAAATGGCCTATCTTCAGCCCTGTGTTTAGTCTGATAACTCATAAGGTCATCGCATAGCCTGGTAGGGTTGAATTTGCAGACTACTGGAATATTGCAACAGTCAATAGTTTAAATAATTATTTAGTATTTATCTAATTAGACATGTTATTGCCTGGAGAGCCTTAAATAAAAGTATTTACCAGTTAGACCGAAAACTGTTACATCACCTCCTGTACAAAACCTTTTGAGAGAAATAAATGGAAAACTATGCCTTTACTCAGCCTGCCTTATAGACATCTGATTTATTAGAAAACATGCTAGTACAGACTATCCCTGGGTTTAGTTATTACTGGTCATGCAGAGATCAATTCACCTCACCAGGAGCACATTTCAGACAGAAGAAAAATGGTAGATTGACAAAAAGTTTTTTTGCAAATACAATGAAATCTTCAGGGCATAATGCATAAGTAATGCAATGAATCTATACTGACTTGGAGGATTTTGCATAATTCTAGGCAATTCAAGATCAGTAATATGGAGATACTTTTAAATTCTAAGTCGGGATAGAATTGAATGGAATCCAAAGGAACGATATCTCACTTAGACTATTCAGTTAAAGCCTTCAGAGTTGAACTTTTGTCTCAACTGAACTCTTATTTTTCTTCCTGGCTGAAAGCATTGTGAAAAGCACCTAAAAGATCACATACTTTGCAGAAACAGGTAGCTGATTAGAGTTAATTATCATAATCAAGAACAATTAATGCAACAAGTCAAAACAATAGGTAAGCAGTACTATTTTTTCCCTGAATTAGCCATGTAATCAAAAGCTTTGTAAGCCATTCACAGAATATAGTAAGGATAAAAGCTGAATTTATGTAAGTTTAAAGAACATTCATTCTCTATGTAAAAAATGCAAGCCAAAGTTGGACTCCTAATATCAGGAAGCAATCAGGTTTGTTCAGCACTCAGGTGCTAAAGCTCTATTGCTGTTAAACTGTATATGAAACAAATATATGTATAATAAAAATCCTTAATGTCATTCAAAATACAAATGTGGCATTGAGTCTCATCTAGCAAGGTTTTTGACTGACAGCTCAAGCCAGAGTTACCAATCTGAAACAAAAGATTAAGGAGAAGAAAGAAAATCTAGATTGATGGAGCAATCTTGCTCCTATTCAAGTCAATGAAACACTATCATTCAAGCATGATCAGGCTCCTTTTGTGCTATATACTAAATACATAGGACTTTCCATCTTCGTCCAAGGGGGCTTACCTGAGGACAAGGTGAAATTTAAAATTTCTCTTGATCATTAGACTTACGTCGATGATCAATATAGTCATTATGATTGTGTTTATATTATCAGTACAAGGGATTTTAGCATCAATTAACTGTCTAAAACCTGAGGATCCTTATTTTTTCCTGAAAATTTTCAAAATTGCAAAGTGAATTGCATTTTCTTGTACTTGAAGTCTTTCACTGCTTATCTTACTGATATATTTATTGCTTACTACTACTCATTCTGAAATGAATAAAACCTATTTTTGTATTCAAATTTTTCCTGGGGTCTGTGTAAACAAACTTTTTCTAATTAAGCATGATTTTCTGGTTTCGGTAACAGCTTCATACTTCTTTCCCATAGAAAACTAGCTCTAAGCAGGTGCATATTCTTACAAAAACTTCTTATTTTATAAAGAAAAGATTGAATTAGCGGGGTGCAAGTATGTATCTGGGGATGAAAAGAAATAAGAATGTAGGTAGGTTATAATTACCTGTATCTAAAACCAGGATATGAGGAAGTTTTCTCCCTTCAGCCTTTTAATATTAGACAAAATTCGCAGTTCATCCTCCCCTCTTAGAAACTTGTTAACAAACTTCCTGATAAATATTAAAACTCTCTTCAGTGTTTCTTACAATGTTTTCAGTTCTGCTTTGGGCATGCACAGAATGGTGCCAGTTTGTACCTCTCTTATTTAAACCAACCAGAACTAAAAATAGAAAACAATACATGCCCTGATTAATCTGACCTAATCAATATGCTGAGTGCAATTAAAACCATTTATTTTTAAGATGTGTTTGATGTGTTTCTGTTATTTTAACAGAAAGGTTCAACGGGGGTTTAGTTCAGGGTTAACCCCAACTTTACAGGCAGTTTCTCAGTCTTATTCCTGTCACCTTGGCAGTCATGATAACTTGTCATAACAAAGCAGAGCCTTTGCATAAACGGTTAGGAGTGGGGGGCTGAATGCAGCAGGTAGCTCCAAACCTGCAAATAAAGCATTGCACTATGTCCGTTCTCCACTCTTAAAGGTTTTAGTCTTTAAAATAATGAAATAATCATTAGTTTCATCATCAGGGCCAGGCACTGAGAAGTGAGACAGTGGTGTGTATTTCTCTTCTTGGATGCCGCATGCACTGCCTCTTTTTTACAGGAGGTTGAATCTCTCCTCTTGACTGAGTATACTTGCAGCTCAGCTCTCCTCTTTTTTCCTCCTGCTATTTTTTTGCCACCTAATTGTTTCATAACCCTTTTTCAGCTGCATTGCAAATGCAACAGGAAGAGGTGAAGGGTTACAGTTGTGCCCTCCTACCCTACCCTGCATATAGATGGAAGTCAAAAGAGGTTTGAGTCTAACTAGGCTGAGAAATTTGAATGTAAATAACCGCTTTGTGAGCAAATAAATGCATTAACAAGTAAGCTATGATGGCTGAGGTTGGATGGTAACTGTAATAGGGAAATGAAAGTGCATACCTGCATCCCTAACTTAGATACCTAAGCTATTGAGAAGAATGTGTTTTAGGAACTCCCTTTGGTTGGTACTTTTCTAAGACAAAACCAGCTGCCTCTCCATGCTGACTTTTATGAAATTACAATTTTTAACTGTCATTCTATTCTCATGAGCTGCCTAACAAGTGTGAAAGTCCAGCTTTGATATTTGTAGTTTCATCATCAGGGCCAGGCACTGAGAAGTGAGACAGTGGTGTGTATTTCTCTTCTTGGATGCCGCATGCACTGCCTCCATGCACACAGCAGCTCTGCTTTATACTTACTTTAGAACAGTTACCTGTCTACTCAAGGAGGTATATGGATTCTTACATTAGGTGTAATGATGGTTGGGTTCATAAATGAGCAAAAAGCTGAATTTTTGCTGTCCAGCACCCTGAACTGCTGTCAGATTTTTCAAAGCTATATGACATTGAAAGTCTTCTAGCTGGACTTTCAGGAATGTTCAGCAGAGAAAGCAGTCGTTTACTTCAGATGCAGTGTGCAACATGGGCTTCTCCCAAGACTTGGTTCCATGCATAAATATTGGGACCTCAAATATTACCCATTTAAAGGAAAAGTGTGGGTCATTATCTGCGTGCACTGAAGTCAGGAAGAATTTGAGTTTCACTGCAATTTTGCCACTGAGGTGATGGTGACATCTTAAAAATAACAGGCATTCCAGCACAAAAAGTGAAGTTCTCCTTCAAATCCAATTTGGAAACAGAGCTATGGAGCTTCTGAGTAGCTGGAAAGAGGTCTTCAGACCTCTCTCTAATGATTTAATTAATTTTAAATGTATAAAATTTCATAAAATTAAATTAATAGAATTAAATTCATAACATTCATCAATTTAAATTCATAAAATGCATTTAGTATAAAAATCCAAATCATACTATTTGAAGTATATTTATTTTCATACTCTGAGTTTGATTCTTAGGTGTTGTAAATTATTATACTGATTTACCCAGGATACCAGCTTAGACTCTGGCAAATATGTTTTGCTCTAAGTCCTTTAAAATCTAGACAAATCCTGTGAAGACTGGAACACGAGGCAATGAGTGCTTCCCATGCACATATAGTAGTGCTAGGAATCTCCTTTCAGGTGGGATCCAGGCTTTCTTCTAAACCAGACAACTCTTGCACTGTGTAAAAAATTGGAGTGTAAAAGTATTAAGTGCTCTGAAATTACAGCAGCTGACCTTATGATAGGCTCGATTTTCCCAAGATTTATTTTAAGTAAACTGGTTTGTTTATCTGTAAATTAATACTAGTCAGATTTAAGTAAGTCTTAATCTCCAGAATCTCCAGATTTTATATTTTCAGGCACCCTTAACTGAAAAAGACATTTCAACAGATTTGTAAAACTTATCATTTAGTTAAAATCTATTGTAAGCTAAAGGAACTTGAATACTTCAGGAATATTTCAAGTGATTAGGTTGTCATTAGGAAAGTATTAATAATTATTGTTTATAACTGTTATAACTACAGTCAAAGACAGTTCAGCAGCTCAGGTCACTCTCAAGTAGTCCCAGAGGGATTCAGGGCAGCTCAGTCAGCCTGGCAGCCCCAGTAATTTGCCTGCTTTCGCAGATGCTGCCTGGCCACGCACAAGTGAGGACATGCAGCACACAGACTGGCTTTGCAGCAGCACCCTTGGCTGTACGCTCTGGCGTGGACTAATGCACAGGGCAGCTGTAGCTTTTTCTAAGGAAGCCTGTGCCAGTCGATGTCAGGCCTATATCTCTACTTCGTCATGGGAAAACAGTGCCCTCAACAAAGCAAAAAAACCACCCTCTCTCCATTTCTTTCTCACATTTGTTTTAGCTTAGAAGAAAGTTATGTTTGGAGCAGATGGAGGAAGATATTCAGCTCACTGAAGCACCAAATTCCCCTCTTGATTTTTTCCTTCCCAGTTGTGAAAGACACCCTGTATTGGACCTAAACAACTCACCCTGTTTCGAATCCCAGGGGCTACAGCAGACCTTTCAAATGGGTTGTTACTACTGATTCACATTGCTTACTCTCTCCTTGAAAATTTTGTCCTTTAACAATGCCTGGTAAAAACCACATTCATTTTCTTATGGAAAGAAGATATAGGACCATAAGTTTTCATTAAAATGTATGCTCAATACTTCTTTCATCAGCCCAGTCACTGTTGGTTTAGTTCAAAAAAATAAAATAGAAATTAGAACATTACTAAAGCTCTTTGTACCTAAAGCATCATATAGTAAAAAATATTTTAGTTTTTAACTGGTTGGATACAGACATTTTACCCTACCAGACTGCTTGTGTTCTTGTTTCTAGTGTGTAAACACAGGACTGGAAAGGCTTTCTGGGTCACTGAGTCCAGTTGCCTCTCATAACAGACATTGTTTCTTAACAGTTGTTTTAAGATCTAGCATAAATGTGTTCTTTTTCTATTGTTTAAACCTTTTAACAATGAAGAGTTCACATATTTTCTTCAGCCTTCATTTAGCTTGTTAAAAGAAAATATGCTTGAATTAGTTTGAAAGAAGTGATAATTTCCTCTAAGTAGTAAATTTCTGCTTTTTTTTTTTTGTCCTTGGTTGCAAGGAGTAAAGAAAATACTCATTTATGCTCTTTTGATAGAAGTATAACTCCTTCTAATCATCTTAATAGCCCAGTCATCCTATGAGCAATCAAAATCTCTAGGTCTATAACTCTCTCGCTTCTTTTCAGCTGATGTTATCCTTGCATATAACAGGAATTTGTTACTAAGCCCAAAATCAATGAACTTCCATTTTGCAGTATTTCATCCCAATTAGTCCCTCAAGATCACTCAGTTATTCTCAGATGATATCTACATACACCTTTTGCTTGATAACTCAGTTTTACTCATCTGTAAGTTTTACTCATGCTCCTTTTTAGAACATTCTTTTTTTTTCTTTTTTTTTATGTCATTAACAGAAATAAACATATCACTACCAAGATTTATCCTTGAACTCCCCAAATAACCTCCACAGAACCCAATAGTTCCTCTTCAGTAAGCTTTTGTTGTCCTCTACAGTTCTTTATCCACCTTACAATTCTTGTCTTAATCCCTGCATTCTCTAGCTGAAGTAGTAATTTCCTGTGGCACCGTATCAAATACTTTAGTAAATCTAGTTTATATTTCCCTTGTGTAGAAAAAAATCATTATCAAATAGGGATATCAGATTAGTCCAGCATGATCTGCCTTTAGCAAACCTGTGTTGCATTTTCTACTATTTTATCTCAATGTCTTTTTATCCAACTCTAAAAGCTAAAGCCTAGCACACTATTGAGATCAGACTAATCTCCTTTCACCCTTTTCTTCCACCCCTGCTCCTTTATACCAAGTTTTACATTTCCTATCCCATAATCTTATGGCACTACCACTGACTTTATAGATTTCTTTAAAATACTTACCCCCTCCACATTCAGATCTCAGAGCTCAGGGTAGCTGATGACTTTACTAATGAGTTCCCTCGATTTATTAAGGTTTGGCCTTTTGAAACCTAAGCTCTCATTACAAACCTACTATAATTTAATTTAAACTGAATCAGTTCACAATCACTCAATCAGACTTTATTTGTACTCTCAGCCCTTTTTATAGCAACTTTCTTTAGACCTGTTTTCATATAAAGTAACATCACCTTTTGCTGGTTCAAGGTTTAATGGATAAAGAATGTAATAACAATTAAACCCAGAAAGTCTTGACCCCATCGCTGTCATGAGGATGTTACCTGCTCAGACCCACAGAGACTTTAAAACAGGAATTGAAAATGACTGGCACAATGCTGGGGGTGTCCAGCTCAGGGCCAAAAGAGTCCTTTCAGAGTGGAAGAACTGTGATGTGGAAGGGTTTTGGAATAAACAGACTATCAATGAAGGTTTTTTCTTGAGATATAACAGAAAGAGAGAAAACACACTTGAGACTGGAAAAGAAACAGAAAGGACAAGGGCAACTTTGAGACAATTATTTTATCCAGATTTTTCTCATGTGTTCTACGACTAGGCAGAGATATTATACTAATTGGTCCTAACTGTCTCCTTTCAGTCTTCTGTTTAAAACTGCTCAGTCATAACAGTTCTGAACTGACTTTACCAAATACAAAGCTGTTTCTCCAGAATGCTCCTCCAGACTCCTGCTTGGGACTTTCTGATCCAGAAGCAGAGTTTTGAATTTAATATCCCATAATGGTTTTTACTTCCTTGGATTTTTCCAGTCAAATTTTCAACCCATGTACACTGATAACACCTGCATCCTTCTGTTGCAAGGTGTTTTACAGCTCAACTATGTTGCATAAAGAAACATTTCCTTTCTTTGAACACACACTGTCATAGTTGCATTTGATACCTGTATTTGATACCTGCTTGTTCTTGCCTGGGGAGATACAGTGAACAGCCTCATTGTTACCATCTTCCCAGTGTCACTCATAATTTCTTAGACTATCTTATCTCTCTGTGGTTTTCCCTTTCCTAGCAGAAGATATCTCATCTTAGCTATTTTCTGCTACAGAAATTATTCCGTGTTCTTGAGTTTTAGTAAATATGTACTGCATTTAAAGAAGCATGTGTGAAATTTTAAACAGAAGAGAAATAAAAAATATCTTCTACTAGAGCCATGAAACATTACAGCCAATCTTTGTTCTTTTCTCAGTGAGCAAAGGGATGTTTGAAGAACCCAGTTATGATTAGTGGGCTTTGTTACATCATGTGCCCTTATAACTGTTATCTAGGTCAGTTTGAAAACCTAGTTCAAAAGCCATGACAGATCAGCTGTGTTTCTGAAAGATGTAAACGGAGATGGCGTGCAGGTGCGGTGCCTCTTCGCAAACAAACAGAATCACAGTAGCAATTAAACACAACCGGTCTGTCCTCAGTGTCCACCTAAGATTAGAACTGTTCCGGTTCACCAAAGCCAGCATAATCAAACCATTTTTTACCAGGCTCATCTTTTTTTGGCCTAAGATTTGTACCTCAGCAGCACACAATAATCACCAATGACATCAGGGAACATAATACACTGCCATTAACACCCAAACTGTTTGCCTACCTGCGTCCTTCAGAAACGTTGTAGTATTGTCATCCCAAACTACTCCTTTTCCTTTGATGAAAACAATTCCACAATAGTGAAAAGACTCAGGAGAGTATGGAGCAAGAGTACCCAGGAGAAGGCTTGCGTAGCATTATATGAAAAATTCTCAGCACAAGCTTTTTACTGAGCTGAAACTAAAGCGAATGAAGAGGCAAATGTCCCCAAGCATCTTATTTCATGCAACTGTGACATCAGCTCCTAAGTGTTGTACACACGCAGAATCCTGAATTTAAATCAAAAACATTTACAGGACAATTTGCCTAGCCCCAGCTTTGTGGCTATAGGTTAGAATTTGAGATACCAAGTGTATAAAATTTAACACATACATTTGAATAACAATATTAACACATGAAAAGGAAATAGAATTACACTTTATTGGCAATGAACAGGTGATCTGTATTTGGGAGGTTACACTGTTCTTCAGTAGTACCATGCATAAGAAAGAGAAGGTGGCATATGAAGGACTTCACTCACAGTAGCAGGGCAATTCCTAGACTGATGGAATGGAGCTAATTTTGAGTGCTGAATTTAGCAGGAATGATTTGTTACCTTTCAGTATAAAATATTCATTTGTTAACTATGAGCAATAATTAGCTCAAAGTACAATTAGTACAATAAGTTCCAGTAATTTTGGTCAGTTAAGCCCACATTTTGCTCATAATATTTAATAAAATATTAAAAAGTGTGACTACTTTTATATCATCATCTTTAAAAACCACACTAAGTTATTTTAATCAATATACTTGTTTTAAGTAAAAGCCATTTAATCTTCTGACTTATACATTAACCTTCCATTAAGTATTAGTGAAGAAGTTAAATGCACCTTAGTCAATAATGCTAATGCAGGAACTGTTGTATTACCTATGGAGAAATGCGTATTCATATTATGTTAAAGTGGTTATCCTTAACGATTAGCTATTATATGTCAGGAAACTGATCATAAATTTGAAATATTCTGTAGGAAAATGAATTATAATGTTGAAACTGAGTTCTCTGTACTGTAATAATTCTGAAATGAGGTCATCTGCTTCTCCTGGTCAGTGCTTTTTAAGGCAATGATATTGAAGTGATGAAGATACCCTTGATGATACTTTAACCTACCTTGTGGTTTCACTTCTTGGTGGGTAATAAATGAGGCTGGTAATTGAACTATACTAAACCGAAATATATGAATCTACCCTGCAGGTATATGGTGAAGTTGTTTTAGCATAAATTCTCATAGCTCTGTTTCTACCTAGAAATGCCTAAACCATAGAATCATAGAATAGTTTGGGTTGGAAGGGACCTCTAAAGGTCATCTAGTCCAACCCCCCTGCCGTGGGCAGGGACATCTTCAACTAGATCAGGTTGCTCAGAGCCCTGTCCAGCCTGACCTTGAATGTTTCCAGGGATGGGGCATCCACCACCTCTCTGGGCAACCTGTGCCAGTGTTTCACCACCCTCAGCGTAAAAAATTATCCTTATTAGGATATTATTAGGATATTATTAAAAAATCTTCCTTATATCTAGTCTGAAATGTACCACTAAAATGAGGAAAATGCTACGGTTATGCCAAAAGATTTCTCTGAGTTTTAGCCTAAAATACAGCATCAAACTACCTGTTTCTAGAGTTTGTTCTGTATGACTTTTTCTACCTTTTTTTTTCCTAGAACAAACTTTCTTCTAAACCAATTTGTCCTCCAAGATACATTTTTACACTATTCTAACAAGCTACTTCCACAGTGGGATACTCAGTTTCCCCTTGCTTTTGCCTGCACACTCCTGCTGTTTTCCTTCTGTCAGGTCTGGTATCTGTGTGGATATTAGGTGAGTTGATTCAGCTGACTGATCCAACACAAAACCTTTTTTTTAAGAAAGAATAGTTTTCTGTTGGGTCAGCCATCAAAATCCATTTGTCCTTTAGTTGCGTGACAGCTAAGACCAACATGAGGGGAGAGAACCTGTGGATGGGGAAGCAAACTGAGACCATACCTTTTTTTAGTAGTTAGTTGTTAGGTTAGCTTTACTGTGATCCAAAATGGTACCTATATAATACATAGTGCAGGTAATCATGAAAGAGACAGCAAAAATTTGCTAAGGTACCCAGTCAAGTGATCTACAAAAATGTGTTTTAATACAGACTGTAACTTTCAAAACAAAAGGAGAAAAAAAAAAAAAAAAGAAAGGAAAAGTATATGGTGTACAGTACACTTGCAAATAAAAATAATTTTGCCTGTCTTTTGAGGATGGGCATGAGCAGTCTTCAGGATATCAAATTTTTTAAATTGTTGATTTTTTCCCCCATGGTATAGTGCTGCTTTTTCTGATTCTTTTCTGATCTTTGTTTCAGCACTGTAAATGATTATTCCACTCACATTCACCTCTGCTTGTCCTTGTTGTATCATTTGAGTGCCTTCTGCTGACTTTACCAAATTGTGTCCCCAAATCCTTAAAGATACATCTGGTGTCCTAAGGATAAAGTACATTTGAAAAAAGCCAAGATCTCAAAGGTAGAATTTAATTGGTTGTTATATAGTTCAATTACAAACACAGATTGGCACTCATATAGCAATTTAATAATATAATAATTCATATAACAACACTGAGATGTTTCACTTCTGAATTCTAAATAAAACATCTTTTTTACATATTTCTGAATTTTGGGGGCTTTCTTTTTTCTATCCCACAGCCCAGTCCCATTTTTTTCTCAGTACTTTCATATCTATACTTTTAACTAGAAAGAGATTTAAGTGATGATATGGGACACTCATGCAATGGATTAAAGATCCAAAGTACCTTCAAGCTTTTTCCAAAATACCAAGATTTTCACTCAGTAATCAGTAAAACAAAAAGCTGGACAACTATTTCCATATCTTCCTTACCCAAATGCCTAGCATTTCCTTTTGTCTGAGAACTTATACCACTTCAAAAGTCTGGAATGGGCAATGTTGGATGATGTGCTCAAAGACATGCTTACTATCTATGGCCACTAGACAACAGCAGCTGTATGCTGCTTGAAAATGCCATTACTTTCTTATAAAACATAAAACTTGCTTCTGAAAGGTACTGGCTAGACATTTCATTAGTGAGACAATACTACGAAATACTCTATCATATTATAATTTTACTCTCTCTTCCATATGGGAATAGTTAGACACAAACCACTGAAATTGTTCTGTTACTAACAACAGTTGAAAAAGAGAAGCATTGGATTCATAGGTGTCTCGATCGCTGGCCCTTGTTCTCGTGGGGGACTTCAACTTCCCGGATATCTGCTGGAAATACAACACGGCAGAGAGGAAGCAGTCTAGGAGGTTCCTGGAGTGTGTGGAAGACAACTTCCTGATACAGCTGGTATGTGAGCCTACCAGGGGAGGTGCCTCGCTTGACCTCCTGTTTACAAACAGAGAAGGACTGGTGGGAGATGTGGTGGTCGGAGGCCGTCTTGGGCTTAGCGACCATGAAATGGTAGAATTCTCAATTCTCCGTGAAGTAAGGAGGGGGGGCAGCAAAACTGCAGCCATGGATTTCCGGAGGGCGGACTTTGGCCTGTTCAGGACGCTGGTTGAGAGAGTCCCTTGGGAGACCATCCTGAAGGGCAAAGGGGTCCAGGAAGGCTGGACGATCTTCAAGAAGGAAGTCTTAAAGGCGCAGGAGCAGGCTGTCCCTGTACGCCGCAAGAAGAACGGGCGGAGAAGACGACCGGCCTGACTGAACGGGGAGCTTTTGCTGGGACTCAGGAAAAAAAGGAGAGTTTATCACTTGTGGAAGAAGGGGCAGGCGACTCAAGAAGAGTACAGGGATCTCGTTAGGTCGTGCAGAGAGGAAATGAGAAAGGCAAAAGCCCAGCTAGAACGCAACCTGGCCGCTGTCGTTAAAGACAACAAAAAAAGTTTTTACAAATACATTAATGACAAGAAGAGAGCCAAGGAGAATCTCCATCCTTTATTGGATGCGGGGGGGAACATTGTCACCGAGGATGAGGAAAAGGCTGAGGTACTCAATGCCTTCTTTGCCTCAGTCTTTAGCAATCAGACTAGTTACCCTCAGGGTACTCGGCGCCCTGAGCTGGAAAACAGGGATGGCGAGCAGGATGAACCCCCCATAATCCAAGAGGAAGCGGTCAACGACCTGCTACGTCATCTGGATACTCACAAGTCTATGGGGCCGGATGGGATCCACCCGAGAGTGCTGAGAGAGCTGGCGGAGGAGCT
>NW_008825080.1:3654921-3659251 GCF_000699105.1 Pygoscelis adeliae
CCAGGGAAGTGGTTGAGTCACCATCCCTGGAAGTATTTAAAAGACGGGTAGATGAGGCGCTTAGGGACATGGTTTAGTGGGCATGGTGTTGTTGGGTTGATGGTTGGACTCGATGATCTTGGAGGTCTCTTCCAACCTTAATGATTCTATGATTCTATGATTCTATGATTCTCCATATCTTCACAGCTACTTGAAATGTATCACTTTGAAATAAGTAGATTGTTTAAAAGGCAGTTAATATGAAATAACTTACTAGCATTACACAATCTTAAATTGTGGTTCTAAAAAAGCCATAATTTCTTTTTTTATGTGTAAGCCCCATTTTATCTTGGAGGACTACAAGACAAAGCACATTTGTTTACAAAAAGTAAAAAAAAAAATCCCAAATCCCAAAATTTCCTATACTTAAAAAGTAACATGAGCTGACACTATGACACTGTGATAAAGCCTCCACTTTTCTGTAATACTGAGATTTCTTTACTAACTCTGTATTCACTTTAAGTTATCAGTTTTGATGCCAAAGATGTAGCAGTTGAATACCTGTGGCAAATACCGTCTTCACCCCATTATCTGCTTCTTGTTGATTCACTTTATCCCAGTTTGATCCCTTTGTTACAGTTCTTACGTTTCTTCAAATGTTTCTTTTGGTGCACTTCCTTCGACAGGTAAGAACATTCAGACTCAGGATTAATGACAAACAAACCATTATCTACTCCAGCTCTCCTCTTGCCCAGTTTCTAGCTTTTGATTTATGATCCTTTCTCCTGACTTCTAGTCTAATGAAGTTTCTAACTTTTAATCTTCTAGTAATACACATTTAAATTAAATACCCTAATTAGGAGGTCTCAGTTCCATCTTCTCCCTTCATAGTCCTTTTATAAGAGTCTCAGTTTTATTCCTTCAGTTTTTGTTTCCACTCCTCATGCATCTCACCTATAAAAATCTTCTTCATCTTCTTGTTCGGGGATTTTCTCCCACAGATGTTTCTTCAGAGCCTGTTGCCCTCTTTTCCACTCTCATGATATGTGATGATGATTGATGCATCAGTGAATGATACCACTGTATCTGCCTTTTCCCTTCCTTTTAGATTGCTCATTTTCCCCATCATGAGGTCTCTCACTGCTGGCTTATATTGGTTTTATTTCATACAGGAACACATCCAACTCCTGTAATAGTGGGCAACTTGTTGATAACAGTTTTGGTCAGCAGAGTCCACAGAATAGACATCTGTCTCTCCTACCACCACCACATGTTGTAAAGCATTTCCTTGCAACCAGTAATAAATGTGTTATAATAAAACCCAAAAGCCACCATTCATAATGTATGACAGGAAAAGATCAGAACATTCAAGGGAACAGATAATGTCTCATATCCCTTCAATAGTAGGAAAATTTCTACATTGAATGCCTGTGGGATCCTGTGTTGTACAGCACAAGGCACAAAACACAGCCGAGTGAACAATACAGTCTTATTCTATGACTCTGAACTAGGGAGAATTCAGTCCTGGGGATGTGATTTAATCCTGAACCTATAACTAAAACATATCAGATTGGAAGATTTTCTCTAGCAGCATCCACTTCCCATTAACAGTGTTCCACGATGCTCCCAAATTCCCCATCTTTACCAGCAATCTTTCTTCTCTTATTCTTCCTAATACTCAAGACCCTAGCTGAAAACACATCTTCAGCTTCTCTCCCTTCTTCACCCCACTCATCCATCATTAAATCTTACTATTTCTTTTTCACATTTTTAAGGTATGCTTTGTTTTGCTGTCCCTACAATCAAGTCTTCTATCTGGGCCCTCATCCATATCTTAAAAAAATCAAACATACTTCACTTTGGCCTTCTCAGGGAAAACTTTTGAGTTCTTCAACCCTTGAAAATAACTGTAGTATATTCTTGGTCTATTAGTTGAATTATTTTAATTAGAACCTCTCTCCTCTCTTCTAAAACATATAAAATTTAAGAATATTTTATTCCCACATTTAAATAGTAACTGGATTAGTAATGTGCCTTCCACTTGCTTGAAATTGATCTTACCTTTTGATTTGTCAGTTATTCCAGCCTCAAAACTTCACTTGCTGCTTGCCTATCTTTTTCTCCACATCACTTTTTAACTACTAAGTACCTTGTCTGCATGATCTTTATAATCCTTTCTTCAGTCCAGTAGCTGGGTAACAACTGCTTCAGAAACAGTGCCTACAAGAAATGGATTTAATATTAAAGCAGTTATAGCTGTGATGATCTTACCATTAAAAAAAAAACAGCGCAAATAAAGACATGACCTCTTCCTATAACTACATCAGCTAATGTAGTTGAGAGTCAAGGCCAAGTTTTCAAGAACATGAGGACATGTGTCCCTGAAAGCTCATCTGCTTATTGTTTTTCTCTATCCTAAGTTTAAACTGAACACTTGTGTTCCTTCAGATAACTCCTACTAAACATTTCTAAAGTGTGCATGCGATTGCCATGGTCTGGTCCATCTGTGAGTTTACTTACTGCAAAGCGACGTACCCCAGAAAACTACTACAGACTGTTTTTAAAAGTGACCTTGACAAAGTGCTACAATAACAGGATTTTGTAAATTTGCTGGAAACTTCTCTTTTTTTCTTTTTTTTTGTTTTTTGGGGGGGGGGGCAGGGAAGAGAAAGGAGTATGGGGAGGTAGGAGGTGCTGCTTATTTTAAATTGGTGTTTACAATATATTAAATTTCATTGAAATTTAAATCAGAAAATACATTATTTGGGGAAAAATCATGTAAGATATATTTATTTTTTCATTCCACTCTGATGAGACAATTTTCATGCCATTCAGAATTGTGCAGCTGTTTGTATTGGAAACCTATCATAAGTTTATACCAATGTGCCTTGAAATGGATAAACCCAAACTCTGTCTTGATATGGAATCTCTTAAAATAGGAGATTTAACTTCATACCTTCTAGAGGTTAAACCTTTCTAGACAACAGGCAGCAATCAAACTTTGTCAATTAATTTCCTCTTGCATTTCCACAAGAAAAAACTAAAAAAACCTCCCAATGTAAACTTACTGGTGTGCAAATACTTTCAGTACTTGCTTGTGCCAGTCCTGTATTCATAAGAGGTAAGGAAGGAGCAGTGATAAGGGAGTGAAGACCAACACAAGCAGTTGATTAAACCACTCGCAAATACCTTCTCTCAGGGCATCTCCAAGTGCCAAGATTCCCATGACCACTTTTTTTGGCTCTGAATTTGATGGCTGTCTAACCTGGAGAGATGGGCAATCAGAAAATAGCTAACTGATCTGAAAAAAAATTTGGATGCTTGAGTTCTTTAAAAGGCTGGGAAAGCTGTGGGTATTTGGCACAGTAATTTGCCTGCACAATTTTGGTTCTTAAGCCTTACTGTGAAAATCGTGAACATTCATCTTTAGCATAATTAATTTCATTTTTTATATTTTCGGCATTACTTCATTGACATGCTTTGCATGAGTTCTAGCAACATTTAGAATCACAGAATCACAGAATCATAGAATTGTTTAGGTTGGAAAAGATCTTTAAGATCATCAAGTCCAACCGTTAACATAACACTGCCAAGTCCACCACTAAACCATGTCCCTAAGCACCACATCGACATGTCTTTCAAATACCTCCAGGGATGGTGACTCAACCACTTCCCTGGGCAGCCTATTCCAGTGTTTGACAACCCTTTCAGTGAAGAAATTTTTCCTAATATTCAATCTAAACCTCCCCTGGTGCAACTTGAGGCCATTTCCTCTTGTCCTATCACTAGTTACTTGGGAAAAGAGACTGACACCCACCTCGCTACAACCTCCTTTCAGGTAGTTGTAGAGAGCGATAAGGTCAGCCTCCTTTTCTCCAGGTGAAACAACCCCAGTTCCCTCAGCTGCTCCTCATAAGGCTTCTGCTCTAGACCCTGCACCAGCTTTTTGACCCTTCTTCGGAGATGCTCCAGCACCTCAATGTCCTTCTTGTACTGAGGGGCCCAAAACTGAACACAGTATTCAAGGTGCGGCCTCACCAGTGCCGAGTACAGCAGGACAATCACTTCCCTGGTCCTGCTGGCCACACTATTTCTGATACAGGCCAGGATGCCATTGGCCTTCTTGGCCACCTGGGCACACTGCCGGCTCATGTTCAGCCATCTGTTGAACAACACCCCCAGGTCCTTTTCCACCAGGCAGCTTCCCAGCCACTCTTCCCCAAGCCTGTAGCGCTGCATGGGGTTGTTGTGGCTGAAGTGCAGGACCCGGCCCTTGGCCTTGTTGAACCTCATACAGTTGGCCTTGGCCCATCGATCCAGCCTGTCCAGGTCCCCATGCAGAGCCTTACTA
>NW_008825080.1:3659549-3692012 GCF_000699105.1 Pygoscelis adeliae
AGGTAGACCACATCCACAGCCTTTCCCTCCTCCACTAGGTGGGTCACCTGGTCATAGAAGGAGATCAGGTTGGTCAAGCAGGACCTGCCTTTCCTAAACCCATGTTGACTGGGCCTGATCCCCTGGTTGTCCTGTACGTGCTGCATGATGGCACTCAAGATGATCTGCTCCATAACCTTCCCCGGCAGCGAGGTCAGACTGACAGGCCTGTAGTTCCCTGGGTTCTCCTTCCGGCCCTTCTTGTAGATGGGTAATAATTAATTATTAAAAATATATAATATTATTATCAATTATTATATAATTTGTTGTATTTTTATGTTTAATTATTCTATAATTTATTATATAATAATAAATAATCAACAATAAATTTTGTGATATACCAAAATAATATTTGAAATGTCTTAACTTTCAGTGTACACTTTGGATAGATTTCTTACCTCATAATATAAGCTTTCTAAACGTAACCAGTCTTATCAAGTCAACAGGCTCCCTCAACAGTCAGTGGATTCATCCCATCTGCCTTAGACCAGCTTAAGCACCCTTTGGAGGTTCACAATTACAACTGATGTGCTAGGAAAAATGTATAATAATAGAAAGCACAGGAAAATACATTAAAAGTAATGTTTTGAAAATATATATTGGAATTCTAAAGTAAGGGAGTTCATTATCAAAATCAAAATAGTTTCAAAGAATCCAACTCAAAGTTTTAAAACATTTGGATTTATCCAAACTGACAATAATAAGAAAATTTAAAATATAAATTGTATAATCACAGTGTTTTACATTTTGTCCAATTTAAGGATATGGATAAAGGAAGAGAGTTCTTCCAAGACAGCACATGTCACAAGAGCCAGGAATAGCTTCTACATGCACAATGCTGTAAAGTTTTTTGTTCTCATCTGATATTTTCTCCTTAGTGACAGTTATTTTCATTCTCTGGCAACAGAACTAATTACAATGATGGGAACAGCAGAGAAAATTTGTTTATGACTTCAACTAATGAGATGCAAAGTATATGATGTGAATGGAAATTTTTTCTGCATCTCAGTGCATCATTGTAGAATTGCTGGGATAACAATTATAATCCTGAAATTGAATTAGAACATGCCATAAGCAGTTCCGTTTCCTCAAATCTTACAGTGCCTATAAAGATATGATTGAAAAATAGTATGTTTTCACAAACATTTTCTCTTCCTGACTTTTTCCCTAGCCTCTGCCTCCTAAGAGGGCTTTTGTTGTTAGTGTCTCTAAAGCAGTTTGCTAATATAGAGTTCCAATAACTCAAATAACTGTCTGTTTCCATTTCATTTTGATTGATTTAATGGATGATCTAAAGAAATAATTTTCTGTGTATGCCATAGTATTAAGGTGAAGACAAAGGCACTATTCAACTTTCATAAAATCAGTTGATGTGCCAGATGTAAAATCAATTAACTCTGGTGAAGTATAGCCTTGTATTTTAACAACTGAGGTATCATAATTGCTTGCTATAGTTTTTCTTCTCAGCAAGATGAGCCTGGCCAATGTTTCTGTTTCAACAAAGTATTAATAATAAAGTTATAAAACTCAAATGATGAGAGAATCCCCAGAAGTTTGGAGTTCAGACAAATATTTGAAGGGTCAGATGTTTATTGCACTTCTCCAGTTTAAGGAAATCTTGCTTGGATTAATAGCTCATTATTTCCACATGGCTTAAATCTCCATGAAGCATCTTCATTGTTCAACGTTTGTGTTATTTTCTGTTCTTTGAGATTTTGAGGTTAGAAAATCCCACACCAAGAGCATCCCTCTCAAAATCAGTGTATAAATAGCTTCAGCACTTTGATCACATACTCCCTGTCACTCTTTCATACCCTTTAAGCAAGCAGTTATTTCTTGCTGCATTTTTAAATTGACTTTGTGGTTCAAGTTTATTGCAAGTATTTCTATTAGAAGGAAAATGACGCTGAATTCAGCATAACAACATTTTCTAAATTACAAATTGTTTCATTTGATCATAATTTTCTTATCTGTAAAATGTCTAGATCTGAAATATTTTGAAAGAATATCAGTAATAACAGTCATCATCTCCTCCTACTTACATGTTCATGCAGTGAGATTGCTTAGTATGTCTTATATATAAAATATATATTTTTCAGGTCCTTGTTCAATATGTGTCTAACCTGAAGTCTATGAATTTTCCCACTGAAGATAATAGAAGGCATTAGTGTTCTTGTGTTTTTAAAGATGGGTACCTCCATCGACCCTTCCTTGAACTTTGCTCCCATTGAAATCACCCTGCTGATTTCAGGGAGAGCAGAAGCAGGTTTATTACAGGGAGTGGCACAGTGAAAGTAAATGTACTTGCTTTTCCTAAAATAAGCAGAGAGTGAAAATGTTTGCAGAAACATAGCACTTCTTGTAGAGAAGTCTTTAGAAAGTTGACTGGCAGTGATAGAATTATTGGGTTTGCTTTTCTTTTATGAAGGAGAACGGGCTTCTGGGCAGAAAAGGCGATTTATGCCCAGGATTTTCCCCTTCTGTGGTACATGTTGGAAATACCATTGACAGCCGGAAAAGGATTGCCCATATTGCCTATTTTCTCCAAATGAATTAGAGAAGATAACAAAACGGAGACTATAACTCACTCTAGGAAATAAGGCAAATGACTCTCATCTAAACTTTAACACAAGAAAACATATTGCGCTTTTAAGCGTATCTAAAGATACTAGAATGAACTTGTTAAGAAATTAATGCAAACATGTTTACAGGAATGCAGCTTGTATATTTTCTTCTAAAATATTTAACTTCTATTTTTCCTAATAGCTGTCTAAATTATGTTATAACAGAAGCAGGAACCAATCTTTTCTTAAAATGGAGGCATTTCTGGAGAGTTCTTTATGGATTTTAGTCAACGGATCTAGGAAGAAAATATTCTCCTCACCCTGCAAAACTCACAAAGATTCAAGAAGAACTAATAATTCCTCTTTTTTTATTTAAAATTAGAAAAAAGAGGTCCATCTACAATATTGAGTTATCTTGTACCAAGGGCTTCTACAAAACCACAATTCAAATTTCTACTTGATCATTTGTCCTTTCTTAAGTTAGAAAAATAGCCACTAGAAAAATTGAAATTCCACCTGGGATCCCTCATTCTTTGGTTGCAATGAGAAATACTTCAGTCCAAGACATACTTGCTTTATTCCAAGAAATACTTCTCAATTATATTTTGTCAAAATTGGCACTTTTATGCACAATGTGTTTGATAGTTCAAAATGGATAATTTTTTTTTTTCTCAACAGTTCCACTCAGCAGATACTGTTACGATATAAGATCAGCATAATATGGCTATTAAGGATGATTCAGAATACAAAACTGTCCAAAAAGTCAGACCATCGTGTTTTGGGGTTTTTTTACTTTTTTTTACCAAGAAAAGATGTCTTAATGTTCAATTTGGCATCTGTATAAACAGATTATTTTTTACAGTAGGTGTATGGAAGTAGCTTTGCAAAGTGATGGTGAATCAACTTACACATTTCCTCTAGCAATTTAAGATTTCTTACATACACAAATAGATTTCTCATTGACTTCAGTGGGACCACAAAACACCTGCCAGCTCTTGCAATTTTACTGTGAAAAGAGAAAAAGCAGAGAAAATACTAATGTAACAAACAGTCATGGGGAGGGTGTAATCAAGGGAGAAAGGAGGAATATGGAAATGTTTATGCTGACAAGTTCAGGAGGAGTTTATGTGTTTAATGTACTTGGGCACATGAGCTAAAGGTGAAAGGAAAGCATCAGTGCCTATGAGACAGAGAAATCTGTTTGCAAAAGAAGTCCAAATATTAAAGGCAGGTTTTGTTAAAAATATTATAAAAGTGTGGTTTTGGAGATGGGAATAAGTTTATACGATCTTATTTTAATTGTAGCATCCCATAAAGGGAACTATAATCCTTTTTTGTTAAGAAATTTATAGTTTCCATCAAGGGAAAAGAACTCTGCTCTGTAGGGGCATTTCCTGTTAACATCTCCAACCCCATAGTGTATAAAAAGCACATAGTCAGAAGGCCTCGTTATATATAAGCATATATTTACCACATTAGCAAATACACTGTTACTCTGATCCTGCATACTGGACACTTCACAAGGAAATAATTTGACAGGAAAAAGTACAAAAATTCTTCTCAATATATTATATCAATCATATTCATTTAAGTTTTGGCTTTGTACATTTTTTTAGAAATAAAACTATGTCCCTGCCCATGGCAAGGGGGTTGGACTAGATGATCTTAAAAAGTCCTTTCCAATCCAAACCATTCTATGATTCTATGTGTATTAATGTATGTATATTTTATTATTGCATATTGTATGTATATTAGTAATAGCTCATATATCTATTTTTAGAATTGTTATGGGGTTGGTATTAAAAAAAGCAACCCAAAATATAATCTAGAACTGTCACAAACATTTAAATTTAGTCTCAGTATGGTCGTGCTATTTGTGTGTTGATTGTATGGAGATTACTTAACAGTTTATGTTTATTGATTGTAGTAGAATTCCCCATTTCTAACACAAATAACTGGCATTTAGAATGCCTAAATACTTTATTAAAAAGTATCATGATATATAAAGATTTCAGAATTCATTATTGTGTATCATAATTCCTCAGTGGACGAGGGAAAATGATATGTTTTAGTATGCTTAGTATTATTGAATTGAGGAATTATCCAAATAATAAGGAATGGTGCCTTTAATGTGGTAGTCAATAATAACACCAAAAGTCATATTGATTTTTCTTGAACAATCGGCTTCAGCTTGTACGTATTTCTCATACTAATAAAACTGTTCCACAGTGTACAAAATGAAAGAAGCAGTTCATTTTTTTTTCCTATGTAATATTTATGTATGTTAAAAATAGAACACAGCTGCACCTACAAGTGTATCCATCTTTCAGACTAAATCTTAATTAAAGAAGTGTATGGACATGCAGTTCTGTGTGCTGGTGTCATGCATACCTCTCTGTCAGAAGAGCTTAGATATACAATTGTTATGTAACTATATATATATTTTTTTTTTTTTTTAATATATATAGCAACTCTTTTTTTTCTTTTTGAGGATGGGCAAATCAAAGTGACACATTATCATTAAAAACTGCTTGGGAGGATGGAGGGATTTCACATTTTTTGCAGAGTGACAAGAAGTAGGAAAATGACCTGAATGTATGCAATGCTTAAATGTTGTCAGATATTCATCATATTTATATGCTTTGCCTGCCTCTCTGCTCAGGGTGATTTAATACTACATTAAAGTAGAACCTGGGAGGACATCATAAACAGCTCTTGTTTAAAGGGCATTGTGAAGGAGAGCCTTTAATCTGATTGATGAAATAAATGGAAAGTAATCTATCCTCTATTCAACAGCTTGTTGATGATATGAAAGAATTCCTACTCAAGCAAGCAAAGCTTTAAAGAGAAAGACCTCTTTCATCCTGTCAGCCTCTCATTTTTAGAAAAAGTTAAGTTTTTCATCATGGTTCAGGGGAGTTCTTGTAAAACGTTCATTGAAAATTTAAGAGCAATTACAGTGTCAGACAGCTAGAAAAATTGCTTTTACTGAGTGAGAGTTCTCTGACAGATGCATTGTGGGAGAATTGATTCTTTCTAAGGGATAAGTGAATTGTCATTGTTAGTCTCTTCTCATGACATCTAGCTAGATGTCATCTGCTTTGTAACAGAAGATTTGAATCAGACAACTGTACTCAACACTAGGCAGTGTCTAGATTAGTTCAGCAAAGAAATAAGCCTGTACTCTGCATGGCATCAACTGAGCTTTTAAAGATTATGGATGAGCAAGGGTTTGAGAAAAAAAGTTTGAAAAATCAAAAACAAAGCTTTATAGCCACTTCAGAAAGCCTGGATGTTTAACCTGTAAGGAAGTCTGTCAAATCCTTGAGGAAACCACATAGAGAAAGATCAATAGAATACCTACTGGCTCCATTAGCTTGATGTAAAAAGGGGAAGAGGGAAACCAGCTCTTCCACAAGAGAAGCTACATTATTCCAGGGATTAAGCGGGATCAGTTCTCTTGCAGAAAAGAAGACAAGAAAAAGAATGAAGATTCTTGGTGGGCCAGAACTGGAGTGAAAGGGCTTGTCAGGTAATCTAACTGATGATAAGAGAGCAGTTTATTGAATAGGAGGTGTCTCTAATTAGGTGTTCATTAGCATAAGGGTAGGTGCCAATTCTAATCTTGAGTTAGCTGCAGAAAATAGGCTGTCATTCACTCTGCAATCCCTGAGCTGACTTCTTCATAGTATATGCTTGCTGAATCCACTTCTGATTTTTATGTGGTTTTTCTGTTTGGATTGCAGAGATACATTTGGTGTGTAAGAATGTCGTTGGCGTTTTCCTGAAATAGCACCATCAGATTCATTAAGCATTCACAGTATTGAAATGTTATATTGTTTGAATATAGTGTGTATGTATGTGGTATAAAAAAGTTGTGTCATTTTAAAAACAACAATAATGTTTCAGACTGAAAGCTTCATTTCAGTTTTTGCATCTGATTTGAATCTAACCTTAGTTAAACAAACAAAAAAAAGAATTGCAGTTATCCTTAAAATAAATTCATTAGCAAGTACCAAATTATCATGAAAAAAATCAGTTAAAATATTCTCCACATCGTGATTAGACTAGTACGTTCTTCACCAGTTCAAATTTCAGTAATATTTTTGTGGCCAGGGTTTAGTCAATATCAGATTTTTACATTTTGAACTCCTTATTCTGTGCACTTCACATATTTGAAAGAATGTATACAGACTTTAATTTAAATACTGAGTATTTCTTTTAGTTGCTCAGGAATTAAACAGTGATGCATTTTTAGTTCTCCATATGTTTAATCACTTAATTCTTTAATGGGAAAAATATTAGCATTTAAATTTAAATAACTTTGTGGTCTTCGGATGTGTTTTATTTATTGCTATATATCTCTTTAAAGGTTCAGTAGGAATGGCCTTGTCATTTTAACTTGAAATAAACTCACTTCTTCAGGTTTAGGAAGAATAGGCCTGAACTAAACTGTGTTTCCTTTCCTCAACATGTCTAGAACATCTTAAGAGTTTATGTGTTATTAAGACATTCTTTTGAAGCTGTGGAAATGCAAACTGTCAGGACAACATTTTCAAGAAGTCCCTGATGCTAAAAATCACTGACCTGTGCTAGTTTCAATACCGTTCCTAGCATTTTTGCCATTAAGATTCAATAGATGTCTTTATCAATGTCCATAAGGCATTTGGATGAATCAATAATGATGATGAAAAGCAAGCTGTAATTCTATGGAAAAGGTGCTGCTAAATAGAGCAACATATAAAATTGATACAACTTCTTAATATTTTTCCTTTCAGTATTCTAATGGCTTGTATTTTCACCTGAGTTCATGGAATGCCCTTGGATACCTTGCTAACAATGTATTTTTCTGTGTTCTGATCTCCTGTAGCATTATCTTCCTGAATGTATAGGAGTGCGTGTTACTCAGAATCACTGAATCTTTGCCAAACTACAAAACATGGGGGTTTTATTTGTGTTTATTACAAATAAATTTTTCAAAGTGTTTTTTTGTCTAAATTTTTTTCTGCAACTGTTAGAGCTGTAAATCATATATATGGGAACAGATCATAACAAATAGTCAAAAAGGGCATGTATTTGTAAGTAATATATAAATCAACTGGGTTTTTTTAGTTTTAATTCTACCTCAAGGAAAATTAGGTAACAATTTAGTTTTGCAATGTGTAATAAATTATATGCAATATTGTAAGCAAACTGATTTACGGATTGATATTAAGAATATGATCTAGTGTTCAGTAAAGCTAATGGAAGTCTCCACTGATTTCACTGCTTTTTGACTGAGCCCAAATCTGAAAGCCATATATGGTATTATTTCTAAGCACTGCTTTTTATTTCTCACTCCAGATTTTTTGTTGTGGTTGGAAGGAGAGAGGAGTTGTTTTGAGTTTTTGGCTTGGGATGTTTTTAAGAATAATGTTGCTATTTTTGCTGCAAATTTCTAATTGAAAAGAAGGTTCTGACAGGTACAACTTTTAAAATCTGTATCTATAGCAGACTAAGAATCTTTAGTAAAACAGATGTTACTTGCATATAAATTCTATACTACAAAGGATGTTGATTTTTTTTTATATCTAGACAACCAGCTATTTCTCTCAAACCTATTTCCAGTAAAAATAAAGGGTAATATGGCCTGTGAAAGAACATCGTTAGAAACATAACACATAGTCTTTGAGGCATTATAGCTGAGAAATTATTTCTCTTATTGATTTTTCTCATTTACTGATAATTGCAGTTGCAGAGTCTCAATTTTGGGAAAATTGTTCAGAGAAAAGTTTTTAATACAAAATACCAGTTTTAAAAAAAGAATTAAAAATGTAATATGCATTCTCCAGTTCATGACAGCAGATTTTTAATCAGTTATTTCTCAAGATATTTTTGGTTTCTTATTGATGTTGTTTTGGAGCAGATCCTTGATAAATGTAAGTCAGAATAATGCAAGTTTTGTTTTATTTTGTCAGAATTTCTTTTCTGACAGTGTTATAGTAATATTTCTTTAGTTCACATAGCAGTTTCACTAGTAATACCTAGATGGACTTGATATTTCCTTTCAGAGATTGTCACAGTTGTGGTATTTGTTTTCATGTATCACTGTGTTATGCAATTAATGAAATTATTTACTCTATAGCTATCAAGTAGTCATCAAATACTGCAGCAGAAACAGTAACTTTTGAAAAGCAGTCTCTCTGTGTGTGTGTGTAATTGCTAAGATACAAAAGGAAGTTTATGAAATAGTTAAAGTTGGAATATATGGTTTCATTCTGGTATTTAGCTGCCAAAGTTGAATGTGATGGAAGGCATCTGCGGTTGTGTTTGTGTAAGGTTGTCTTTAGTGGCAGAGTGTATTATCTAGTGTCACTTTATGAAACTTTCAGTGGTACAGCCTTTTTCTTTTCCAGTATGTGTGTAAGAATTACTTTAATCTTTTTTCTCTATGAGAAAAGATAAATATTATCTGCTGTATATACCTGATGAAACACTTATCTTTTTGATAATTAATGAACCCATTTTAAGTCCATGTTATGCTATCCATCTTTTGTGGTACTGAAATGGATGACAGTGTGATTATGTCTTTGAAAGATAAGTAAATGTGTGTGCTCTTAGATCATCAGGCTTTTAAAATACCAGGAAAGTAGAAGTATAGCAAAACTGGGAGTATTTCTTAATCTTGACTTATAATACAGTGGTTTCTCTGCTTTTATTTATAAATGTACATTTTATTGCACTACATATACACATCAGATTTCACAGGCCTCTGCAAATGATTGTATTAATATTTTATGTTCCATTTATGCCTTTCCCCTGCATATTGACAAAATAATAAATATGCAATATATTGAACATTACGTGATTGAACATTGATTTTTATACATGCGACATAAAAGAGTTAGTAAGCAAAGAATAACGCTATGTATGTTTTACATGAGAATTCTCAATACCGTTACAAGTCAAGTTAAGCTTTGAATTATATTTCAGTAGTATTGTCAATATAAACTGGCTTACAAAGACACATTTAAAATGATAATTGATGGATTTCTCAAAATACCTTCGTCACTGAAGAAAAGTATATACTTTGAATTTCATTATTGTAAAAGTATATTTTAAAGAAGTCAAACAGATCCTCTTAAGTGTCTTAAATGGTATAATTTTGGCCGTCTGTGTTACAATATGGAATAATGTCCAATTATCTCATTTATCGTGGCTTCTAAAACAGCTTACACAATAAATTCTGTTTATTAAGGGCAAAATTATACTGTCAGGTTCACACATGCTTATCTTTGAAAAGTGACTTACAGACTATTCTTTACCCTTTAGAGGAGGAAAAAAGAATTTAAATGGGAAAAGGTCAGTGGATCTCTGGATACTTGTGTCCTGCATACTATTTGATTCCCATGTACATCACCTATAGGCACCAGTAAAAAAGCTGCTGCAGCTTGGAGGCAGTATGTAGCTACATGTAGGCAATGAATTTAAACTAGAGTCCATCCAGGGCCATTTCTTTTGGAGTTATGGCTGCATGTGAATTTTCGGGCTCCACATTTCCATCAAACAAAAGTCCATGGCTCAGAAGATTGTTATGTTCTCAGAATAGCCAAATCCAAACTTGGAGACTATGTTTAAGAAGAAAAAAAAAAAAAAAAAAAAAAGAAAAAGTAAAAAATTATTGAAGTGTTAAATGACCTACAGCTCTCCAGATTGCCTTCTAGAAAGTTAAGGAACAGCCTTTTCCTAAGGCTTCTCCATCAACCTTTAATTTCTGATTCTTGTTTCTGTGCTTGAGAAAGTGCCAGAAGATCCTATCTGAAAGTATTTGGGACTTTCTGCATCCAGATTAATCTCATTTGTCTTGACTCCTGGATGCTCATCAGAAAGATAATGCTTAACTACAGACACTTTATGATCACAGCTACTGCTATGTTAATCATGACAGGGGATAATTAGGAAACACATAAAGTTACAATCCTGTTTATTTAGATCCATACATTGTCATGAAATATGAATGGTGCTGATCAGCCATCATAGTAACTTCTAAATAATTTTAACAAAGAAGGAATGAAGTTAAACCCTTGTTCGTGAACACAAATTCCTTTCAAAGTTTTAACTTTGTTTACTTAATTCCTTAGCCCATTAAAAATTAAAGTAGTGTATTATTTAGCTAACCAATATATAGGAACACCTGTATGTGCCAGTGATTGTTTCTTCCCTGATTTATAAATATGGTATTTGAAAACAGACTAGATGATTGATTTCAATTCCATAAATTAATTTCCAAGAAATTAGACTGTGTGAGAGAAGTTAGTTAAATAAATAAATATTTGGGATACGTATGAATATTAATGGTTATGAAAGAAAAATGTAGTTTTTATGAGAATTAGCCAGTATGCCCTTCACTAATTTATGCCAAGTTGGCAGTTCAGGTTGCTGCATGCATTCTGAATTAATGAGAGACATAGAAGGTAGAGCAGCCTGACCAGAATTTAACAAAACCAGCAAATCATTTATTTACTTTGTTTCCTGCACCAAACAGGTCTGTTTTGGATAGCATACTATAGTCATTAATCTTTTCAGTTAGTTTCTATTAGAAATCATTTGTTGAATATATATAGTCTCCGGAGATCTGGGGTATCTAAATTTTAAACTCAAATGGCTGGACTCTGGTGGTTATTTTCTGTATAGTCCAGTAGCAGAATAACTAGTCCATCTATAGATAGACAAGAACCTTCTTACAGAAGCATGTGATCTAATTTGTAAAATAAGTAATTGCTTCACATTTGTTAACCATACTGTGTTTTAAAGGGACAATATCTTAAAAATGTATGTATTCTCACAACCAAAACACCCAAGTTATTTCTAGAAATACTGCACAAATCACCTAACAAAAGTAATCATTGAGCTTCTAACTCTTTTTCCGAGCAAAGCTCATGATGAGTACAGCTTTTACCTCCAAGTCGGTAAGCATATACCATATATATGGTAACTGAATGTAACTGAATGTGTGATTCATATAACTTATGGAATGCTAACAATTTTTTTTATATAAATAGCAACAATTATATTTATTTTTTTTACATTTTCAGTAGAGTAATTATTTGAATATTCTTTGCCAGGAAGGTTCCAGATATAAGAAATCTTAAGTTGAAATGCTTGGTCACATTAAGACAACCTAATTGAAATTATTAAACCCATGAAATGAATGGGTGAGTGCTTAGTAATATCTGCTGAGAATTGGACCCTGTGTGTAGACTGAAACTTTGCAGAATTTACCCGTAGTTCTGTTGCTGTGGATCTTTTTTCTCAGAAAGAGGGATTTTGTTCTTGATTCTAAAAACTACATTTGTTGTGATTTTTCTTTTGCTGGACTGTTATAGTTGCAAGCTCTTTGGACTTCTTGGTTGTAAACTTTATTATGTAAATATATACATAAGGGGTATATATATATATATAAAAGGTATTGTGTTTTCCTCTTTACTATGCAGTGTCCTCTCACTCTTCTGAAGTAGGAAAATCTTGTCATTATACCAGTCGCCCACAGTACTGGAGATCAAAGTTCAGTTATTGACTGTATTACGGTATAGTTATATGATCTCATGCCAGGTATCAGTCTAGTAAAGCTTAGGCCGCTAGCCATGCTTTGAAACATTAAACAAACAAAAATTCCTTTGCACAGATTTTGCAAGTAGGAATATGTATTCCCGAGTGCTTGTGTTTTGCTTAAATCTAGGGGTTTTGAGCACAGGCTATGTCTTATTATGTACATGTAAATCATCTAAAACAATGGCATGCCTTATATATTACCTTTAGGATTATGCACAGTTACTTTAATTAATGTTAAACAATATCACAAAAATATATATTAATATGAAAATCTGATTTGAAGTAGATTCATGCAACATACATACACATTTTCAACACATTCTGAAGTATTGTTCCATGCGTAACTTTGTTCACAGATTATAAATCTTTTGCTGGCAAGGTATAAAAGTCTGTACTACTCAACTGAAATAAAATGCATTACAGACAGGAGAGTTATGCATCTGTTTCAAAGGAAGAATATATCACATCATTCATAGATATAGAGAGTGAACACAAATGTTCATAAGCAAAGACTAATATCAGCAACTGGATGATACACTAAACAAAACACCCCAGAGAGGTGGTGGATGCCCTGTCCCTGGAAACGTTCCAGGTCAGGTTGGAGGGGGCTCTGAGCAACCTGATCTAGTTGAAGATGTCCCTGCCCACGGCAGGGGGGTTGGACTGGATGACCTTTAGAGGTCCCTTCCAACCCAAACCATTCTATGATTCTATAACAGTTTAAAAAACAGTAGCCCAGTGAGATGCTAGGTAACATCATTATGGTCACTAAATGAGGAAATCTTATTTGGCTGCCAGGCACTTTCCTTGGGTGCTTTGGTTACTACTTTGAGTCAGGCAAGAAGAAATCTTTCACTGGCTAATGCAACACCTGTTGCAGTGCAAGGTACAGCTCCAAATTACAACCACATCTTTCTACCCATTTTAATAGCAAGAAAAGTGGAAAAAGGAATAAATTGGGCTTTCTGGAAAATGAATTACGGTATTTTAACCAGGCAAATAAGGACAGGACAGAATGGTGATCAGGGGAAAGGATTTTTGCCATGTATAATGAAAAAATGTAATTGTGTACAATCTTATAATCTTTTGAGAAAACTAACCAAAAAGTTTTCATCACCAAAAAAACTCCAACACCAATTAAAGCATAACTTAGTGCTTTTGACCTTATCAGAAACTTTGTAAAGTTTCATGATAAACTGTGTTTATCTATGATTATGAATAATCTCCTGCTTGGCAGGGACCTTTCAGAATATCAGAAAGTTCCTATCCCTGTTCCAGTTAAAATGGTAAATTCCTTTCAAAAGCCTGTATAGAAATACCTTGATTTCCATTTTAGTTCACTTGTCAAAAGCAAAGAGAGTGTTGCCATTCTTGTACTCTAAGGATGTGAGGTGACACATCTGACAAGCAGAAATAGATTGGAAGTAAGTCCATTAATATATCTAAAATCATTTTGTAAGTGATCATTTTTATTATACACGAGGGAGTTACACCTACACATCCAGGGAAGAATATACTTGCTTTTAATGTGGCTCATGTCCCCCTCCACTGCATATAATTAGGTCCTTTCTGGTTTAAATAATTTTGCCTCAAACCTTTTTCTCCATGCCTGAGATATTTTAAAGCTCAGTCCAGCAAAGACTTTTGACCAATACCACTTGTGCTTGGAGGAAAATTATGTTTAAAACTGACAAAATCGCTGATGCTGAACTCTGCAGTAGTACAGTCTAGGAGTTTATTCTCTGGCCCAAAAGTGACAAATTCTCAACAAAAATCTTGATTTCTCCAGTGGAGAAAATCCTGTTCCCAGCCTGTGCCTCATCTGATGTATAACTTTGAGCAAGTCACTTTACCCTTTTTCTGTTCTATTTAAACTATAAGCTTTTGGGGAAAAAGGTTGTCTCTGACTGTAAGTTTTACAAGGGCATACCGAACAGTGCTCCAGTTGCAACTACAGCTTAGCTCCAACATAACACTGTAATAATAATAGTCAATAATAATATCCCGAATAAGAAATAATCTGAGTAAACCCTGATCCCAGAAGGAAGAAAATCACCTACCTTTAGAGGCCCATAGTTTTGCAGAGGCAGTGAACCCATACAAACACCTTCTGTCTCACAGTAATGAGAGAAAAGAGAGAGATGGAATTTGTCCCCATCCATTTAACAGAGATGTGAAGAGCAACCTGGCCTCACACAAAATTGCTGTGCCTCTATATAGGACAGCTCTCTTTGCTTTATAAAATACTATAGCTAAGAATTCATTAATCTTCTATATTCTGCATTTTAAGTGGGCTTTGTATTGATTTTTATTACTGTTAGAAAAGACACATTTATAGAGCAGCAGGTTAAAGAAAGAAGAATGTGGTGTGAACAGGACTATTTAATGGGATAAAATATCCTGATCTGTCCTTTGCCATTCCTACTAAAAATGACAGTGTTGTCTCCCTGGAAGTTCTTGCCCAGCTCCTTTGTGAAACTGTTTGTGTTAACTTCTGTTGTTGACCTTGGAAATTTACTACATGCATTAATGGGTGCTCGTGCAAAGAAATCACTCCCAAAGGCTTTACTTGCTGAATCTTCTATGCCTTATCTTTGTTGCCATTTTATATCCTTTTCTCCTGTCCAAAAGGCTTTGATGTCCCCTTGTTAACCTTTTCTTTTAATATAAATTCTGCTACATATTAAATACAGTTTAAAAAAAATTTCATGTAGCAATGCCAATTACTGAGAAAAGGAAATGCCAGAATTTTCTATCTGTGAAACCTTTGGTTAACCTCTTAGTATACATACATTATAGTGCAGTCCTTAGTTTCATTATCACATTCTAATTTTTCCTGAAGAAATGTGAGACCATTTACTGTGCAGCGCTGACAATCCTCAGTAAATGAAAACCTGTTCATTATTTTGTTTTAGCTTCATTGCTTATGTATGAGCCTAGGAAATACTTCCAGTGTTCAAATTCTGCTTTTAAGATAGAGATTTTTAAACTGAATATGACTGAGGTTGGAATGGATGGCTGGAGGTCATCTGGTCCAGCCACCCTGCTCAAGCAGGGTCACCTAAAGCCAGTTGCCCAGGGCTGTGTCCAGATGGCTTCTGAGTGTCTCCATGGATGGAGACTCCACAACATCCCTGGGCAACCTGTTGCTATGATCAGTCATCCTCGCAGGAAAAAAGTGTTTCCTGATGTTCAGAGGGAACCTCCCATGTTTCAGTCTGTGCCTGTTACCTCTTGTCCTGTCACTGGACATCACTGAGAAGAGCCTGGCTCTGTCCTCTTTGCACCCTCCCTTCGGGTGTTTATATACATTGATGAGATCTTCCCTAAACCTCCTCTTCTTCAGGCTGAACACTCCCAGCTCTCTCAGCCTTTCCTCATAGGAAAGGCGCTCCTGTCCCTTAATCGTCTTTGCAGCCCTTTGCTGGCCTCTCTCCAGGATGTCTCTCTTATGCTGAGGAGCCCAGAACTGGACACACCAAACTTCATCACACTTGCAGTATATGAGTCTTCACACAGGCAACGGGAGAATGTATGCAACATTTTTTCAAACTTTTATGAACAGCTACTTTAAATTCAGTTCTAGCTAATAGGCAGGACCTGGATGAGGATTTAAAGACAGAAGGCAATTTGGATGAAAATAAATAATAAAGTTCATAACTCAAAAAAAAAAAAAAAGGTAAAAACAATAGAATAAGAAAATTAACTTGAGCAAATATAGTTACTCAATAGGCAAGGTCTCATGGCAACTGGGCTTTAGAACACTGAATCTTATTGGAAGAATCTATACTAAAATTAGCTAAGAGGAAATTGTTTTCCCATACAAGATGGTTAAGAAGCATGATAAAAAAATCATTGTGGTTATATCAACAGAATCTAAAAATCAAAATGGAGCAGTCACAATCATAGGAAATAAAACATAGAGCAAGAGTAATTATTAGGGAATGGTTCACAGAAAATGTTTATAAAACCAGAATGATTAAGAAGCAAAAGAGATTGCAAGTGACAAAGAAAAAAAATGGTAGGGAGAAAAGATTGTAGAAACACAATGGTGAAACAAGATTATGAAGGAAATTTAGATGCATTTATATCTCACATGATACTTTACTGAGAAAGTGTCTAAATAAGATACTTTGATTCCAGCTGTATATCTGTTAATAAACATCAGATTAAATAGATATGGCTAAAGTATGTTATATATTTAGTGTCTAGTGTGACCTGAGTGCACTTTACATGAAGGAGCAGTAGGAAAAGAAGAAAGAAAAAAAAAAAAAAAAAGAAAAAGACTGTTTCCTCTAGGTATAATCAGTCAGTAAGGTCAAATAAAGTTTACTCTGGAATTTGTAAACAACTAACCAGCACTATCCCAGTATTATTAATTACTATCTTCCAGGATGCCAGGTTTGATTTCAAAGAACAGAGAAGGAACTTGTCAAAATAATGGTCCAAGACAGGCCTTGTTGAGGTCTGCATGGCCAAATAGCCGAGTCTAATCATTACTTTCATTAACAATTTAAAAGGTGGAATAAAAAAACAGAGAGAGATAGGCAGTTTACTGGACAATATTAGAATTTAGAAGATCTCAGCTGGGTGGACAAATATAAAAAATATACAAGATAAGACAAAGGCAAGTTACTACATTTGGAAACTCAAATACATAGACAAAAACTGAGAAGAAATGATTCTTCAACACTATCTGAGAAAAGGATCTGAAGATCATAGCAGATCAAAAGCCCCATGTTGGCCTATACTGTGATGCCACTTTAAAAAAAAATAATAATTTCATGTATTCTTAGCCCAATCACTAAAGTAAGAGGTCGTTAGTTATTCTTAGTGCTGCTAAATCACCTTCTGTAGTACCTTGTCCGGTTTTAGTAACCACATTTTAAGAAGGTTGTATATGAAAAGGGGTACAGAAAACAATGGTGGTAATAAAACACCAGAATGATGAATGACAAAACATTGCAGAATTCTGAGGAGGAAGAGTGGAAGATTAATTCATTAATGCCATTTTTCCCTTTCTTTTGCTAGGGCTATATTCAATGAAAATAATGTTAATCCTTCTAGAAATTGTTGCAGTCTTAGCGTGCTCTAGGCATTTAGGGAAATGGGGAAAAGGTTGGCATCTATAAAAAATGGTTGATACTAAAAAAAAAATCTTTTAGACAGGATCAAGGATTCAACCCCAAAGGTTGCATTTTTAGGAAAGTGATGAAAAAACAGGGAGTTTTAATGGAAACTGTTCTACAGCTCTAAGTATAGCAGGTGTTACTAGATAGCTGCCAAAATAAAGTATTTTATATATCTCAGAATGCAATTTGTGTTTTTAACTGCTCTTAAACTTTCTTCCAAAGAATTTTAATAACCTTATTCAATGTTTCTAAACCAGACAGCATAACTTACAGAGGTATATTCTGCTTCAGTCTTTAAGTGCCTATGTTTTCTTTGTAATTTATTTAATCTACCACTTAAAGTAGCTCATAATCCTTTAAGTCTTCTAATTTGAAAAGGTCTGTCTGAAAATACTCTTATCTTTCTCTCAAACTCTGTTTCCTAGCTAATGTCATTAGTGTACAATGTATTCTTTCTCACAATTCCTGCATACATAAAACCAAAATCATTGAAATTGCAAGACACTAAACTTTGCTTCATTTTCAATTGAATGAAATTCCACTTCCATCTAAAACCAAGCGTTTCTTTTAACCTATTGGAGTAGGTCTCCTTTTAGGCTTTGTTAATGCCTATCATAGATTATGCTTTTATTTGACAGTAAATCAAAATTTTCCAGATTTTGAGACACGCCTCTTCTTTATTACTTAGCTACATATTATTGAAAAAAAAAATTTTTGTGGTTTCACAAAGATTGTCCTTAACCAAGCTCGACCTTTAAAGTAGTTTTCTGTTCTACTGATAGCAGGCAAGCCTGAAAAAGCCAAGAATGCCAATTTCTCTTGGCTTTCACCCCAAACAGAATTTCAGATGGTTCAAACAGAGAGGACCAGCCTGGAGTCAAAAGTTGCAACCTGCACGTACAGCCACTCAGGACGACACTGGCTGGATCATTTTTTCTTTGAAAATACAGTGCCATAGAAACAGAAATGTTGCACAAAATTCATCCAGTTTCCCTTGTACATTCTGAGAAATTAAGAGAAAATTTAGAAAGCAACTACTACCCACTGTGATGAAAAATTCCATTTTGCCATTTTAGGAATGAAATGTTTTTAACTGTTTCTTTGAATCAAATGCGGGCGGGGGGGGGAGGGGCTAGTTTTAAGAGAAGGGGTGAAGTGAAATTGCTGTTACATGCTAGAAGCTATTAACATTAAAAATAGCCAATATTTTACTTAAAAATTTTAAAACCAAGCATTTTGACTTTGTAGCAATGAAATGTATCAGTCACTCTCAAAAAATTTTTCCCAAGATTTTTCTTCATGGAAAAATGCAAAATGTTCTGGTTGTGTTCTTCTGAAGCAAAGCAGCTTTTGGACATTTCTAAATCCTCAATGAAACAGAAAGACCTAGAAACATTAAAAAATTAGTTGAGACCAAAAAACTTTTGAAAGTGAAGACAGTGTTAGATAAAGAGTTTGTTTGCCAATGCCTGTCATCACAGTGGTATTAGAATATATTCATTCGTAAAGGTGAGCACTGGTTTGAATTAAAACAATCAAAGAATTGTTGAAAAAGAAGTAACAGATAACTGAGATGTCAAAACCATATGTGATTTGCACACAATCTCATAGGGAGTTTGTGGCAGGTCTGAAATCCTTTATCCAGTTACACCATTTTGCCTAACTTTATGCAGCCCAAGAGAGTATTAATTGCTTTTCTGAGATTCCTATGTCTAGTATAAATAGTATCAATATTAACATTATTTTGTTAGCTTCAACATTGAAGGAGTATAATAATGTATATATTATTCTCTTTTTTTTTGGAGATTACATCAACCAAACAGCAGAAATGTGTGATTAAGGCTGGCAGTGAGTAGATGTAAACAGTGAAATGTCAAATCAAATAACTTCTAAACAAACAGAAAAAATAAGTCACGTTATTTCATAAATAATTTCTCAAGGATTATCTGAAAAATAACTACTGTACAGCCTGATCCAGGGACCAATTGAAATAAATCCATTTGTTTCAATGGAGTTTGAATCCATTAGGAAATCAGGAGGGAAGGGAAGGCAGATTTCTTTCTCTAGTGATATCAGCCTTCAGATCAGGGAAGTCACTTAACCATGGGAAATTTTGCTATTGATTTTCTGTGCACTAAGGATTTCACATATGTTGAGTATTAGCTTGGATTGTCAGCTGCTGTAAAGCATTAGAGTTGCCAGCTGAGCATATAACCCATTATATGTTATAGTCTGACTGTCTTTCTAGTATAAATACATGACATCCCTTCCAACCCAAACAATCCTATGATTCTATGATACAAATATTATCAAAGTAGCATTTTTAATATGTTGGATTTCAATAATTAATGAGGCTTAGTATGCAAGTGACCTCTTTTATAAACTCTAGTGTATGCATAAACCAATGTAATATTTTTTTATATATCATTATGTGTAAGATGCAGAAAGGGAAAGCCTTTCACTTTTCTTTTTTACAATCTTTCAGGCTTTAAAGACAAAGCAAAGTTTCTTTGATGAATATTTTAAAAGCTTTTGAAAAATAAATGTATGCAAAATCTGTATGAACTAGAGCCCAATTAATCAACAGTTTTGAGATTTTCACATGGAAAATTCATATTAAATAGCTGTAAATGGTCAGCTGCATAATAAAATTTCCTTAAATGTAACCTTCCCAGTAGGAAGCTTCTCCTTTGCAAGAAGGCAGGACTACAGCCTAATTCTCCCTCAGAAGAGTACCCTTTCCTTTTTGTGCTGCAACACTTCAGCAAAGAGATAATATTGTATATAGCTGAGTTTGGTTACAGCTCCAGACCTGAAAGATTTATTTTAAATATCAATGCCCAAAGTTAAACATCTTGATAAGCATTTAGCTACAAATCTTCCATTAAAACACATCCACTAAAATGGTCTGAAAATCTTAATCTTAATTCTGTAGACAGCCCTCTGATTACTTTCTCCTTTTACCTGTAGTCTATTTGGGTTCTAAAATGGTGTTAAATGAACAAAGAGCAAACGCTCTCCTCACAGTTTCAGTGCCAAAAATGGAACACAGGCAGAATCTTGTTATGTGAATCTACCTTTACAACCTAAAACAAGCCCCTTAAACACTGACAAACCCAAAAGCACTCCAGGCTGTCACTGACCAGCATTTTGACACTACTCTCAGATACTAACATCTCTGTCCCTGTGCACACCCAGGGATCCTCCAGAGCAGGGCAGAGCCTGGCACATATGGAGCATGGCCAAGGTGCAGGAGCTACATGCTCCTTCCTCGAAACCTGCTGAAGGGATCAAAGTCCAGAAGATGTTTCCAGAGCTGTTTTGCACAACTCATGCTACTACCACTTGGAAATCTAGCAAAAGGAAGAAATTATGCTGTCAATTCTCACCTTTTTCCCCATGTCCAACTCCAAATCCAAAAGTTTTGTGACTGAGGAACTTACCCAAGGCATGAGAGATCCATGTTATTTCCTTCTTTTCTCACTCTTCTCCCACAGTACTTTTGTATCCAAGTTAAGATGTACAGTCTGGGTGGCAACCGGATGGACAAAATACTGGCTGGATGATTGGGCTAAAAAGGCCACACTGAATGGGATAAAGCTGCGAGTAATCTGGTCTGACCCGCTAGCTGCCCCTGCTTTGAGAAGGATGCTGGTCTAGACACCTCCTGAGGTCGCTCCCAGCACCAAATCCAACCTGAGTTGTCCTATGGTCTTGCAAACAGCTGTGGAGGAGACTGCAATGACATCAGGGTGGTTTTTTTCACCTCTTGTTAAACATGTGCTGTTGCTCAGTAAGATTTGTTAAATCAGGAGGAGGAAACAAAACAAGTGAACAAGACACCTATTGGGAATATAGGGACAGAAGCTCATGTTTTGGACTTCACTGATTATTATTATTATTATTATTATTATTATTATTATTATTATTACTGTTGTTGTTGTTGTTGTTGTTGTTATTTTATTCAGAGTTTTACCTAAGTTGCAGGAATCAATGGAGCATGACCCAGATGTTTTCCTATATCCAAAATGGTTATCCTAGCAACTGGGACAGACTTGTTCTTGGCCTCATTCTAGCTAAATGAAATTTGAATTATTCCTTGCTTATAAAATACAACTCCTCCAAAGAAATCAGTTTGAGTGGGGCATCTCTTCTGGGGCAGTAAGGAAAAGCAACCAGCAAGGTGTGAGTTGATTGTAAGTCACTTCCTCAGGCTAATGTTGAAGTCAAGGATCATATATAGGGAATTTTATTTTATGATGGACTTATAGTGCTTTCTGTACAGGAAATGTTGTTTTCTAATTAACACTGTTGTTAAATACAGTCATCTAAGTTTTTACTGAATAAGACATTAAGCCAAAAGATCCAACCACGTTAATTATATCATGTCAAATTTTGTAAATTAATTTCTAAACACCTGAATTGTAATCCTATGCACTTTAAAATATTGTGACATTCAAATTGTGGCCCATCTTCTGTAGTTTCTTGTCCTCCAGTAAAACACAGAACCCACAACTAATTAATAAGTAGTAAAAATCATATTTTTCTTTACCCACATAGTGGTAGAAAAAAGATGTCACAGAACACATTCTTCTATTCCATAATTTTAGGTGAATAATAGCCTGGTTATATGAGTACGTTACGGGAGACACAGCCACCCCTGAGGACGTTATCCAGCAGAGAGAACTGAAATCAGATGTCCAAACCCCTTACGCAACATGGCAAGGGGAAACTTAACATTTTTAGTTGTTGTAACAAATTTTAATGAAATCTTTCAATTTTTTTGATGTCTGGTATCTTATCTAGATCAAAATGTGCTGATATTTCCAAATAACATTAATAGAAATTTTCCCTAATGTGGAAAATTTCCAATTTTTCTTCCTAGGATGAAAAAGAAAAAGTTAAATGTCAAGTTTCTTTGTGGTGGGATTTCTGAATTTCAAGCAACTCTAACTGTTACCTTATAGCCATATATAAGATATCTGAAATAGAGAAAGCTATTTCAGCTTTCTTGGCTCAGTTATGTTGTAAAGCACTATCACTACTACTAACAGTATTCTTTCTAAGTTGTGAAAGAAAAAAAGAATCAGTTTTGAATATTCATTCCTAACTAACCTTTCTGATTTGAAGATAAAAAATCATTTATTTTCTTAGCTGTTTATGTTCTGCAGGAGGGAAAATCTTTCATTACATTTGTTTACAGTCCAGAGTCTGTAAATTCAGAGTCTGAGTTTAGCATTGTTTGGATTCTGTAGACACAAAACAGTTATGTTAGTCTTTAATTTCCAAACATTTCTTTAAAAATTGAGACAATTCCATTGTTTTTAGGTTAAGATATATATGTATTTAAGATATATGTGTATTTAAAATATGTGTGGATTTTTGATAGGAAGAAATACATTATTGTAGTCAATGAGTAAATCCTGTGAACTGATTATGTTATTCAAGGGATAAATTACTGTGTAAACTCATTTTAAAGTAAAATTCATTTTTGAAACTGGATTAACAAATTCCATGTAACAAAATCCTGGGTCTACTTCATCATTCAGAAGCAGGAAGTTTTAGAGGTAAAATTTCTCACATTAATGTATTCTATAAGGATATTAATGGGTTGTAAAATCTCACAAACCCAAAGTTATAGTAAAATATGTATTTAACTCTGTTTATAGTAAAATCCCTACTTAATGTTTAATTTCCATATGCTTATGATTAATTAGGTGGGCTCCTCTGCAAGTGAGCTTGGAAATAGGAATATATATATGTATATATCTTCCCTGTTAGATCACTCATTTGTATTGTGGATGTTAGTATATGTTCTAAATTACTAAGAACGGGCTGCTTTAAGTTATGTTACCAAAGTACATGTGTGATTCTCAGTGACTGGCAAAGATCTACCACTGTATCATAAGGGATGATAAGAATTTAAAATATCTGTAAGCTGACATAAAGATGCCTAATACATAATTATATTGGACAAGCTAATTGATGGGGGGGGGGGGGGGGGGGGGGGAAATGAGAGGGGAGAGTAAATGAACTCGTCCTTCCCCATATCCCACAATGTCTCAGTGTCACAAAAAATGGAGAAGCAAACCTTTATGGGAAATGGAAACTAGAAGCTGAAATTCCAAGATTAGGTGAGGATAAACAATTAAATAGATTATTCAAAAGGAGTTGTCACACAGATTTGTACTTCTCCAGCTTGGCTTCTTTTGGTACTGCAGACATCCACTCATGTCAAGAGCTGATGCCTCAGAGATGTGATGTTCATGTTTACCTTTGCCCTTAGCCTGGAGAAGTTGCTGGCAAAGCAGTGGATATAAAAGTATGGGCAGCAAATGGCTGAAAGGTGTGTTGTACAGCTAAAGTACATCTGTTGAAGATGTCTTGTCTGTGGTGAGTGGGGAGAGCCACATTTTTTCTTCTTTTGCTTAGAAAAAAAGTGCATATCTCAGAAGAATTTGCTTCCCATCCTGAAGTCTATGTGAGGAAGTGGTTTGGTATGAAGTCCTGGCTTCAGAAAAGTTAGCTATATAAATCTCCCTTTAGTATTAAGACTTCAGTAACCAGGGTTGAAATGCACACACACAAGTTTAGATAGATTCCTGAGTTTTGTAATCCTTCGCTAGCACAGAGGAACTAATTGCCATTCATTTTTACAACAGTGTATTTCTCAGTTCTCTTCTTCACAATGTTCCTGAGTCTCAAGACCTTCGTGTATATTTAATTTGAATTGTAATACAGCCTCAGGGGAAAAAATAATCCTCCCCCAAAAAAAGTTACAGGTAGAATGAACATCTCATTAAGTTTATCCCAGTGTGTATAAATACCTTGTACAAATGGCCCTTATTTTACAGAAGTAGCCTTTCAACCACAGAGTGCACATGGGAAGCCATGAAGTAAGTGTACTCATTGTGCATTTTGGAGAGGAAGGAGAGATCTTATTTTAGAATTAAAAGGAGTTTCCAGTATTGAAAACTTTGTGCTAAGCACCTTCCTAGCTCTGACAATTTCACAGGGTAGAGGCAACATTGCAAGACATGGGCCTAGGTCTCAAGTTTGACACTAGAGGGAGAAAGCAGTCTCATAATAATATAACATTATTTCTTCTCATTCTCAAAAATGAATAAAGATGGTTTGAAGACCTTTTTTTTCCAAAAGGATTTGTTCATTTGGTTTTCGCTCCCCTATTCTTATGCAGCTCAGAAAGCTTGGTGTTCAGCTGAGCTGATCTGGACAAGTGATATTCATGTTCAAATTAGACAGGGCGCTCAGCCAAATCTCTTTTCAATAGCTACAAGAACAAAAAACTCCTACAACCTAGGACTGCTTTCTATCTGAAGTAGTAATAAAAGTAATGTAGCATTAGCCAGAGCTGACCTGCTGCAAATGGAAGTAGTTAGTTTTCTATGTTGGTGTATATGCTTAGTTGAGAAGAGCTGGGAGTCTCAGGATGGGAATAATGGACACAAGATAAGGGAGAAAGTGGCAGACATGAAAAAATCACTGAAATATTCTTCTAGCTTTGGATTGAACTGGAGACAAATCCTCTGCCAATGAAGACTGTTACTGGTAGTAGCAGTCTACACAAAATGCTTGACTGTTAGCTGACAGCAGTTTCCCTGTGCCAGATTCCTGTGATGGAGGCAGCGTGGACCTGTTACTTTCATGTACATAGCGTACAAAGAAATAAAAGCTCTTGTTGTTGTTGTTGTTGTTGTTGTTAAAGTAAAGCTGGCAAATATTTTTATTTTCTGCAACTAGTCTTGGCAGGGCCTGAAAACCAGCTGTGCACAGTGAAGCACCTGTACAATGGAGAAGCAAGCAATAACAGAAAACTAGCAATAACTGAATGAAGGTGCATTTTTTTTTGTCATGTTTGATGTCAATTTGTGAAACATTTAACATTTTTCTAAGGCAAGGTTTCCTTGACAGTCCAAGAACCAGCTGAGCGCAGGAGCCTACCTCTGCATTTTAATGAAATGAAACAAGACAAAGAAACAGTACGTGAACTTGGAGTCTTTTTTTCTACCCTGTGTAATGACAGTTGGGCAAATATTTTTATATTCAGTGGTGAAAGTCATGCAGCAAACTGCATTGCACTATATGCAGTACAGAATTACAGGGTTTACACTTCTCTTCATCAATAAAACAGTTCTTTTACAGCAGGTGCCACAAGGCTTCCAGGGAAATTGGAATAGAAGTGAAAGTAAAAGTCCTGCCCTTGCTTCCCAGATATTCTGCATTCCCATGCCAGAAACTTGGGTACGTTTCTAAAAGTCTGATTTTGGACTTATGGACCCTTTGACCCAGAAATCAACAAAAAAGAATATAATTTTGAAATTTCCAGTATTTTTTAGCTTTATTTTCCTTAAAACAGACAAGGCTAGAGACTTGGGAGTACAAAATAACATGCTAAAAACTTAAGTAAATGGTTGTATCTTAGAAGACAGTCACATGCCCCTAGTTCAGTTTGATTCAAGGATAAAATGTTATCAATGCGTATATGAGGGATGGTGGGTTTTTTTCTTCTGTGAGACTGCTCCACTAAACACTAGTTGCAGCGGCCTCTTATGACCACATCACTCATATATATATGTTTTTGCAAGCACTATAATTGGCAGGCAACATAAATACCAGGCAACAGGGACTGTTTTATTGTTTGGCTGATGCAAAGTACAGCTGTGCAAGGTTGAGAAATCCAACATTTCTTTGTGGCAGTTCATTATGTAGATTCTTGATATTAGGGCTAATTCTGAAGCACGTATTCAGATAAAACTCCTACTGCATATGTGCCAAATCGGTAAAGAACCCAGGTTCAAACCAGTAAATGTTAGGGTCTAGGCAAGCTGAGTACCACAGGCGAAGCAGAGCTGAATACTCTGAACTGCTGCAGTCACCCACTTGATAGACTTTCTACCATCAGCGTCATGAAAACCAGCAGGCATAGGATAAAAGTAAGCCTTTTGCCTCTGCAACTTCATGTTCCTAAGACTGCCTGTCCAGGCTCTATGGACACTGAGTGCCACCCAAACAGGCTACAAACTAATGGATCGGCTGCAGTTAGTCACAGTCCTTCATGATGAAATTACTTGAAAATAAATTATTTTGGAATTGAACTAAATTACAGGACACTGCTGAAAGAAATTAAGAGATGGAGGGTGGGATTGTTTTGCTGGATACACACATAGTTCTAACTGGAAGAACACTTACTAGAGTTAGTGCAAAAGAATAGTAACACTTAAGTGGAAATTGAATAAATATTTCGTGAAGATACAGGATGCTTACTAAAGATGCCAAGTTAACAGAATAACCCCTACAGGAAATAAAGCTGTCCTCTGTATTTCTCCTTTAAATTAACTTTTTTCCTCTACCATCGGATCATTATATGCACTTAATTTATTGGTTTAGCTTTCAGTAGTGATAGGACACTTTTCTCTTTGGTGTGCATATATATGAGAATGGATCTAACATAATTTTGAAACATAAAAGTGGAAAGAAAAATATCAGCCATTAAATAGATACCTCCACAGTACATCCAACCTTCAGATTAACAGATGCTCAGGACAGGATTGTTCATAACACATCTCTGAAAACCCATCCCAGGACCTTAAAATAGAAATTAAGACCAACAGAACAAGAGTTTTAAAGTGACACAAATGATGTGTTGCAAGAACAGGGGTGGTAAAATACTTTCCTGGAAGCAAACATAGAAATTCTGTTTCTTTCCAGTTAGCAAGCATTTTATCCATCTTAAACCATAGAACCCACTACCTGTACTTCTCCAGAGCATGTCAATTTCTCAAAAATAGCCAATATTATGCTGGAACAATCTTACAAATAGATTGTTCATAAGATTATATAGTACTTTATCATTCTAGAGCACCTCAAACAGTGAGAATCACTCTTCTAATAGCGTGTAATCATTTCTTTCTCTGCAAGTTTGACAGGAATAACCTTATTTGATCCTATAAACTCTTTTTTCCATGATTCAAGTAAAGTATTTCCATCCAATGTCTGTATTTTCATCTTCCCAGTAGAAAATCCAGTTTACTGGAAGACCAAATGAACTTCATTTAAAGTAATTTCCTGTAAAATGCAAGATTTTTCCTCCTTTTCTCTCCTTTTCCTGCTCACAGTAACATCGTTCTGCTTATCACAGCAACAGTCTTTTAAATTTCTTCCTGGATTTTCTCACATTCTTATTTGATTCAGCAATTCTTGTATGATAACCATATGAGGAATTTCTTGTATGATAACATTGCTTTGGATAGATCAGAACACTTTCAGTGAAGCTCAATTTCATTTAAATTTTCTGTTCTGTTAAAGACATATTAAACAGTATTAGACTCAATTTAGTGTTCAGTAGAAAGGTTTAAAATTCTGTAGATATTTCTGATTCTGTAGGAAAGAAGTTTATTCCTAGAAGAAAAAAAAAAAAAGGCCAGAACAAAGGCTATGTGACATAGAAAACCCTATTTATCCTTCTAAAACATGACATGTATAAGACTTACTGCAGCTTAATTCTCATGCTCTTTTTCTTTAGACATACATATTTTACCCAGAATTATTTGCTCTCCTTCTAATGCCCTCTTATTTCACTAACCTCTTTATAGCACTGTCATTTATGTTGTTTCTCAGCCACCTTCTTTCATTAAACTTTATAGCCAATGCATCACACTGGTAAAATTAATTTGTAACTTAATGCAATAATTTTGACTGCATAGCCTGTTTCCGCTAGAACCAGTTTAGATGGAGCCAGAAATACAAGGCACGTAGGAAAACTTTAAAATAGTAAAAGCCTGATTAAAGGTCTTAGAATTTGGTGAAAGATTAAATGAGTTCTTTAAAAGACGTAATTTTAACTTAATGCAGATGATGTTCATCTTTTTTTAAGAATTTATACTTGTTTCTGCAGATTACATCTGTGTAAAATCACAAATGCCTGTAATGAAGAGGTGTTTGGTTGCTAAAAGGCAGATTTTGTTATGGATTAGGTAGACTGAAAATGTTTCCCGCTCTAAGTTTCAGGGTTTTTATCATGTTTACTTCAAGCGTGACAGAATAGGAACAATAAACACTAACCTACCAAATGATAAATTGCAGAGTTAGAAAGTGATCTGAATTGGTGCAAACTGCTCAAAGTTGATTAACCGGCACTTGGGCATTGCTCTGACTGACTTGCAAAGGTTCAAGTTATATATAACATACTGAATGAAGGTAATGATATATGCTTCATTCACCAAAGAAACAAATGTTTTGTTTCCCTGCTCTGATTCCGTACTTTGCAATGCACTAGTACTATTGTAAAACAAGAGTTTATTACATGGCTAAGTAAGTTGATCTTTGTAAAAGTGCACAAGTGCATTGAAATAAAATAAAAACTACTTAATCCAATCTTCTCTCATACAATTTCTTTCAAGGAGAACAGACACAGCCTGTTAAAATAACAAAGAATGTAGAGTTTCCATTCACATTCACAAAGTGTCCTCATTCAAACCCCCACTCTAAAGCTACCTTGCCTGTCCTCTCGACTTTCTTTGCTGTGGAGAAATGTGATTCCATGGAACCGACAGTGATTTTGTTTTATGTTAACTGGCAGAGCTTTTCAAGACTTGCAGACCTGGTGACACTTAAATGGCCCACACTTTAGATTGTCTTGTTGTGTGGAAAAGGTAGATAAGGGGAGGAGGAGAAACATAAAACAGGTGGGCAAGGGCAAAGTGGCATTCACAAATGTTTCTTAGATCAGAGCCAGGTTGAGGATCATTTCTGCAATAAAACAATTGCTGTATTGAAATGACTTCATACAAGGTGTTATATTACTTACGAAGTCCGGAGAATTCTGTAAAACCTGGCAAGCACATCACACGGAAAAAGGTAAGATCTTCTGAACTTTTAGCCAGGAAATCAACAGAAACTAATATAGTTTAATGGTAATTAGTCTAATATGTGTTCCTTGCTGTCCTGGGTTAAACCATGACACTTGTAGAACTGCTGCCAATAATACCATGTAGTAACTGTTGTAAAATGTCAACTTCTCCGGCTGCCTTAGGGATTAGGTGGAAGCTTTTAGAACCGTACTTGGCTTGATATGTAGGTCACTCCTGAAATAGCTTTATAAATTAATTTTACAACGTATGGTCTACAAGATTCTTGGTGGGAAATCCTGAACAATGCTCATTTTCTGTTTATATTTGGATTGGCACCAACATTTTCTCCACTGGCATTTTGAGACCCCATAACAAAATGATATGTTTTCCTTTCAATATCAGCATGGTGCTTTGATGCACCCCTGGCTTATTGATACAGCCAGACCAGAAAAGTAAGGTTAGGATGTAAACAAAAATAAAGTTTGGATAATGTCTATACTCAGTGGTAAGTTGTCATATCACAATAAATGTCAGCATATCTGAATAATTTGACTGAAAAGTTTATTTCAGTTGCTTAAGTTAATATTTTAAGTTTGGGTATCTTACTAAAAGATAAAGACTGTGTGACCCTCTGTCCTTCCCTGGCTGTCTTTTTAAAGAAAGGCTTGACTTTTCTACCCTAGTCCTTATTCCATCTTCTTGCTTCTAGTCTCTCTCTGCCTCACGTACACTCACGGTGTTAAAAAGTCTTTGCACCAAACTCTGGGAAGGGGCCATGGAACATGATCTAAGACGTGGGTTTGTGCGTGAGTGAGAAAAGGGAGATAGGCAAGGTTGTCACGGTCCTTGGATGCTGCATTTCTGAGTGCCAAGCAGAGGGCCTGCATGCCTGGCCCAGGGCACAGGCTTCTGCCATGATTGAAAAGCTACTGAAAATTGTCTGGTTTTGTACGTACCGCACCAGTCTCGATATGTCTCAATATGCAGAGTTGATCCACCAAAAGCTTAGTATCATAAGAGTGCTATGAGGAAAAATAAATTGAGGCATAACAACACACTGAGAAGTTCGTAGGTATTGTGTCACTGAAGGTCATGAAAATGGCTAGATTTGCTCACAACCATACCGTTCCACAGTCGTTTCAATACGGAGCCAGGTGGAAAGAAATACAAATTCTTCATGGGTTTTCTGCTTGCTGGCATTTGACTATGCAGTCAACTGGGCCAGTAAATCCTTGGATTTAATCGCCCTGTTTCTATCACACATATAAAATAATGATAACAGAGAATTTTATATAATGGAGATTGTAACCAATGCTTTGTTACCAAAAAAACATATTAACCGATATATAATACTATAATTTGAAGAAAAAAAGAACTTCAGTATTTTACCAAGTATATTCTGCTTACCTTGTACTTCATTGTTGTAACTGCAGTGACAGGGAGCTTCATTTTTAATTAACTAAATACACACTTCACAAATGAAATTGGTACTTCAGTTTTAAAAGTTCTTTACTCTCTGTCTCACCTATGCAGGGAGATTTGCATTACCTGTAGAGACTGTTGTCAGGCAATACTTCAGACTTCAGTAAGAGATAGTTTTGACGAGATCCTAGAATTAAAAATTCTCATTGGATTTCTCTCCTAATTTTTGTCAACTTATGTCAAAAAATATCTCTATAAATGAGGAAAATGTGACTTAGAACACACAGTAAGCTGGGCATCAGATTATTATTATTATTATCATTACCAGTAGTAGTAGTAGTAGTAGTAGTAGTAGTAATATCATTCAATGATTCATTTAACCATATTTTTAAAAACAATACCTCAAAGTAACCATACAGCATGGTGATATACAGTCTTTTCTGACTTAAGGTCATTTCACAATGTGCTCTGATCTTGTTAGATCTCACAAACAGTTATTTTATAAAGATCACCTGAAAGAAAACCACCCTAACCAGGAACTAGATACATGACCTATTAATTAGCAGGTCAGCAGCTAAAGCATACTGTGTTTACAAAGACTGCCTAACAAATAACATTCCTAATAACAAACCCTGACTCAGATATCACAAAGTACACTGCACAGTATGCCTCCAGTAATTGCCCACATAGTAAATTTCCTTACAGAAAAATACTATTTATTTTTAAAAGTATTTCAGATTCAGTTAATGGATTGCAAATAATCTCATATATTTACCAGATATGGGTTTAATACTTTGATTTGTGTGTGTACATAGGCAGGCAGACACACACACACACACACACAATCATAGAATCATAGAATGGTTTGGATTGGAAGGGACCTTAAAGACCATCTAGTTCCATCCCCGCCCTGCCATGGGCAGGGACACCTTCCAGCAGACCAGGTTGCTCAAAGCCCCATCCAACCTGGCCTTGAACACTTCCAGGGATGGGGCATCCACAGCTTCTCTGGGCAACCTGTTCCTGTGCCAAGCCACCCTCATAGTGAAGAATTTATTCCTTATACCTAATCTAAATCTATCCTCTTCCAGTTTAAAACTATTACCCCTCATCCTATTACTACATGCCCCTGCAAAAAGTCCCTCCCCATCTTTCCTGTAAGCCCCCTTCAAGTACTGGAAGGCTGCTATAAGGTCTCCCCGGAGCCTTCTCTTCTTCAGGCTGAACAACCCCCAACTGTCTCAGCCTGTCCTCAAAAGAGAGGTGTTCCAGCCCGCTGATTGTCTTCATGGCCTCCTCTGGACTCACTCCAACAGGTCCATGTCTTTCTTATGCTGAGGCCTCCAGAGCTGGACACAGTACTCCAGGTGGGGTCTCAGCAGAGCAGAGTAGAGGGGCAGAATCACCTCCCTCGACCTGCTGGCCACCCTTCTTTGGATGCAGCCCAGCCTTCTTTGGATGCAGACTGGCCTTCTGGGCTGCGAGTGCACATTGTTGGCTCATGTCCAGCTTTTCATCCACCAGTGCCCCCAAGTCCTTCTCAGCAGGGCTGCTCTCAATCCCTTCATCCCCCAGCCTGTATTGATACCAGGGGTTGCCCCGACCCAGGTGCAGGACCTGGCACTTGGTCTTGTTAAGCCTCATGAGGTTCACATGGGCCCACTTCTTGAGCTTGTCCAGGTCCCTCTGGATGGCATCCCTTCCCTCCAGTGTGTCGACTGCACCACACAGCTTGGTGTTGTTGGCAAACTTGCTGAGGATGCACTCAATCCACTGTCCATGTCACCAACAAAGATGTTAAACAGCGCCAGTCCCAATACCGACCCCTGAGGAATTCCACTTGTC
>NW_008825080.1:3693233-3695784 GCF_000699105.1 Pygoscelis adeliae
TCCTCGGTGCCCTAAGGATCTTGAACTCCACCATTTCGTGGTCACTGCAGCCCAGGCTGCCCTTGAGCTTCACGTTCCCCACCAGCCCCTCCTTGTTGGTAAGAACAAGGTCCAATGTAGCACCTCTCCTCTGGCTCCTCTATCACTTGGAGAAGGAAGTTATCATGGACGCATTCCAGGAACCTCCCGGATTGCTTATGCCCTGCTGTGTTGTCCCTCCAACAGGTGTTGGGGTGGTTGAAGTCCCCCATGAGGACCAGGGCTTGTGAGCTTGAGGCTGCTCCTATCTGCCTATAGAGGGCCTCATCCAACAGGCGCTCCTGGTCAGGTAGCCTGTAGCAGACCCCCATGGTAATGTCACCTGTCCCTGCCTTCCCTTTAATCCTGATCCATAAGCTCTTGGTCGGCTCCTCATCCATCCCCAGGCAGAGCTCCATGCACTCCAGCTGGTCATTGACATAGAGGGTGACACCCCTGCCTCGTCTCCCCTGCCTGTCCTTCCTAAACAGCCTGTACCCTTCCATCCCAACACACCAATCATAGGAGCCATCCCACCACGTCTCTGTGATGCCAATAATATCAAATATAACTACGCTTTATAGTGTATTATACTTCATTAAACAGCTGGAAACAAGATGGCTAATAGGAACTGGGAGTTTATAATACATGGATAATGATGGGCCTCCCAATGGAAGCAGTGAAACACATAGCCCCGAGATGGGGTCGGACACTTGGCTTTACACAGGCTTAAAATGTGAAGGTGCATGCAACACCTGCAAGGAGGGAGGTCTGCAGCACAGTGAGGGAGGGAGAATTTACAGCCTGTTATGTGGCATGCTCAGACGGCTCAAGAAAAGTGAGGCACCCCAATGCCTTGCTGCCAGGGACTGTAACTCTTTAAGGCTGGCCTCCTGCCCCCGGCAGGGAGGAGGCAGGCGGGGATCACGGAGGAGCCCACGCACTGCTGTGCCCTGTGGGAGCAAGCTGCACTTGACCTTGGCCGTGCTGTCTGTCACAGCGAGGAAGGGTATCGCAACCTGGCTTTCAAATATTTATGACTTAATTATCATTTAAAGTGTACTTTTAGGAAAGCCAACCGTAAAGTTACGCATTTCACTGCTAGTTTCTGGACAAGCTGCTATAAAATTACACATCTTTCTTTCACAGACCTCTGGATTAGCTTTGAATGCTAGGAAGGGAGAGGGAGGTATTTCTAGCGCTGCTTCTGGGACTGGCGTCAGCACTTCTGTCACCACCACCACCATGAGTAAGCAAAGATACAGGCCGCGAACACTAAAAAAATGGCTGTGCTCCAAGTAGTACATTTCTTTCAAACACACACTCGGGGCTGAGAATATTGAAAAACGGTTACAATGTCTGGTTAATGTTTTGATCACCTCATATGGTCCCATATATAGCTCCTTTCTTGTGTACATTGGTGGCAGCATAACAAAGAGGCTCAGAGATTCCAGAGTCATTCATATTCATTGTTTTTCCCATTGTCTAACTTCGATTATGCATAGTTTTCTTAAGAGAATCTGCTAAGCAGCAATCATTCAAGGGTGGGTAGACACAATGGGGCCACTTTTGCAGGCTTTTTGCTGGCAAAGTTCCTCTTGAAATCAGGTGAAGGAAGCAGTTGTTTTGTTTAAGAACTGAAATCGGTTGATTTTGAGAGGCCAGACATTTTGTCTGAAAAAATGTCGGACGGGTTAACTCTGTTGACATTAAAGAGTTTTGTCCTACGCGATGGGGAATTTCATTCAAGTAGTAAGTGCAAGACTGGGCCCAAGGATGTGTGAAAGCAGCAGATCCTTCTTCCATGAACTTTTGATTGTAGCTGTTTTCATAGTTCTTAAACTTCACTGTTCCAAAAATAAAATAAAATAAAATTTTGAGGGAACAAAATTACCATATTCAAAATAAATACATTACTTGTTGTCTCTAGGCTCTCTACAACTACCTGAAAGGAGGCTGTAGCGAGGTGGGTGTTGGTCTCTTCTCCCAGGTAACTAGTGAAAGGACGAGAGGAAATGGCCTCAAGTTGCGCCAGGGGAGGTTTAGATTGAATGTGAGGAAAAATTTCTTTACTGAAAGAGTAGTTAAACATTGGAACAGGCTGCCCAGGGAAGTGGTTGAGTCACCATCCCTGGAAGTATTTAAAAGACGGGTAGATGAGGCGCTTAGGGATATGGTTTAGTGGGCATGGTGGTGTTGGGTTGACGGTTGGACTCGATGATCTTGGACGTCTCTTCCAACCTTAATGATTCTATGATTCTATATCCCCTGCTGGGCTGGGAAGCGCCTCACTGACAAAGGAGAGGGGGAAGAATTATTTTATGGGCTGGTGGTATGGCACTTTCCATAAAAAAAGAAATTTGGCACTTAACTGCTTTAACCATTCAGCAGCTAAATGAGCACCATGACTCACTGTACTTCTGAGTGGTGGTGGCTGCAGCCATGTTTGTGGAGAAGGCCACTGGGAAATTAGAGAGACAGAAACCAAAACCAAAAACTGGACCAGTCTGATGATCTGCTGTGCAAATACAGA
>NW_008825080.1:3695815-3706573 GCF_000699105.1 Pygoscelis adeliae
AGAAATGAATGGCAGCAGGGACTGCCTAATCAGACGCTATTACCAAAATAAAGTAGGGGCAGCCAGAAGCTGCCCACATACCTGCTCTTTAGGGCTCCTTCAGAGACTACAAGCGAGCTCTGTAGACCCGTGTGACCTCTGACACAGGAAAAAAGCACCAGCCACTAGACTAAATGCTGATTTAAACACCTTAGATCTCAATCTGTTCACTTCCACGAAGTTTCATAAGAAATCAGTGACAGGAATGGTTACAGAGCCCAGAAGTCTGAATTCTTTGTCATCTGCTGCTGAAAGCCAATGGAGTTTACAGCAGAGAGTCTATAAATAATTTTACATGCACATATCTACAAACCCCATCTAATGTTAAATAATTATGTTTCCTTTTAAGAAAGGAATTTTATTCTTGCCATTGTTTTACCTGAGAGAAACACATGCCAGAGGCATTACACTCTTATTTTTTCAGGTTTTACTATTCTAGAAAATAGATTTATATGAGGAAAAGTGTCATGTTCTAGCATAGCCTTAACCTTAAACTTAGACAAACTGGTCAATAGCCATAACATCTGTTAGGCAGTAAAGTGTTACATAAAAGGGAACCTTCTAGTCTACCTGAAATTTAATAGCATGTATTGGGAGTTGCTGGGTTCCCCCCCCCCCCTTCTAGTAAACATACAATGCCAAGGTGCTTTGCCCGGGATGCTATGAGAAGGAGTAATTAGTTTTAAAAAGGGGGAGACAGAAAGAGAAAGAGACAGCAAAACCTCTGATATATCCCTCACCCTGAGACATCTCATCTTCCTAATGGGGGTAAAGAGTGAGAGTAAAAGTGGCATTTGAAAAAGAAAGTCTGTAAGTCCGAACTGTTTGTTATTAAAAACAGTTTTATTGTTCTAACTATATCATAGAAACAAATTGTTTGTTATCTGTCCTCTATTTGCAGAAAGATCAGGAGTGTGTGTCTTGTGTTGCTAAACATGTATTTTATTCAGCATTAAAATAGGGAGGGTTTAGAGATTTTAGACGGTTTAGAGGTTTTATTAAAATAGGGGAGGTTTAGATTGGCTATTAGGAAAAATTTCTTCACCAAAAGGGTTGTCAAGCATTGGCACAGGCTGCCCAGGGAAGTGGTTGAGTCACCATCCCTGGAGGTATTTGAAAGACGTGTAGATGTGGTGCTCATGGTTTAGTGGTGGACTTGGCAGTGCTAGGTTAATGGTTGGACTTGATCTTAAAGGTCTTTTCAAACCTAGACAATTCTAAAATTGTTTGAAAAGAAAATGCCAGTATTGCTAAACTCAAAAGTTTTCAACTTTCTTCTCTATCAATTTATTACGTTAAACTGTCCTTAAAAGGTGACTAAGAAAAAAAGTTTGTATATGTGATTTTCTTTAGGGAGATGGAAATGTTCAAGAGCCTGCAAATCAAAAAATTTAACAGTCACACAGATATGTTACTATCAATTTATTTTTAGGGTTTTTTAATAAAGTTTATGCTAACTAGAGTTTCTATAGACTTTTTTTAGTTTCTTTGTTAGTATCATTTTTGTTACATGTTTCTGCAGCACCCTGTTTAATAGTGTTCTATTTGTGACTAGTGTTTTTAAAACTATATCAAGAGTTAGCAACAGTGATAAAATGAAATGGTTCAATTTTTTACATTAGTTCAAAGTTTTGAGCGCTGGCAGTTACAATAAAATAAAGAAAATAACAATATAAAATTTAGACTTTTTGTTCTTTTTGTAGCATAATCACAAAAGAAGTAAGAGCCACATTCTTTAAAAAAACAAGAATTAAGTTTTTTTTACATGGAGGGAGTTTTCATATATCAGAGGAATTCTACCTTGTTGTGTTGTTGGAATACATAAATGATGTAAGCAAGATTTATTCAGTGGGCATGGTGTTGTTGGGTTGATGGTTGGACTCGATGATCTTGGAGGTCTCTTCCAACCTTTAATGATTCTATGATTCTATGATTCTATGATTCTATTTTTCATCATTTTCAATATTTGAAAAGTGTGGTTTTCTCCAAAGTTGTCAAAATTTATCACTAATACCTGTGGATATATAAAATCTAGAAGCCTATACTCTTTCAGAGTGATGCTCCTGTTGCCTAGCAAGAAGTAGTGACTTTGGGTAAAAATCAGATGATTATGTACACTCTGCATGCAGTCTCCATACAAGCTTGGCAGTGAAACCCACCTCGCACTTTGCTGCCTCCGGCTGCCTTGTTCTGCTTCTTCACCTCAACTGTGGTGCCCAAACTTCTGTTCACAGCATCCTCACCATTGTATCAGCTGAGGGGACAAGCTGCTGTGGAGCAGTGGTGGTGGTGCCTAACCAGAGTGGAGGAGTGTGTTGGTTTAACCTCAGCCGGCAACTGAGCACCACCCAGCTGCTCGCTCACTCTCCCCGCCCCAGTGGGATGGGGGAGAGAATTGGAGGAGTAAAAGTGAGAAAACTTGTGGGTTGAGATAAGAACAGTTTAATAATTGAAATAAAACAAAATAGTAATAATAACAACAACAACAATAATAAAAGAATATACAAAGCAAGTGATGCACAATGCAATTGCTGTAATAATAATAATAATAATAACAACAATAATAATAAAAGAATATACAAAGCAAGTGGTGCACAATGCCATTGCTCACCACCCACTGACCGATGCCCAGCCAGTCCCTGAGCAGCAGCCCCCCCGGCCAGCTTCCCCCAGTTGATGTACTGCGCATGACGTCACATGGTATGGAATGTCCCTTTGGCCAGTTTGGGTCAGCTGTCCTGGCTGTGCCCCCTCCCAGCTTCTTGTGCACCCCCAGCCTTCTCAGTCGGTAGAGCATGGGAAGCTGAAAAGTCTTTGATTAGTGTAAACACTACCTAGCAACAACTAAAACATCGGTGTGTTATCAACATTATTCTCATGCTAAATCCAAAACACAGCACTGTACCAGCTACTAGGAAGAAAATTAACTCTATCCCAGCTGAAACCAGGACAAGGAGGGAAGGTGTAAGTCAGCATTTCCCCTGAAACCTCTGGTAAACCAGAAAGTGAAAACAGAATTTTCTTGCCAGTGCCGTAGTGTACATTAGTACATAGTCTACATTCTCTCCTTAGCATTGTCATCAGCCCAGGTGGGTTCAAATTTGGCCTCCTATCTTTACCTAAGAATTATTTGTGTATAACCATAGCACATATGTATAACCATACATATACTATAACATAGCAAGTATGTATAGCCATACATTAAGAGAAATGTACATTAGAAAAGTTGCTTCTCACTGCATCTACACAGCTTAGCCCTTCTCTCTTCCATTGTACAGGATCTTCAGTGCCTCAGTAATTTAACTGCAAGCCATCTCTACTTGAAAGGTAGCTTAAGGCACTGAAAAGTGTGGGTAGAAGAATTTAAGTTTCTACTAAATTCACTTTAGAAAAACAAGATTATGTTAGTTTATATTATTGAATAACGGAATGTGACATGTCAGGTGTTAAATATTTGTAAGAAGTTAGCATCGTGCTGTGCACTTTCCAAATGGATCTATTATGTCTGAGATTTCTAGCTACTTATTTTAAGTGATAAGTGTCTTTCGGCATCATGTGTCAAGGAAGTACCATGTGTTCCTCATCTGCCTTTTAAGAAGTTACAAATGACACCATTCATCTCATCACATGATAGACCTGTTGCTTCTTGTCATTATAAGATGCCTGCCTGTTCTAAATGTGGTAGAGATCCATTTTCCTGTATTGTCTTACTCGTGTGCTTCAGTTTAAATTAATGGGGAAATCTTCTAGAGTTTTTAAAAACACTTAACTGTCTCCTCCTGAAGTCTAATCTGTTTATGCTGTGACCAGATCTCCTCAATGCAGTCTAAACACTGAAACTGTTTTGAAATATACTTAACTAAAGTGAAATACAAGCTAATGCCTTTCTTTATAGGTTTTATCTATTTTACTGCAGTGCTGAAGATGTGGGTGTGTTTCAGAAAAGCCTGAAAAACAAAAACATGCATGCGCACATGGAGGATTGTAGCCATAAGATAAATAATTGAAACATGTTGGGAAACTCTTTGTGAGATATAAGTGAATTCATTGTGCCCACTGGGATATTTACCAGATGAAAAGTGTGACAATGACAGTACCCTCGTTGTTTGGTACATAATTTAGAGTATTCCTAATGAATATTTCATGCAGTATCATTTGTGTATGAATTGTAAGACATGTATATCAAGATTCACTAGGGGCACTGTCAAACTCCTCAGTTTGAAATAAGCACTTATAAATTCTTAAGGATATTGTGGGAAAAGGGATCAGTGTATGCTCTGTTTTAAGCAAATCATTATGACCCTTCTTGGGGACAATAAGCAGCGTTGCTTGGTGAAGAAAGAACACTCTGAAACAAAGAAAAATAATATGCTCTCACTTTTACACTAACAATCAAGTTCTGTTCCTAGAAATTCCCTAGAAAATTCTTAAAATGCATGTAATTTTAAAAAAGACTGACCAGAAGTAATTTTCTGCAAATTAAGGAAATTTGTATTTTATTAAGCCAGGGGAGTTTTGGAAAGTATTTGTTAAATCAGTTCAAAAATAAGAACTGATTATTTATATCCATCTCTATACATCTCAACAAACTTATTTAGATTAATTTTTTACTTAATAGTGAGGGTCATTTAATAATTAAGTTTAGTTAAATTTCTTTTTAATTTAAAAAAAATAGCAAAATAGACTGATTATTCAGTCTTTACAATTAACAAGCATATTAATGGAACTGAAGATCAGTTCACAAGTGATTGTGAACAGGCTAAACGTCTAAATCTACTAGTTAATACATTGAGAATGAACAATTCAACCAGCTGTACCAAAGTAAGGACTGTTACCTCATTCTAAATTATACCTAAAATATGAATCAGTATGTATATTGCTACAAATCAGTATATATCTACATCCACAGGTGTCTTTCTCTCTACAAATCTGTCTGTATAAATCCTTCTAAAACAGGTGTTTAAAATAAAGTTCCTGAATCACTGCAACTCATCTTCATAAGTATGCTGGTTTTCTAAGGTCCTGAACAGCTAGCAAATCCAGTTAACTTTAGGACATTCATAAAGTGCTAAATTTCCTTAAATTCTTTCATAATTGCACTAACAATACTTACAGAAACCCTTTTTTCTCCAATTCCTGCAAAACAAAGTCCTTAGCTTTTCAGGTTTCTGCAAGTGTCTGTGGGGACACTCTTCGTCTGTTCCAGAACAAGGATCTCTGGAACTATAGCTTTACGAGCAAGGCCAATTTACATTTATGAATCCTTTTCCTTTTTTTTTTTTTTTAAATAACAGTTTTGAATTGACTTCATACAGCAGTGTTTCCAGGAATGACAAGAACAAATCTGTAGTAGTAAGATGAAACTAAGCATGCCCTTGTCATTTCATTAATTAATAATACTTTCAGGAATTCTTTTTTTCATGTGAAAACATCAGTAAAAATGACCCCTGGCTTTTTTTTTTTTTTTTTTTTTTCAAAATGTTTTAGCAGCTTAGTCATAAAGTAAGTAAAACTTGATGTCTCAAATAATTGCCAAAGGCCAAGATTCAACAAAGCATGTTCTCAGCTTAAAGTACATATTTAAATCTGTTGACTTTATGGGACTCAGATATCTGCTGAAGGACATGCTTCAGTCAATGCATGGATTCCCACTGGAGTCTCTGGCCTTGCTCTTACAGTTTCAACGATGCCTGTTGGGCACAGCGCCAATAAGCTCAATCTTGAATCCACTCAAGTCAAGAAGAACCCTTGTTACTGATTTCACTATGTGCAGAAAGAGGCCATGTGTGGGGAAGCGCAGCTCTCAGGTAGTTCTCAGTACTGTGTAACATGCTCTGTGCTTTCCTCTTTAATTTTTTTTAATGCAATCAGAGATGATAATTTACAGAGGGTTTTGGTTGGTTTTTTTTCTTTCTCTACCTACATTTTTACAAGAAGTGAATGTCATTCTGTTTCTGACTCTTGAGGTTTCATGTGAATCATACACTGCTGTACCTGGATACCTCTTCTGCTTCAGTTAAACTAACCCAAGAGGTTTGTGGGAGGTGGGTTTTTTTGACTTCCAGATATATGACTTTATTTTTATTCAAAGTGGTTTTAAGTTTAAAATATATTTGAAATAATTTAAAATAATCTTATAACTTTATTGCACTGTCAGTGGACCTGTCTATAGAGATAGTTCTAAATTATAAAAGTAGTTTCTGGGTATATAAAAAGCTTGGACCTCTTTCATTTAAAATGAAAAGTTCTGTATATTCCTTAGCAAGGAGGTGGCTGGTTTTGTTTTTTGGCAATCCTGTTTTGACTACCAATTACTTTTCTTAATTTTACAAATATGTCAAGATATTGCTTTGTAACATCCAAATCTATTTATCGGTGTGGACTACTGATGTTAAGGGCTGAGTTTTAATCTCAGTCTTTCTGTTGAGCTTTCATCTCCATCTCTCTCTCCTCATTTGTAAAGTGTGATAACACCTTCTTAGAGGTTTATACAAATTTACTAGCTAGAATAGATTTGTCTATCCCTGTTAAATTCAGTAGAATTGATTTTTCCAGCTCTTCAAAAAAGTGCCATGTAAGCATGGAAAATGTTCATTATTATTTCTGCAGATAACAGTCAAGTTCTCTGCATTTGATTTTTCAGTTTTAGAGACAAGCCTCTAATTGTGTGCTTGTTTGTACTTTATAAAGGTATCTTCAGACTTTGTCTATTTTTTTAAAGGCAGGTTAAAAGTAATAAACTGGTTACTGAGGAAGACATTGGAAAATCAAGGTTCTGATCGACAGCTCAAGGTCGCTAAAATCTCATACCTGCAAGTAACCAAAACCATAATTTCCTGAATGGGGGAGGGCTGTGAAATGCTGCTTCTGCAAGTTGAAAAGTACCATTTAGTTTTTAATAGTAAAAAAAAAAAAAAAAGCAGTATTTTCTCACTAGGACTGCTATTGCAGATGTCCTCATAGTAACATTATCTACAAACCAATACATGTGTTCTTTGACATTTTTTAAGCCTTTTAAAAGCACAAACTTCAGCTCTACTTTAGATGAAAACATCATAGCAAAACAACATGGCTTTAATAGCATTTATGAGAACTGTTAAAAAACCATAGCAACATTGAAACACTTGTTATACAATTTTAAGAAAAGAAGAAATCTTATTCAAAGGAGGAAAGAACTGAGTGAAATAAGAAACAAAAGACAGGAAGAAAAAGAGTGGAGAAGGATGTGTATATGGATAGGATCCCTCAGGTTTATATCTAAAGGAAGTGGTATGTGATATCCAACTCATAAACCTTGGTGAGGTGCTGCCTAAAGTTGATATCAAAACTTCCAATGTATTCAGTGAGCCAAAAGTTTCACCTCGCATCTTCACGACAGTGAAAATGCTCCCTGTCAGAGTTTGCACAGTGGAAAATCTTTTCCATTCCAGACATCTCGGAGGCTGTTTGCTTTATTCCTAGGTCTCTATAATATGCGAGTAGTTGTTTGTGCTTACGACAAAATGGGCAAATTTTGAGACAGGTTAAATTTTATCCATTTGAAGATATACTGAGGCAGTTGTCAGAGATTCTGAAGGCTGTCCTGAAAAGTTTTGTAAATGAAAGATGTCTTCATTTTCTCAGGCATCATAGTAACAGGTATGAGACCATGTAGTACTGAGGAGGTAAAAAGTAATAAGATACAAAAGAATAAACACAACATATGTTTCCTTGCTTAATCTTTCTCCTGTCCATCTTTTCTTTTAGTGTTTGAATTTTGTTTGGTGTTTAGGGATGCATACTTACAGCATATTTTTGCTGTTGAGGTAGTGAAATATAAATCCAACAGGAATGTTGTATGGGTAAAAATTATCTCCTTTTATAACTGGTCATCTTATAGACCTGACTGATACCTTCTGATTATTGCATTCAAAGTCTTTCACACAGAATATCATGGAATGGTATATGGGGTTTATATGGGATGATCTGAGTTTTGGAAGTGTAAAGTATCTGGCAGCTGCAAAGGAGCACTAATAATTCGAAGATACTCAGTGCCAGTGTCCAGTCCAAGTGAAAAGGGAATGGGTGATCTTCATGAAAACAGTACAGACTAAGGGTCTAGTGGTCTTCTGATGAAAAAAAAAACAAAAAAAAACAAACAAAAAAAAACACAAAAAAAAAAAACAGGAAGCTTCTGGCCACTTACAACAGAATGTTAATAGCTTCATGTCACTTTAACTCTGACAGCTCTGAAGTGAAAGGCCACTAATCTCTGTTTGTAATGTGCACAATTGAAGAGAAAAAGTAAGTATTTTTACTTAAGCCATGGATAAGCATTAACAGTCTGAAAATGAAGGGAATGTTCTGTGACTTATTTTAGAGTCAGCAAATACCTCCCACCAAAGCCTTGGAAGATGTATATTTTTCTTTCTTCTGCGATAGCACAGGTGATTTAAATGGAACGCTGGTTTCAAGACTGCTCGGTTCACTATTCATCATCTTTACACAGAGAATGTTAGCCTGCTACAAATTTCAGGTACAAATTATAATGCATGCTTACTAGAATGGCTTGGGAATTTTCTGAGTACAGGCTTGGAGCATCTTTGTTTTTGAAAATTTACTGACTTTAAAACATTATATGGGAAACAATTGCAGAGAATGTCTTGACACAAATTCAGGAAAAACTGAAAAATTTGAAGTTGCCACAAAAAGTGTGATTGCTTAGGAACCCTTTTTTTCCCAGATTTTGGTTTATAAACAGTTGAGATTTTGATTTTTCATCCAAACCTGTGTATGAATATTCTAGATGTAATAAATACTCCCTAAGCTTTTCCTGATCACACTTCATACATATCCCTTGAGATTTCTCATAGAAATCTCAGACTTATGTACAGCAATATATGGGACAGTTTATCTAAGAGCACTGCATACGAATGGCCAAACTCTGTGCTTTTCTCTGAGAACATATCAGCAAGTGGATATCATGTAAAAGGAAGTACATTGTTATTTTATTCACTTCAATCCTAGATCACCTCCAGACACAGTCATTAGAAGTATTCCAGTAGCTGCATTGCTGAATGCATATTTAAATCAAGGTGATTTTAGCCAATAATTTTAATAATAATATTTTGAATAAATAATCAGGGAATCTTGAAACTTATTATATTGTTTTAGTCTTTCTTATATTCATTTATTTACTTAAACTTTTGTTCTTCCTGACCATGCCTAACCAACTGCATTCTCATCTGCCTCTGAAAGCTGCCTATGTTCATATGTATAAATACAGCTGCAGCAGGTGTAGATAGCTGTTCATTACATGATATTAGATCCTTTGTTCTTTGGATTTATATTTCTATTTCTTGATGTTAGCAGCTAATAAGTCTCATAATTATAGCCTTCACACCAAGTTTGGCATTTCTTTAACTTTAGATGGATATATTATGTCTAAGTAGATGTGTTTGAACAGCCAGCAAATTCCATAAATAAAATTCAGCAAGTTCATTTTTCTTGTCAGAAAGGCACATAATAATTTTCTTTTTTAGTGGCTGAGTAATTGTTTTTAACTTCTGATATTGTAAAATTCCTGTTGTATGAAAATTAAAATTAAATTAAAATACACAAGTCACATTTTATGACATTTTTAGTTGTATAAAACTACATTATATACACATTATATACATAAGAAGCTTGGTTTTGTAAGCAAGTTTTTTTGCTTGCATATAAAACAAGGGAACCAACTTTAGTGAAGTTCCACTTATTTTTTCTAATCAGTGTAATTTCGAGTTCCAGATGTAGTAGACCTCATTGTTCCATAACCACTTCACAGGCTAAAAAAAAAAAGCAGCTTTCCTTGGTTTGTGGGTTTTGATTTTTTTTTTTGACCTCCCATACACTTCTGACATATTTAATTTATGTTAAAGCATAAAATAAAGCACTGAATAACAGAATTTTAAAGAATATATTTATCTGCAGAAATAGCTATTGTTTCCAGAAGTAGATTTGTCATGTCAACAAATGTTTTCTCAGGGATTTAATCACCAACTTCTATCAATTCGGTGACTTTACTTTCTTCAAAACTATGGCAAAATATATGCTATTCAATATATTCAATAGATTATTATTCCATTAATTGAAATTATTCAAGTTAATTGCAAGAAATTTAGGGCTTCATACAGATTTAATGTCATTTTCATTTATTTATTTTTTAACTAAAATTATTTAGGTCTGCTTTAAAAATGTAGTTTAAATAAAATTTAAATAAATAAAATGAAAATGTAGTTTAAACATATTCTAATTAAAAATAAACAATTAATGTTTTAAAAACTTCTGTTTCTCTGGGTCAGACAAACAAGTATCGGGCAATGTGTTCGCCATGTTCCATAGCTTCTGTTTGGATGGTATTTTCTGTTTGTCTTTCACTGAATGTTCCATTACCAAAAGATTAACATAGTTGAAAATTTGCTCAAAAATGCTAATGTACTTAATAAGTCATTCATTTATATTTTACAGCCTCCTTTCACATGCTTCTTGTGTTTAACTGGCCAGGACAAATGTTTGAAATGCTTTAGTCATGTTTCTAGACTTTAGATGAGTGGAGAAAAAGTGAGAAATATGTTTAAATGTGATGCCCATGTTTGTATTTTGACACTTGGAGAGTTGTATTTTCCATCAAAATTATATTTTTCCCTTATAAAATATTGTTTTTATTTATCTTCCTAGTTATGAGTGATTTGAAACTTG
>NW_008825080.1:3706606-3724081 GCF_000699105.1 Pygoscelis adeliae
GTTTAAAAAAAAATTAGACATAGTTTATAGTAGTATTGTTATATTGATGTGCTAAGGGCTGATAAATCAGATACACTTAAATTCTTACGTCCAGAATCTATATACTGTAACTGCTCTGTAAGCTTTCTTAAAGAATGTACTAATATGCTGAATAGTAACTGCATTCACTTATTTTGATTTTATGACAATTAACCATGTATAGGGTTAAATTTCAGAAATAAGCTAAATTCTTTTATTTGTTCAGATTTTACTTATTGTTCTTTTTTTCCTTTTAGTCCTACTTTGCTTCATTAGATGCAGTAATATCTCCCTTGCCTGTGACAATTTCCATTAATATCTCGAAGGCAGCTATTAAGTATCATTACAAGAAAAGATTATAGAAGGATACCACATACAATAACAGTGAAGATAAAGACAATAGTCACATTTTCATTTGTTTCTTTGTTCTAAAGATGTAAATCAAATTTCAGACTCTTTTGAGCATTCTTTCCTCTGCTTATGCTTTCAAAGCACTCTAAAAAAAACAACCTTCATGGCCAAATAAATTCATCTATTAGGATTACCTCAACAAAGAAAATACTGCTCCTGTCAGAGATTTCTTCAGCCCCATGGCCCCCCCGAAAAATAATTGTCAGGAGAAAAAAGAAACTAATTCAGCTATATTTTTTTTAAATACGGGTGTTTGAATGAAGACATACTTTTACTAAAGCTCTTTAAAACTGCAGGGACACTTTGAATGTATTCACCATTAAAAGCCAGTATGTCACACCATCTAAATATTTGGTGAATCAGTTTTTAGAAAATTATCTAAACATATCTATGGGAATTTAAATATATGTGAAGGTCATTCTAATTCTCAACACTATGAAAAAAAACTATGAAATCACAAGCTATCTGTACTGGAAATTTTGAAATCTTTACAGTATGAACCCTCTGAACCAGGATGAGCTGTATGTCTTTAAAAGAAGCTAGCAGTTAGACATGGAAGCATTTATTGTTTTCCTGAGTTAGAAAACTGAACAAATGGGGATAAATTAATAGGATGTGGGTTTATCCCAACTAATTTTGGATGCCTTACACAAGGGTGTAACTCCTTGGAGTCAATGGAAAGAGAGAGTCAACTCAAGAGCAACTTAACTCACCTAAAATCAAAATCATCTCACAAATCATCTTCCCTACCAATTGTATTGGGAGATGGCATGTGTCATCAGAGGAAATATAGAGTTCAAAGGTCAATAGTGTTTGTGAACAATTTCAAAATTGCTGTGTGTGGTCATAAGATATATAACAGATACACAGTTAGAAAATGTATACGCAGACACTTATTCTTCAGTTGAAAAATAAAGATTCTGGTATATTTCCAGTTTCTGTTTCAATGGAAAATGCATTTTCTCCACAATGTAAAATTTCCACAAAGAAACAGTGTTTTTGGTAAAGCTGCTAAAAAAGATGTTGTTTGTACATGAGGTGGAACAAGTAACTTTGATAACCTTCAGTTTGCTGAAGTAGAGATACTAATTTTTCAATTAATTCAACTATAACCTGATCTCATCAGATATCAAGGAAGTTAGAGTTAGGCTATTTCCCCAGGTTTGACTTTTGGGTAGATTATCTCTCCCATGAGAAATTTGTTCCATTTTTTCCAGCCATTGTGATTCAGTGTGGGAGTGCCTCATCCACCATACTGCAGAGAGCATAGACTAACACAGGAATCTGCCTCTCAGAAGGAAATGGTTACATAAGGGACCCAAATTATGTTTCTGAATTTACTTATACATTGGTGTGTAAAAGCCTTGTGTGGTTGATCACTCTAATCAGGGTCAAGAATGGGAGAAAGAATAAATGAGTGACAACATTAGGTTTTAAAAGTCTCAGTCGACCAACAAGATGAGTTGCCCGATTTTCTGAAGTGCTAAAGACCCAACAACTGCGACTGAACCAGAGTTTTTGTACTTGAAGAAACATGTATCCACATGCTGATGCATGGACATATGTCATATCTCCTTCAAGAGTATATGTCTGGCCAGAGATCCCTGCTGCTCCAGGCAAAGTGGGGCTGACTCCTATTCTCTCTGGTAATATCTTTGTCCCTGCAGCTCAGAAAGAAAACAACAACCCTTTCTACCTTTTTACCAGAATAAGACCTTTTGTGTTTTCCCTCCAGACCAGGAACCATATCCAGGTCTATATGCAACTGCAATCGTCTATGAATTTCCTACTTAAAATGACTTCTTTTCCTTATGAAAGCACAACAGGAGTGACCATAATCACTAGAATAAACACTGGCTGGTAAAATCATTACTAAGTTATGTTTGATCGGCCAGGTGCTTTCAATCTCTCCTTGATGATGAATAGTTAGGTGGAACTTCATTTTTGTTCATTTCAGTAGCTGTCAGCCCAGTACCTTTTGGGCAGCCCCATAATGATTTCAGAGCCAAAACACTTTTCAGCCAGCTACACATGAAATCAGCCTCAGTGCTCTAATAAATAAATGGTTAGCATCTCTGAAGTAGGTTCAGCCATTCATTAGGAGTTCAGAAATTACAAGACTACAATGTCAAAGGTGCTATTTGTACCTTTGGGGTCCTCAAATAGTCTTGGGTAGAATTACACCACACACACTGAATGTCAATATTATGGATAAGATACTTTCACTTAAGAGTACAGAGGTGAAGTGAACAAAGCCTTACTGCATCTTTACGCAAGGTGTGTAGTTACAATAAAAAAATCACTTCATATAGATTTTTTTCTATTAAATTTCAAACTATAATTTAATAGGCAGAGGCCTGCAGTAACTAATCAAGAATCACTTCAACAGCTGGATAAGGCTAACCTTTTTTGCCTCTTCTCCATCTATCTCAGCTATTTCTTTTCAACTAAAAAAACCCCTCAGGACATTATTTTTTAATTTTCTGTTTTAATTACAGAACCTAGTTTGTATCAATTAGTATTTTTAATAGCAAGGCATCACTTAACATGAAGTGATCTTTCACTGGGAAGGAGGGAAAGACTTTTTTATTGTGTCAGACGCATCAGGTCTGCAGGCAACAGTCCCCGGCTCTTTCCCCCAAGGAAGCAAGGCATGGGATGAACAGTAAAATGTCTGGCACTTGCCCAGGTTTCTTACAGCACAAAATTGCAAGGTAGTTCAGACACTATGTTACTTCCAGTCCATTCCTGAGAAAGCCAGATTAGGGATTTAGCTACAGGGGAGTAAAACACATAACAAATCATTTCACTGCCTAATGCCAGTCACCTGTGCAACAGACTCTGGAGTAAAGGCAGCAGAGCTACCATAGCAGCAGTGCAGGAGGAAGAGGGCAGAGGGGGACAACAGCCAGAGCTAAGGCCCACAGGAGGCTTGGCAGTGGGGTCAGTGTGCCTGAGACCACCGAGGAACAGTAGCCCTTCCTGCACACCCTCTACCCTGCTTGCCCCAGCACAGCACTCTTTTAATCAACATTTTCAGGGCAGTAGGGACTGTGCAGTGTTGGAGAGCAGACATTCAGCACACCATGTAGGTGCTATACAAGTGGAATGCAGAAGCCTAAATTCAGGTAAATTATGAATTTGTCTTTACATATACATATATTTTTTGCAGGGCTTAAGATCTGTTACAGAGTGTTTGTGTGCTGAGTTGACCAAATCCAAGCAAAAGCATGATGACCTTTTGCTAAACTCACTCATTTTAATGGCTTCAATTAAATATGCTATAGTTTACTTTCCATGTTACAGTTTTGTATTCAACCAGGAGCGGTGATACGTGGTTCCAGGCCCTCACCAACCTCAGTAGATTTACACTTGTACCTCTGTGGTGGGTTAACCTTGGCTAATGACCAAACACCCACCCAGCCACTTTCTGACTGCCCCTCCTCCTCAGGAGGGCAGGGGGAGAAAATAAGATGAAAAAGCACATGGGCTGAGATAAAGTCAGGGAGATCACTTACCAATTACCATCATGGTCTAAACAGACTCAACTGGGGGAAAATTAATTTAATTTATTGCCAATTAAAATAGATCTGGATGGTGAGAAATAAAGGCAAAAAATAAAAAAACGCCTTCCCCCCACTCCCACCCCTCTTTGCAGGGCTCAATTTCACTCCTTTGTTCCCAACTCCTCTACTTCCCCTCAACGAGCGGTGCAAGCGGATGGGGAATGGGGCTTGCGGCCAGTCCATAACAGCTCCTCTCTGCCGCTCTTTCCTCCTCACTTTTCCCCTGCTTCACCATGGTGTCTCCTGGGGCTGCAGGGGAATATCTGCTCTGGTGTCTAGAGTACTGCCTCCCCCTCCTTCATCACGGACTTTGTTGTTCTCAGGGTTGTTTCTTAACTGGTTTTTTTCCTCACTTCTCTGCCTGTCTGCCATTTTGCCCTTTCTTAAGTATGTTTTCCCAGAGGCACCACATACATGGTTGTAGGGTTCAGCTGTGTCCTGTGGTGTGTCCTTTAGACCCAGCTGGAACCATCTGTGTCTGGCATGGGAGAGCCCCAACCTCCTCCCACAGAGGCCACCCCTGCAGCCCCCTGCTGCTGACACCTTGCCACAGCCACCCCATGCAGCCTCCTACTTCCCAAGACACAGCTATCACCAGCAGGCCTTACAATATGCAGGGTATGGACCTCTCTGCTTTCCTCTGTACATCGTACCACTTCTCTGTTTAAGCTGACCATTAAGTCAAGGAAAAGAAGTGGAAGGAAGAAAAGAGTAGAAGCTATGCAAGGAAGCAAAGCAACACACTAAATGGTCCAAGAATGTTATTATTTTCCTTATTCTACCACAGTTCCCTTCTCAGTTTTATAGGCAGATGACTCTTATGATCTTCACCATTGACTCCTGACCATGTCTTTGGTTTAACTCTGTCAGTGACTAAACTGTGTTCACACAAAAACTATTTTTATTTTCAGTTTGTTTCACTACATCCCTGTTTTGCAGTATTGCACCCTTCATCTTCTAACAGATAAAAGAAAATGTAACAGTTCCTTAGTCTTCTGAGCATCTTCAAGGAAAAAATACCAACAAACGTCACACTAATGTACCAAATTGTTACATGTCAAATCCATCAACTTCTTATTTTGGCAGGAAAGACATGTACACAAACACGCACACACACATGCACATACCTTCTTTAAGACATGCTCAATAATTTTTCAAATAATACTTATATCATTCATCATCTTTCATGCACTTCAGTACCTTACACACATCACACATACGGTGTGTTCATTCAAAACACAAAACATTACTCTTATGTTTCATAGTAATTTGGCACTCTGAATACACTTCCAGTAAATTATTCAGGATTTCAAGTAGATAAATATCACTTTAGCTCTTTCTCTTGGCTGCTCAGCACTGTCGTAACTCAGATATTTGGACGTGTGCAGAAGCAGAACTTTGTGAGTTCTGGAAGCCTCAGGCACCTACAGATCTCGGCCATCCCCATGGTTCTTAGACAAACTGCAGGGACTGTTAGTGATCCAACGCTGGACTTGAATATCTGTATTGCTTTTAAGCTATCAAAAATCCTTTCTTAAAAATCTGATCTTGAATTCAGTCATAAACTTAAAAAAAGTTTATCCTGTGTGTCCTCTAAGATGGAATATTGTGATTAAGAACAAAAAAAGAAAAAAAAAAGCTTTATTTTCCATGGCAGCCTTGTAGAAGGTTAAAATGCGATCAGACTGAAAAGGCCAAACTGGGAAAAATAACCAGAATAATGACTTTTTATCTGAGGTTAAAATAAGCTGAAGAGTTTGATTTGGTGTTACCAGCAATTGTTATTAAATCCCTGTACATAAGACAGGCAGGATCATCAGTACTTTGAAGGAGAACTAAATTGCATGCCCTAACTGACACATGTCATTGTGGTGTGTCATGTTCATTCCAGAAACTTTGTCTGGGTTGAGAGAGAAGTAAGATTTTAATGAAAGTATTACTAATACTTTCTAATAACTACTAACAATTAGTAAGATAGTATGTATGAAGATTAGGCTTATCATAGACAAGTACATGCAAATTTTCCGAGGACTCAATCAATTCCTACAAGGGAAAGCAAGTCATCTGTGTTTGCTGCATCATCTGCAACACACACATTGAAATTACATGCCCAAGTTATACAATACCAACCCTGTAGTTAAAAAAATAGTTGTACTAAGCCAAAGTTTTGTTTTCAGTTGCATTAACGTGAACCAAGAATAACTATATTGTACTCATCAAAGTTATTCAGATCTGTGCCAATGTAAAGGGGGAACAAAGTGTGGCTCATAATTTAATGTTCAGAGCTCTTTCAGATGTTTCTGCCTGCTATCATAGTGTACAAAATGTAAAACCAGAGCATTTCATGGAATACAATCCACTTTTGTTCGCATGTAAAGAGAATTCTTTGTTGTTACAAAGGTGGGCAAATGGTCACTCCAAACATCATAAATATTCATTTGAACAGCTAAAATATATTCAGGAGTTGAAACAAACTCCTTCTATTATCACGAAAAACTCTGATTTTTTCACACTAGTCTGTAATACTTCAGGGAATATTGAGAAATAAAAGAAAGCAGGCATTTTCTCTGGCATAAGCATAGACTGCAGACCATCATTGAAAAATTAACTTACGATTGTGTTTTATTAGGTGCATTGCTCAGGAAGCTTTTTGTTTATTCTCATCAGCCTGCTGTCCTCTGTTATTATAATTTACAAGTGCATAGGCAATCTAATATATCCTTGTTTGAAACACTTCAGAATGTATTGGCAATTTTCAGCAGTAGCACTGTGTGGTTTTGCTCTTGCATAATTGTCTTTAGCAAGTACTTCTAGGGAAGAAGGATTTTCAAATTCACATGAAAGGAGAGACTGATTAGAGTATGCTATTTATGATGATAGCATTAAACTTCGCTGTTTCTCTTCAGATTCTCAGTACAGGCGGTCCTTTGTTAGCATGGCCCTTTCCAAATGTCTTAACTCTTTTAGAGAGGTAACACAAGTGTGTCTAGAACCAGATTTTGCTGCTGTGAATTCAGTGTGCTGAAACTGCTTTTCAGGATTAAACACCATTATTTATATGTAAATACATAAGTCAGTAAGGAAAAAATAATATGAAAGCCACAACTGTCAGAAAAGAGCATAAACAGAAGGGACTGAGAGAGTCAAGATAAAGGAACTTTACTCATTTAATAATAATTGTCATACTAGTACACTTTACTTTCCCAGATATCACCTTTTATCTAGAATGATACACAGTGAGATAATTAAAATACTAATTTGGGTGAGTCTTAATGCAAATTAAGTCACCAAGGGCAAGTCCTGCCTGAGTAACCTAGTAGCCTTCTATGATGGAGTGACTCCGTCAGTGGACACAGGAAGGGCTACAGATGTCATCTATCTGGACCTGTGTAAGGCCTTTGATGTGGTCCCCCCCAACATCATTCTCTCTAAACTGGAGAGGTATGGATTTGATGGGTGGACTGTCTGGTGGGTGAGGAATTGGTTAGATGGTCGCATCCAGAGGGTAGTGCTCAACGGCTCAATATCCAGATGGAGGTTGGTGACAAATGGTGTCAATTCCAGGGCTGTACATCTCCCTAACAATTGCAAATTGTTTCAAATATTACTTTACAAAATCAAATAGGAACAAAAATTAATAGTTATTTTGTCTTGAGCAAGGTCCAGCTTTCAATTGTCTAAGTAATCTAAGTAATAATTGGATTCCTATTTCTGTGACTTTGTTTAAGAAGTGTCTCTTTTTTCAGAATAGGAAAACTGCCTGTTATCTTCTATGTTCCCTTCTGCTGCAGCAAATGTCTTTTCAAACATTTAGGCTTCTTATTTTCTTGTTTGTTTGTTCCCCTGTTTCACACAGAGAAAGGTAGCGATGCGAAGTAAATCAAGCAGACAGGAAACTCTGTACTGGCCAGAGTTTCGTTTTGTACAGGCACATTTGTCATTTTAGGATAAGCACTGTTCTGAGCATATCCCCCGCTAGTAAAGCCCAAAGCAAAAAGATGAAAATGAAAGCTTTCCTCATACATAGTCCTGCCTCTGCTGCCTCTGTTGCCTGTCCCAGGGGCCACTCTCTCTTTGGTGGCCATGTCTGGGGCATCTCAAGGGTATTGCACAGGTTGTGCAGGCTGGCACATGTATCCTCAGAGGCCCCACAAATCCCTTCTAACCTCTACTCCCCCATACAGGTGCCATTCCTGCCATTTTTCTGCCCTCTCTCCCAATTTTCTCATAGAAGCTCCTCTACAGGAAAGATGGTTCTTTTACACCGATTCAGTGTACATGGCTGGGTCAAAAAGTCATCAGGACAGTTAGAGAGACCAGGGACTTTTGGGTGTAGGAAGGAGTTGGGAGGACAAATTGTTGCACTTTTATGGAAGCTGAAAGGTAAGAGTTTGAAATTTAGAGGATTGGGGCTGGCTGGAGACTGTGACTGTGTGTACCTGTGGGGAGAGTGACCTAAATTACAATGAAAAAAATTTCTCAAAATGGATTGAGAATTGTTATGCTATATTGATAAGTTCCTTAAGATACTCTGGTCTACACTGGCTGTAGGAAGAGCTATAACTTCCAGCACATGTTCTAATAAAGTTTTTCTGTACCTTGCTGGCTTCCCTATCTAGATATTCTATATATAGTTATACATATATAGTTATTCCCTATATAGTTATTCTTCCCTGCATAGTTATTTGAAATGTTTCTAAACACAATTGCTCCTTGCTTCTCACAAAGCTTGGAGGAAAAAACAAGTAGGTAATTTATTTTCCTCATGTCCCTTACCACACTAATGTCAGGTCAGAGCTCCCTGAAAAAACACAATTCTTCTCTTTTACTTAGTCTTAAGATGTTCCCGTCTTCCCACCTCTATGCATGTGTAGTGGCCATTGCATGCTCAAGGCCAAAAGAAAGGAATAATTAAAATCTCTACTTTCAACAGCTGGTTAGATATTTTTCCTCCAAAAATGGTGATTTTTCAGTCTAGTTTTCATTACAAAATTCCAGTTTATTGAAATGTCTCACACAAATCTTGCTTCACTGAAGAGTTTTTCATACCTACAGTGGACACAACAGAACAGGATTGAAGTTAAGCCTCTCTTTTCCCCTTTATATTTACTATTTTTAAGTATCGCAGTCTTAGATAATTTATTTGTGGCATCTTTCACTCGATGTGCAGGTAATATTAACATCTACCTCAATGTGGATGACTACTGAATTTTAGGACATGTCAGAGCTGGTTGCTTTGATGCTGGAGCTCTCTTTCTGAGCTGTCGTGGTTTAACCCCAGTTGGCAACTGAGCCCCACGCAGCCGCTCGCTCACCCCCCCACCAGTGGGATGGGGGAGAGAATCGGAAGGGTAAAAGTGAGAAAACTCGTGGGTTGAGATAAAAACAGTTTAATAGGTAGAGCAACAGTCACGCACGCAAGCAAAGCAAAACAAAGGAATTAATTCACTACTTCCCATCGGCAGGCAGATGTTCAGCTGTCTCCAGGAAAGCAGGGCTCCCTCACGCGTAACGGTGACTTGGGAAGACAAACAGCACTACTCCAAACATTCCCCCCTTCCTTCTTCTTCCCCCAGCTTTTATATACTGAGCATGATGTCACATGGTATGGAATGTCACATGGTATGGGATATCCCATTGGCCAGTTTGGGTCAGCTGTCCTGGCTGTGCCCCCTCCCAGCTTCTTGTGTTCCTCCAGCCTTCTCAGTTGGTAGAGCATGGGAAGTTGGAAAGTCCTTGACTAGTATAAACACTACCTAGCAACAACTGAAAACATCAATGTGTTATCAACATTGTTCTCACCCTAAATCCAAAACACAGCACTGTACCAGCTACTAGGAAGGAAATTAACTCTATCCCTGCTGAAACCAGGACATGAGCCTAGTCCCATGCATTGTGTTTCCTATGCTTCTGTGGAAGAGGACTGTAGCAGTGCAGCTGACTGCATTTTTGTCTATCCTCATCTGACTGGTTTTGAAACCTAACAACTATTATTATCTTCTTCCTGGATTATTTCAGTATAAACAAGAGTTTTTAAAGTGAAAAGGGATTTCAGGTCTTTCAATTTTTGTCACAGGAAGTGTAAGTGTGGTAATGAGCATCATCCTCTGAAAATCGGGAATTTTGAAGTTTCAGAACATAAACAAAGACTGAAATACCAGGTTTGGCTACTTTTCTTTAGAAGTCATCAGAAAACCTGTGTAGCCTCTTATTTAATGTGAGCTTAACAATTATCCAAACAAAGTGCTAAGGAACTGAAATTTGTTTTAACATACAATATATTAGAAACAAACCTGATGACACACAGTAATAATTATGCTGAGGTAACATGAAATTATATTCGATTTAAGGTTTTTGACATCTCACTGAGGCTGTACATTTAAAAATATATTGGCATGTTAGAACAGAAGTTGAGAATTGCTAATTGTAAGAAATAATATTTTATGCCTGCATGCATATGTATGATGATTGTTAAAAGAGATCCCACGTATCCCTTGGTTTCCTAAGATATTTTTATAGCCTGAGTTAAATGTGGTATCTAATTGCCAATTGCAATGCATTGTGTTTATATAATATGATACTTATTTTTTCCACTTGAGTAGATAAAGTGGGTATCTATTTATATTATCATGATGTTTGAGTTAGTAAAGGCTGATTAGTTACATTGAATGCCAGCAAAAGCAAATGTAGTCTCCTGAATAAAAATTGGCAGCTTTCATGGCATGTGAGTGCAAATAAACAAACAAGAAGAGAAATTTGTTCTTCTACACTAAAGTTCTGATGTTCTTCTTATGTGGTCTATTCACACCAATAAAATTGTAAAATGTGAAATTCATCCAAGTTTGCCTTTTTTTCTTTCCCGGATAACTAATGTTCTTGGCATTGCTTAGCAATAAATAGACATAGAGATTCAGCCCTTAACTGAACAGTGTATGTTATTTCCTTTTAGCAAGGTACAGATAAAGTGCATCCCTGTTACCATGTTTGATAGAATTCATTTGGGTGAAGAGGCTCTGCTTTGGATGAGCTGTGTTTTCCACTAATGAGTATTTTCTATATATTGCTTCTTATGAAGAACTGACAGCCTTGTAATAATCTGTTTTGACAGTATTCTCCTAGAAATATTGTGTTAAATATTTTTAGACATGAGGGATCATGGACATATGGATATAGTGGTGTGTGCCTTGTCTAATTATATGCATTATACAATTTGCCATTGTTGGAGACTGTTGTACCATCTTTCATTCATTTAATAATGCTTTTGCAAATTGGCAGATAGCATTTGGGCTAAAACACACACAGGGTTTTTGCAGGAATAAAACATGCTCTGCCTTTTCTCTAGTGTAGAGCAATTTGTCAAGTAATTAGCCAACCTAATTAAATTTTTGTAGCACTAATCAAACGAATATGCTAAAATTTTCTTTGCACAGCCAGTTTGCTGTCTGCTTGCATTTAACTTGATGGTTTGAAAGAGGCCCTACTATGTCTGCCACTCCACTTAATCACCTCATTTGCATTTTATATTGGTAAATCAAATTAAGCACCAGTGGCTTTTAGTATGATTGACTATGGTCAGGGCTGTTCAGATGGGACTTTTTCACAGAAAATTAGGCACATTTTAATATGAGTGAGTCTGTGCTTTCAGCATTCAGCAAACTACATTCACTCAGCTAATTAAAAGTGCTTGTTGCTTTTTGCCGATGTATGATAGATTTATCCAGCTGGTGTGTCCATTTTCTTTTGCATAATTTCTTGATGGAAGTTTTTATCTTTATACATAATAAGATTGTCTAAACAACACTTCAAACCAGTTTGCAAGACCTATATAAATAATACTTTGCAGAAGCTATTTACTTTGAAAGAAATACACTTACTGTTCAGCAAACTGATCAGGTTATATATCTTTGTTTTTACATCCTTCCAGAATATAAACTTTGACACTATGAAATTTTCAGATTTTGTCTTTGCTGGAACAGAATACATCACTTTCCTAAAATCATGGGGAAAAGCTGCTGAAGAATATCCCTAACTCTTCTGTCATGGTGTAGAGTTTGATCCTCCTGTAGATTAGGTCAAAGTTCTGACCCAAACTCTTACAGATGAAATTGCTTATAGGATAAAGTTATTTATGTGCATAGGTGTTCCTTCATTGTTTGTTATTTTGAAGGATACTTTACCATAGATAAAGCATTGCCTGGAGTGGGAATGTTAATTTATCTTTCTCTTTTTTTCAAGGGGTGATAAGAACACAAGTATCAAAATACATTGCGTGATCAGTTGAAGTTCATATATGTGCTAGCAATAGCTAGAAAATGGAAAAATAGTTTTACTGGCATATTTCCAAAAAAAGTCATCATCAAAGCTTTCATCAGATTTTTGGAAGAGACTAACCAGGTCTAAACTGGTGGTAGGGCAACAAACAACAAAATTAAGGACTTAATGATAAGTGACCTCTTTTTTCCTAAAAAAATTGTGTTCACACAATGTCATTTAGTCCTTATAATATATATAGACAGACATAGACATACACATACATATATATATTTCTTTTATAAAAGGACTTGTCGTGGTTTAACCTCAGTTGGCAACTAAGCACCACGCAGCCGCTTGCTCACTCCCCCCTACCTGGTGGGATGGGGGAGAGAATTGGAAAAGCACAAGCGAGAAAAACTCGTGGGTTGAGATAAAAACTGTTTAATAATTGAAATAAAATTATAATAATAATATGATTATAGTAATAATAATAATACACAAAGCAAGTGATGCACAGTACAATTGCTCACCACCCACCGACCGATGCCCAGCCAGTCCCCGAGCAGCGGCCCCCCCGGCCAGCTTCCCCCAGTTTATGTACTGAGCATGACGTCACATGGTATGGAATGTCCCTTTGGCCAGTTTGGCTGTGCCCCCTCCCAGCTCCCTGTGCATCAGTCGGTAGAGCATGAAAAACTAGAAAGTCCTTGGCCAGTGTAAGCACTACCTAGCAACAACTAAACCATCGGTGCCTTATCAATTTTGTTCCCATCCGAAATCCAAAACACAGCACTGTACCAGCTACTAGGAATGAAATTAACTCTATCCCCGCCGAAACCAGGACAGGACTGATACCACAAAATAGCCACCGTTCCTGACTGAAACCCAGGATGAGACAATGTAAGTGACAAGAAGATAATTTTGGACCCAGACAGTAAATAACTTGAGCTTTCGTACACCCATACCCTCTGACAATTATCTGTCTCCAAAGAGCTGTCTAACGTCAAGAGGCTTGTTCTCCTCACCTTGCTGGGGTGGTGGCAAGCCCTTGGCCAGCCCTTTTGTGGATGGTGGAAAGACAAAGGTTACATCTTTCCTTAGACATTTGTTATACACAAGCAGCTGCTCATGACAGTCACCCACTTAGTGGAAGGTGAGGAAGGAATGAAAGAGATTCAGCCATGGCAACCCTAATAAATTTGTCAGAGAGGAGCTAATTTAACAAAACATTTCACATACAACACAAGACTTTGTACGTGGATCCAAAGCAAAAATTTTCCCCTACAAACTGCAGGACTTTTCTCTGAGGTGGCTGCAGAGTGCTCAGATATTCTCTTCTGTGATAGAAGTAATTTAAGAGGGAGGCAGAGGGCAATCTTAAACTGTCATAGCTATTTGTTAAGGAAGCGTGTGTCTAAATCTTTAGTCATGCAATTAGTCTCATTGATTAAAACTAAACGCTCATAGAAAGAGGGCTGAATTTGTTGCATAAGGTTCTTTTGGTTGGGGGGGAATGAAGGAAAGTGCCAAAATGTATGATAGAAAATAAGAGATAGAAATAGCAAAGAATGATGTAAATATACGAAAATCACTGTTTGCAAGTGTTCAGTTAAAGACAATATAGTGGTGCAGCTAATTGCAATGCTTAGATACCAACCTTATTGTTCTAAGAGTCAGACTTAAAGATGAAGTTTGCATCCATTCCCATTACAGTTTGCACAGTGCAGTTCATTAAACTTCTTGAGGGTTTTCAGGAGGTTTCTCTGTAAACTTTCTTCTGCAAATCTCAAAATGCTAGAAATTAAGGACCAGATCATATCCCTTTCCCTGATGGGGGAAAGTCTCCTTAGACATGGAAGTAGTGGCTTAGTTATAAAAAATAATGGGGAAAAAAAAAAGGCTCAACAGTGGCCATACAGATCTCAGAAGAGAAGCTCGAGCTGAGCCCTTGACCCACAATGTACAAATGTAACAGATGTCGAAGTACTGTAATGCAGCTTTAATTAAACATAGGCCAAAACATCCTTGCTCTAAGCTCATGGGGATTATCACGATAAGAACTTGGCCTTGTTCTGGATGAATTCACTTCAGTCCAGAAGAAAGGCAATAATGCTTTGTGTGTTTTGGTACTGGGCTGGAATAAAGCAAGCTATATTACACCATGCAGGTACAGCTGAGAACACTGGGTGAATGCCCTTTCCTATGCCTTACTATGCCTTAGCTGATTTAATACGCTATCCTCTTTTGTAAACTTCTTTGAGAGCTCTTTTTTCTAATAGTGCGTGGTGGTGTAATATAGTTCTGAGGGGTATTCTGATTTATATTTATATTTTATATACTGATTTATATGTGTAAACATTCTCATTTGAAAAATCCTCAGAGGCATGCAGTCATCTTACTCAGTACTTAGAGAAGAATGCAAATAAACAGAATCAAGCTATTAAATTTTCTTGATTTGATATTCCAACTCTCTGGCCTTTTAATTTCATTTTAATGAATTTAAATTCAACTAAATGTCATGTTCAGAATATTAATACTTTAATCAGACTAAAAATTTTATTCTGAATATCTAGTGTTACTGAACACCATGTTGATGTAAATTTAATGTTAAATGGAACATACTATTGTCAGTTGAAGACTACAGATTATCTCTGAATTAAGAAAAAAAAACCAACAAACAACCTATATATTCTTTCCTACTTTCAGATTCCAAAGCACCAAATCTGGCATTCAATTCCAAGTCCCCCCACCTCCAAAAATAATATTGTTTGATATATCATTTTTGTTTATCACTGTTATGACTGTAAAGAAATCGCAAAGAACTTGTGGCACCATAGAAGTTCTTTTTGTTAATCTACGAAGGAAACATTAACATATGTTATTCTACTAGATACCTTATACACTTCCCCAGTTTGTGAATCTTACCCGTACTGGTCTGAAAACTTACCTAAAAGCCGCTTTTATTTTGTGTAAGTTTTTAGAGTTTAGAACCTGATTCAGCAGTCTTTATTCATAAAAACTGTTAGTGTTTAAATCCTGATTCTTGTGCCCAAAATTTACTATAAACATAGAAATGAGCTACAAATACGTTCTGCATAATAATATGACATTTATTGCAATTCCCTGCTACTAAACTCATAAATACATGTTAGAGTTAAGAAGACAGATTTCCATTTCTTAGCATAATTTGGAAGAAATAAGGATCTCTATGAATTTAGTCTCACATTTTATTTCTTTTATACTAGAGAGAACAGTCTAAGTACTGGTATTAATTTTCAGTTATTCAGTTACTCATTTAATATGAATTGTGAACTCTTCAGGAACTTTAAAGGGTCCAGCCCTGTTGACTTTAGCAAAAGCTTTTTCTGCATTGGATTAGAAAATCATGCTTTCAGTGAGAGTCAGCTGTTAATAGGAAGTTTGCTTTCTGTTCCCTGCTATCCCCATGAAACCAACCCTCTAATCCAGTTTTCAGTACTGATTTCTATCCTTACTCTCAGCTGAGGGTATGTTTGTTTGTTTTGGAGAGTCTTCTGAGTTTATGTATGAGAAGAGGGAGTTAAAATTTAATTTTCTCTGCCTCTTACCTTATAATCTGTTTCTGACATATGTCTGGGCAGAGCCTGAGCTGAGCTCTCTTCTAACCGTTTAGTGAATTATTATCTCACAACTACCAGTGAGCACAAAGTTTGTATTAGTAAAATATTATAGGTCACAGTTCTGAAAAGTCTGAATGGCTTCACCTAAGTGGTATAGCGAACATATTTAATGTTAGCTGTGTTATCCCCAGACCTGAATGTCCACCACTATGGTGGTAAAAGACAACAGAAGCAGTTGTATGTGCCTGCATTTTTTGATGCCTGGAGGAGAGAACTTTCAGAAATGTAACCTGTCTTGTTTGTTAAAAAAATGCACACTTGTTAACAATAGATATATTCTTCATCAGAGTGAAATTCAGTCTCCCTGTAAAAATAATATATTCTTAAAGAATTTTGCTCCTATATCTTTGTGTCAGCCATTCAGAAAAAACATGCCTTCCTACTGATATTGAGAAAAGAACTGATTTTTTTTTTTTTTAATATAGATTTTATGCTGCAATCTGAACTCAGGCTTACATTTGCAGTCAAATATGTAGAGCATAATTGCTGCCAGTGTAACATGCAACTAAACTGCAGGTATAAGCCAATTCACTTTTGTAGAAGTGAATTTCTGAAAATGCCTCCCTTAAAGGAGCAACTTGTATTACGTAGCATCCTGAGCTATGATTAACACTTGATGAGAACAAAAAGAGGAGGAATTTATGCAAAGCAACACGAAGTGACTCGTATATGCCAAATGGCGCAGTTTAAAATGTGTGTGTGCTACAGGCGCACTGCAGCAGACTCTAAGCTGCATCAGCTGATCGTGCATAAACAGGAACCACAGTAAGCAGCTGCTGTCAGACCTAAACAATAGCATTTCGGGCAGTTTATTTAACTGAACTAATTCTATGGAGATAACAGGTTTCTTCCTATTGTTACAGGCTAGCAGTGAAGCAGAACGTCAAGCAGGTCTCTCAGTAGTGGGCTTGTTTGGTCTCTTTGTGTGGTATTTATAGCATGGTCTGGTTAATGTCAGTCTTCACTTTATTGGTATTCTCTTAAATCCTGAAATTTTACCCAGACTTTTACTAATAAACCAAATCTTCTCATAGAAGCAATGTATATTTTCCAGCAAGTCCCATGAAAACTTCCAAACACTTTCTAACTGTGCGTGGCTGTATTACATTCCAACTCCTTTTGCATACCACAATCTTTTTATTTTTTATTCTTGATTTTTCTTCCACGGGGGACTTAGCCTTTTATATACACATTTTTGAACACATTTTTGTTCCATAACTTTATTTCTTATGACAGCCTTTGATATATATGGAAAAACATAGATTTCTTGCATCAGATACAGATAGTAATGTAAGGATCAGCCACCATGTTCTCATAAGCTGAAATAACATTTATCAACTTGGTAGCATAGCTGCATTGATAAAGATTTTTTCTGTTTTTAACATTCTGATTTCTGGAAAGAAATAAGTTTACCCCAAATACAAGGCCAGGCTGAGGCACAGCCCATTTTGTCTCGGCAGAATCAGCTGTAAAAGTGACAGTCGGTTCCTGACTTGATCATAAAAGCTGCTTTCAGCAAACTGTTCCTCGCTTCTACCAGTCATTTATCAGTAAATAGTTCTTCTCTT
>NW_008825080.1:3724100-3775878 GCF_000699105.1 Pygoscelis adeliae
GTTTCCCTATGGTCAGTACACCAGTAACAGCAGTTATTAAACTGGCAGAATGCCCAAATTTTTGCACATTTTTGTGCAAGGAAAATTGCACTGAATTTGTCTGGACCATCCCAAAAAGGCTTCTCAGTGACAATACTTTGAAAAATTGTTATTTCTGAATACAATCTTGATATACCATATACACAAATAATATTTTATAAGAGAACTTAACATCAAAATGGTTCTAATAAGAAATGAAATTAGAAAGCTGGGGCAAAAGAAATAACCCAAAGAAATGTTGAAAATTACTAAAATGTAAAACTAAAGAGCATTTTCTGACAGAAAATTCCCTCCCTCCCCCCAAAAAAATATTTCAAGAGGTTAAACAGATCAATAATTCACAGCAAGAAAATGCTTTTTGCTGTGCTTCAGAAATGCCCAGAGTGCATGGTGAAACAGGGGTAAGAGCTGCACACAGCGTGGACTCAACTTGGTATTGTCTGTGTAGCAGATACCCTGTTCCTTTACTGTTAATTGTTAAGCTGGAAGAAAATGTTAATGGAGGAGATGGCCAGCTTTTGGCTCTGAGTTGTGCATGGCTCTTAAACAATTCACATGCTCCTCTGCATGTCAGAGTACATCCCATCGAGACTGGACTGGCACAGGAAAGGCTGGGTGAGCTGAAACCTCCCAGCAGGAGGATGGGAGTCAGCAAGAGTTTCTGGACCCAACACTGCCCCATTATATGGGATTCAGCAGCCAAGCCCAGGACTGACTATAATGTAGTGACAGAACAAGACACTGTTACTTTATGTTTAAGAACTACTCTGGGATTTCATCTGTTTCTCAGCACTCTAGGGTGTGACCTATTGTCAGAGCTGTTCTCATGCTCAGCTCTGGAGCATGAGAAAGTATTGCTATGTAGCCCCATGGACCAGGAGGATTGGTTATCCTTCATCATGGCCTTGATATTTCTTGGTGAATATCATCATCTCTGTATTAAAATCCTATGGGAAGTCAGTAGGAGTCTTGTTTTTAAAAAAAAAAAAAAAATCAATAGCATTGTTCTCTCTCTCTTCTCTTCTCTTAGCTGCTGTAAGGAAAAATTTCCTTGTATCTAGCACCAGATTATTATCTTATTCAATTATTAAATTCAGACTTCTTGAAAAGTACGCAATCTTCCTTTCTAAGAGTTTTATATATCATTCCATTTAAACATATAAAATACTAAAAATCTCCCAGTATTAATATAAAGTATTTCCTGGTATGTTATACTCTGATATAATAAAGATTTGATAATTCTCTTGCTTATAAATCACTGAGAGCTGTTCTGACAAAGGAAAAAAAAATTTCAATTACAATTTTTTATTATTAAACCATAGTGATTTTTCCTGTTTTTTATTTTCAAAACCACAGCTGAGTGCTGAGCACCTGGGACAGCTGTAAACTCTATGTGAATTTTCTCATTTTCTTTCATGTGTTTAATGTATCTATCTGCAGATATACAGTCTATATTCACATGTGCATTCAGCTTCGTTACTAATGTATTCAGATTTCATTTTAAGTTCCTATTTCCTAAATTATTTTTTTTAAGTAATCCCTGTAATTCCTCACAGATTCTACCTCACATACCTACAAAGGGAATAGAAGGCATAAACTGGCTTTTATTTCTTAGCTCTGGCTGCACACAAGTGCATGTGGCTGTGTGTGCAGGTGTTTGCTGGGGTTCCCAGGAGGCAGTTGCTTTCCTTTCTGCAAAGCGTCGCAGCCATGCACAGCGCCATGGGTCTGCCCCCGATGCTCCAGCCGGCGACGGAGTGCCCGGCCCAAGGAGACACAGTGCCAGGCATCAAACTAAAACCAACTTACAACATTTCAGCAGCCTCGCCTGAAGCTAAATGCTTGATTCCCACTCATTTGGGAGAGTTTTAGCAAAGTGACCATTGACCTACTTCTCTGTTTAGAAGTTCTACATGTATATGTATATATGACGAATGCTCCTCAACCCTAACGTCCTTTAATATTAATAATAAACACTCCAATTATAGAACATTTGTCAGAAAGAGGCTTTTTGTTTTTCCTTTCTGAGGAAAGGCAGAGGCCAACAAACGTGGAGGTAATGAGAAAAGACTCATTTACTGGGTAGGTCTTCTCTAAAGAGAGAAGACCAGATGCATTTGTGATGATGCAGCCCCAGGCACAGAAACAAGCCTGTAGCTCAGCCTCCTAGCCTCCTATCAACCCATTCAGGTGTGGCAACAGGCAGGTAATGGATGTGTAAGGTAGCACAGTACACGGGATGGCAAAACTGCAAGCTACACACACACAACAAGCTCTGCTACTGAAAACATTAACTAGATTAATGCTACTGTCTGCAGCAGCATTATTACTGTCTGCAGCAATGCTACTATTCTGGCCCGCTGATGAAGTCAGCTTAATTAGTTAAGCAGAGCGCCATGTTGACACATCCATGCTCCTGCATCATCTCTTTTGCATATCACATGTGTTTGGAGCCAGCTAACACAGCTGTACACAGTGCAGATACAGCTTGAAAGGTTAGGATTGACTCTAGTGGCAACAGAATAATAGCAACAGCTTCTAATACCTCATTCTGGGCTTGTTTTAGAGAAGAAAAGGATTTCTTCTGAATTCCCTGACTAACTATTCTCAGTTAAAACCTAATCAAGGATGGAACAGTTTGCAGGGGATTTTTTAGCTTTCACATAAATCAAAAGGCTGAGGTGAGCACACCCTGGCAGAGCCTTTGAACAATCTGCTAACTCATGTGCAATATAACCTGTTCTGCTCTCTCTAAGAGTGACCTCCTGCAAGTTAAATTAAACCAGAATTAAACCTCAGGACACCAAATCCAATTAACTAACTTCCCCCAAAGAAGACACAAGGTAAATATCTAGAGGCTAATATTCCAAGGTGAACCATAAAAATGTATCTGTAACATGCACTGAAGAGACACATGAGCTAGATCCAAGAAGACTGCACATACAAGTACAAGCTGACTCCTACCCAAGCCAGGACCTCCAGGCATAAAAATGTAGTGCTACTCTGACATACAAATAGGCCAGGAAGCAGCATTCCCCACAACCATGGTGCCACCTTCAAGGCAACGTTTCCTGCCAATCAACAGGGTATGGTAACTCAGGCCAGTCTCCTTGCTGCTGCAGCAGTCCCTCTCCTGGGTCCAGACCTGACGCTGGTACCTTGGGAGGTATCAATTCATGCTCATTCCTCAGCAAAGACGGGCACTAAGTGTTTTGTATTTTCATCAAGAAGACATAGCCCTAAGAAAATAGTAATTAAAGGAATAACTGTTTTCTCAGGCTGCGTGCCTAACCAGGAAAAGCAAAATGTTTTCAGTTCAGCCCAAATTCGTGTTAAATGGAAGAAAGAACCAAAGCAAAACAAACAAAAAAGAGCCTCGGGTTAAACAATCCGCTCTGTTGCTTCAAAATGAAATCTTCTGTTCGATGACTTTAAGTTTCCGCAATACCTGTTTTAACTAGTGTTGGCAGTTTTGCATTAAAAATGCCTGTTTGAAAAAAAAAATTGTTTTTCAAAGCATTTCATATTGGGTATTTTCTGAACACTTTCCCTTTCTTTCCTCTCTTTCACTAGAACTGTTTGGAAATATGATCCAAATTTCAGAATAGTTTCTATAACTTGACTGCTCTGTCAAAACTCTGTACAATCAAAAATAGGAACTATTAAAAATTATAATAAGAAAATCATCCTAGAAGTTCTAAGTTTTAAGATGTGACACAATAATTTAAGCAGATATTTCTTTTTACTAGGTATTCTTTATTAGCAGTTTTTCCTATTAGTAAATCATCTTGTATGTATTTTTTGCTGATACGAGTGTATGAGAGCTTTGATTATTATAGTAGCAGTCACATTAGGGGCTCTAGTTTATGTCTGCTGAGAAAAGTGTATGTTGCCCTGCTAGCACTTCTGAGAACAATCATGAGCCTCTTCTCCTGCTCATGAAAATCTCTTAAAAATCAATACTTGTTTGGTTTGGTTTGGTTTTCTTATTCTTTGCTTTGACTTTTTTGAAGAATTTTTTGCATTTACTTTCTCATTTCTGAGTCTCTGAAGGACACTATTTTTCATTTTCTTATTTTTCTTCCCAGCAGTAAGTGACAGAGATCACTGAGCAGATCCCAATTCTCTGTACTAATTGTGGGACCTTTTAAAAGAATACTCATTACTTTATGACTGGAAATAAAATTATGAGTTGGAAACACTGGAAATTCAACTCTAGAACTGCTCTCTGCCTGCAGTGATGTGCTTATCGCATGGGCCAATTTTCACCACAAAATCACTGAGGTCTGAGGAATGACTTTTCATCTGTCTCTCAACTGCAGTTTTAACGTTGCAGCAATGAACCAGCTGCCTGGTTAGAAGAAGCTGAAGAAGCTGAGTCTAGTTAGGTTTTCTCACGTTTGCCACTGTTGCCATCCTGAAGAACTTAAAACTTTTGTTCAGGCCACAAAGACAGGATTAAGGAAAAGCAAAAAAGGAAAAGCTATGTTGTTGTTGTCTATTTAGTACTATTTTATTTTGTTTTGTCTACCCTCTGCCTTCTGAGTCCCGTATCCTGTCCACAAGTTTTTGCCTAAAACTATGAAGACTAAGAAATTCTCCAATCTCTGGTTTCAGCAGAAATGAGTGCTTCCTAATATAAGGAGGTTGATGATAAAATTGGAAGAGCTTGTTATACAGTTTGTGTTTGGCTTTTCTGCTGTTTGTATGATTTATGCTTAAAAAACAAACCCAAATAAGTGCGTGGAATGTTATTCCAGCTGATTCTGAAATAGAAAGTTATATTAATTATCTAAGCACATATAAAAATATCTGAAACCAGAGTTATTTGTACTGCATCTTTACTGTTTATATCTGAGCAATAAAAGTCTGAGGTGGTGATGGTATATCCATACCAGCTGCTTGTAGGGTTATATTTGGGAAAGACTACACTGGACCAATATATACACTATGTGTGGAGCTGTATTTTACTTAATTAAAGTATCAACAATCTAGTGATTATAGTGTAAAATTAGAAAAGAAAAAATGAGACTCTGAAACTATTTACATGTTTAACTGCTTACAATCACCAATGTGGCTGTTTAAATAAGGAACTTTATTTAAGACATGATCAGACAGCTTCGTCCTGTCTTGTAGGGTCAAACTATATGATTTTTCTACACAAACTTTGGGGGAAAAAGATCCACAGAATTCAGGTGTGGATTTTGTATGAGAATTTATAAATGAAGATGTTTCCACAGTCGCTAGGGTCTGGGGTCAGCATGAAAGAAGATTATTACTAGTATTATCTATTTATTTATGTACAAATTTTATGGTTTTTACTTGTAATATTAAAAAATAGCAAGAGGAAAGTTAATTATGACAATGATGATTTTGATAGCAGGTGGTGTCAATTAGAAAGTCTACTGTGAAGCTAAGTAACATTAATTTTGTAGAATAGTTTTAAAGATTTCAAATGCAAAACAGTGCAGGTGTAAACAAACGCTGTCTTTGTCTATTGCTCTGTTTCAGATACACATCAGCATAACTTCTAAAGCAATGGTGGAGTGACAGGAGCCCATTTGTCTGAGTTTCATCACATTTCTTACAATAGAGTCAGGACTTATTGTTGTTGTTGTTATTAATTATATTAAAATATAATTATATATGCAGTATTATATTATTATTAATAATAATGAGTTTCCGTCCTCTTCCTCTCTTCACATTTCCTTTGCTTCCTACCCTTTTCTTAATTTCCTTCCTTTCTACCTCTTTCTTGAGTTCATTTTCTTCCTCCTCTTCGCTTTGCTCTTGGCACCAGTAGCTGTGGGGAGCAGAGGAGATGAGGCAAGCACCAGCCTGGGCTGTGGAAAGCTGCCCAGGTGGCTGGAGGGAGCACCTCTGAGAGGCACCTCTGACCAGCTCCATGGAGGCACTTATGGATTAAACACAGAGCCTTGAATACAACCTGCCAGTGAGTCGGTAGCAGTGGGAAAAGCAAAGGTCCTTGCTTGTCTCAGCGACTGGTCCAGGTGAGGCTACAGGGCATTGCGGTCTGAAAGGTGTTTTGTACTGCACTCTCCAGTGTATAATTGCTGGCTGAGGCACCGAGAGTTGGAGAAGCCTGGCTGTCACAAACCTTTTGCTTTTCTCACTTGATTCTGAAAAACTGCATACTCTCTGGATTGAGAGGTTACAGACTTTATTCCTAAAGTGAGATTTTTTCCAAAGTGGGTTACCCTTCCCTGCTGGACTCTCTTCCAGCACAGCCTTTACCAGCTATTTCATTGTATCTTGAATGAGCTCTACCATAAAAGTAAATTAAAAAACCCTCTAAAAAAGGTGCATACTTAAAGCTGGCTACTTAAGTGACTTTAATGTTACAGTGGATAACATAATAGTGTGAGTAGTAAAAACATAAAATACCATATTTGCACAACTTTTTACAATATATATGCTATTTATAAACCCTTGAGGTACTTGCTTCTGGAAATATACATTGCCATCTGATGCAAAATGCAGCTTATTAAATTTTATGGGTCAGATTCAGTTCTAAGCTGCACGAGCAAATCCAAAATAATACCACTGTTTCCCATACTCTGGATCTACATCAATATAAACCAGCAGAATCTTGGTCTACATATTTTAATTACATACTTCTGAAGATTTTTTCCCTGGTTTTTAACAATTCAGTCTGTTTTTTCATCCATTTTCTCTTGTACTGTGTTTACTCTGTTCACTGGCTGTTCAAATAAAATGTATACTGCAGAAATACAAACTGTACATGGAAGACATGGAACTGATACCTGGTGTGTGTCTGCCTCAATATAGGACTCTGCTGATACTATTTTGTTACTGTTTTAAGAAAGATGTAAAATGGAGCTGATGTCTGTATTTCTGGTTGAAAAGACATTTATATGACATTTATACTCAAATATTATAAGTATACATATATGTAACTGTGCATGTATATATGAATATAATTATAATTTCTTTTTTTATTTGTGTGTGTGGTTCTGTTTATTAACCACTAATCTATTTCACTGTTAAACTAATTAAGAAAAACAGCTAAAAGAATACCCAGCTGCTTTACCTGATGTCCTGCCATAGTATAGTGCTCTAACTTTTAACATCATTCCACTTCGAGAGTTCACACATGTATGTATCTTCTAGTTTGGCATTTGGACTTAACTTCTTGTTCAGCAAAAATACTTATAGTCTAAAGGTGTTACTCCTGGACTAGTGTGCCTAATATAAGTAAAACTTGCTTTATTTTCCAGCACTGAAATCATGTTATTAAAAAAAAAGGGGCAGCGGGGCTGCCTTTTTAGTATCTGTTCTTTTCTCTGTCGCTGGACTCCTGTCAGTACAACAATAAGAAATAACTTTTAAATATCAAAATAGCCATGTGGCCTGAAAGAACTGAAACCCTCATTCTAGAAATATATAAGCTTCCATCAAACAAAATAGTTAAGTACATAAGGTAGAAAGTAAATAAATGATGCTTATTTTAGGAAAATGGATAGTCCACTTGCCTTAGTAGGACTATTTAAGTTATGAAGGTCCGATTCTTTTTTTCACTGAAAATCCTTTGTTCTCATCTAACAAAGGAACATAGAGAGAATTATTGTGGTGATATGGTAAAAAGCAGGGTCTGTCCCAAATATGGACCAGAGGCACTTTGTAGAGTCTCAGGTTAAGCAGCTGCTCAGCTTCATCTAGACCTATGCAATTACCAAGCTCCTCACTTCCTTCAAGACTGACTAGCAGGTAGGAGTTACTATGAATATTAGATGAATGCAAGTGCATTTGAGTTGGCAAAGGGTGCACTGTTTCAGGCTTACTGTCCTGAACATGCAGATGTTCAAGCTGCACTGATGTGCAGATTAGTAAAAGACCATTTTCACTCACAGACACCAATTGTTTGTCCAGTCCACACTAACAGCCATCAAAGGAGCTGGGTGGGGGTGTGTACACACCAGCTCTCGGAGGGGTGAGCTATGCATTTTGCAGCTCTCAATGACAAGAGGATTTTGGCTTGCAAGGTCAAGGAGGTTGGCCTCTTGTGAACTGGAGCAATACACAACTGGGTCATGACCCTGCAGAGTTTTGTGCACATGCTTACTTTTAAGCATGTGATTAGATCCATTGATTGCAGTGGTGTTGTTTGCATATCTAAATTTAAGCACATAGATAGTCTTTTGCAATTTTGAGTTTTTACTACCTATGGCTTGAAAGATATTTTGGAGAAAAGTAGTATGTTCTAGATCCCTTTTGTGTTACAGTCAGGTATCTTTCAGTAGCATTAAGAGTAAATTAATTCAAATTTACACTGCATGTAGTACTGTGTCAATCTGAAAAGGAAGACCAGGAAATAACTGTAGTTCAGGCTTTAAAATCTAAATTCCAGTTTTAAGTAGGCCACAAGTAATGCCTGTTGCAAAAACCATCTTAGAATTTGTCACTATCTGCGGTTTCAACTCTGAGTAGATGCAGCTCTGCATTCACTTGGGTGTCACGGGCCACAGCCAAGGTGCCGTAGAAGTGTTTTCAGAAGCTCGGTTAATTTTTGCCAGCACTCTATCTGGCTGTAGCTAGTGCTCAGAAATACCATTTTCATGACCACTGAATGAAATTAAAAATGTCAAACCTCAGTCTCAGTGTTAAAGGAAACATATAACAAAAACTGTTCCTTCACTGAAGGGAAAAATGGCTATAAATTAGGAAAACTTAAAATAAAACTTCTCTAGTTGAATGGTTTTATTTTTAAAAAGACAGGCACACGCACTTCCAAACATGTACAGTTGCTTACCTTCCAAGTGAGATGCTTATTCTTGTGATGCCATGCAGCTGGTTTCATACCATTCAAAATGGGATTTCACAATTTACAAGAAAAAAAAGGAAAGAAAAAAAAAAGACATTTTTCCTTGACAATGAAAAAACAAATTAATGAGTTCAGGATACGGTTTATAATCTCCTTCCAAAATTCTAGACACACAAGCCCTGAGGTCTTTTCCCATGCAGCCTATGCAGGATGTGCTAGAATCACAGAATCCCTCAACCCAAACATAGACAGCAACAGAACAGCAGCTCATTGCGGGACTGGACCCTTCCTTTGATGCAACACAGTAAAAATTCAACTTGATAGAGCATCGGCTGAGGAAGAAATTAATAAAAAGAAGTGACATTTTAATCTCACATAGTTACATTGACCCAAGTATTTTGTCTTGGACTTAGTGTCATTTAGTAGCTTTTCACGGCAGTGTGAAAAGCAACAAGGGCTGGAAGATAGGAAGGAAACCCATCCATTACATGCTGTAAGGCTTACAGGGGTAAAACAAAAAACCAAAAATATCTACATTATTAATATGTACAAAAATATTTCCTACAACATGAACCATAAAAAAAAAATTGTGACTTTACCCAACAAAACTTAGCTCAGATGAGAGCTTATTACCTCATGACCATGCCCACAACCAGAGAACCATGGTGGTTCGCAAATGTGTGAACTTTTTACATATCCCCAGATAGCAAATATTTAAGCTTTTGAAAAAAGGATTAATTCTATTAATTAATAGAAAGCCAATACTTTCATGGTTCGAGTTAAGACTATGTCTAGTTCAGGACCCAGATGAGCAAACATTTTCATCATTAGGTCCAAAAAGAAAAAATAAGAAAGAAAATTTGCAAATCACAAATTAACTGAAAGATTAAGCATGCTTCTTTGATACATATGCAAACTGATATGATTTGTAACTGTTGGAGGTGCTAGCAAATTCTAATTAACATGTTTTATAGTGTGATTAAATTAGAAGACTAATTTTATTTCCATCTATCATTCACTTTCTTTCAGAATGAACCTAAATAAAATTTTTTAAAAAGGGGCTAATAAAGCAAAGTCTAGTGAAGAAAAAGAATGCATTCTGTTTTAAACATATCACCTGGAATAAAGTATTATTTGATGCATTTTTTGAGAACAGAGATTTAATAAAGAGCTACAGGTATCTTTTTTATGACTGAATGAAGCTTTAATAGGAAGAAGGTTAAGAAGTTAAACCAAAGTAACAATAGCGCTGCAGTGAAAGAGGCATGTTCTTTTTCATGCACATTGTTCCCCCTCAGAGGCCTGTCACTCAGTAGAATAGATGTACTTTGACTCATGGGTGGCGATGTATAGCCTAAGCTTAGCCTGAATCCTCTCCTAAAGGCTGAGTCCTGCAACCAGATCCTGACAACTTCCCTGCAGCACTATAGCATGTTTCACTAATATGAGCTGATAGGATTAGCAGCAGGCAGCAATTACAAACTCTTCTTTGTGAGTCCTGAAGAGTTTTGATTTCTAAGTCAACTGATGCTGTATTTCAGATATCTTTGGTGGTAAAACCTAAACCTTGAGTATTGAGATTGGATTCACATAGTCCAGGGCAACAAAACAATAAAGGATACTAAGTTGTTTAAATTGAAGTATGTCTATACTGCTTTATTCTACAAGTAACATGCCCCCACCTCCCTCCAATTACTGGGACTGTTCACCGGCCATAATATGGTTGGCTGGGAATACTGCTAAAGCCACTAAAGCAAGGTTGCTATCAGCATTTCTGCACCCATTTCCCAGTCTAATATCCAAAATAGTCTAACAGTCAAGGAAAAGTTTTACAGTCTACTTGACTCTAAAGTAGAGTAAGTACAAGAGTAGTAAGTACAAGACTCTAAATCTTGAGATTTTTATCCTGGAGGTAAAAGTGTGTTCACGTATGAGGTTTTGATATTGAAACTAAGTAAAACTGAAGAAGAAGAAGAAGAAGAAGTAAATAAACAATACAAACATTCAAACTGTCTTGATCAAGGCTGCACACAAACTGGAAATGAAACAGCAAAAAGCATGAACTGAAACCAGTGGTGTTATTTTAAACCTATGTGAATATTCACTAAGATGAAGGATACTAGTTTGTATTCTATCAGACTGCATACTTAACCTTAGTTTAATTAAGGTTTTTTCTGATGGACAAGTATCCATGCACAGGCTTGCATGAAAACAACCTAGATATTGTCTTTACACTGTGTGAGGGCCACACAAAGATGGCTTAGCTTGGGGTGGCTTCCCAGATGTCTGCCTCCACTCTACACCATAGCAGGTGAGCCAATTACTTTTTAGACACAAAATGTCAAATGATACATTGCTGTTCCCTGAATGCCTTCATATGAGTATTAGAATTAGGATCCTGTGCAAAAATGTTGTGAACAAAAAGATGAATTTGCATCATTCAAGTGATTCACATTCACATTCCAGTCTGCTATTTCAATGATAGTTCCTAAATCTTTGAGAATATAACAGACATGAAAACTGTGGAGTTTTAGCTTTCTTGCCCAATCTATCCTTCTGTAACCCTCACTCAGAAATGAAGTGTGAGTTTGCCAGAATAGTAAGATGAGATCCTGCCTTTATTCCAGTTTATTAACACCTTGTTCTTTGAACAATGGAACTACTTGTGAGTAAAGGTGTAAAACTTGAGCAGTGAGTACAAACCAAAGGATTTAGCCTGACGTGTTTTAGATAAGTGAGCAATATTTTCTTCATTTTGCCTATATATCTAAAGTCAATTATATCAGTTTACAAGAAAATCTGTAAAAAGAAACCTCATCATATTTTCCAAAGCTTGTAATTTTCTCTCTCAGATGTATGCAAAATGTTACTTGGCAATAAGTTTCTTAAATCTATAAGGCTGTGTTCTTTGAAAGTTGGTACAACGACCTCAGTGATCACTTAAAATTATAAGCTAAAGCTAATGACTCTGATCCCTTTACATGCAATTTCATTTTAGAATATTGCATTAGTCTCATTTGGTACCTAAAATACACAACCCCGTGTATGTCTGTCTGTATATCTGCCCATTTATCATGCGGTATCTGTTTTACGACAAGAATAGTGACATTTGGAATGTACCAAACATACTTATCAGAAACTTAATATGGCTTCCACATAGTACAGGAGTTTCTGGGACAAACAAGTTGTTCTTGACAGCTTGGATGTATGAGAAATCTGTCACAAATTATCCATTTCAAAAGGAAACCTAGACATATCTTGTTGCATTTCCAGAAATGGAACAAAGCAATACTTTATGGTTAAGAAATGGATGTGAGCCAGCAGTCAGTACCCTAAGGTGAAAAGTCAGATCTGCCTAGCAGTTCCTCAATTTCCAAGTGAGAGTCTTCCAGTTCCAAATAATGAACAAATGAAAAAATAAGTACGGCTTTAATTCTTAGTAATGAAGAGGCATGCTCATCTCAACTGAATCCCACAGTGTGCTCTGGGCAAAGCACTCCCTGAGCATGGCATAAAGAGAGCACTCAATATAACAACTGAAGAAACCTGCAACAAATCTAAAGTAGCCTCTCATTTCTATACAGCTGTAAAAGCTCTGCAGTAAGCCCCTGAAAGGGAACATTTATGTGTTTTATGTTAATTTAAAATGCTTGAAAGCAGTCAAAAGGGAGGCTTAGTCCTGAAGAAATCCCAGTCTTAAACCCCCCTTAAGCCAGGGCATGTCTATGATGTTGCTTTTTTTTTAAACAACTGCAATTCTTTTGTTACTTCTGAAATGTTAGGTATGTTTCATGCAGATTTGTTTTTTCCTGTCACCTTTTACGGGGTGAGTCAAAATTTTCCCAGCATCTCCAGAAATCCTAATAGCCTGGCATGCTTTTCAGCCAGGACCTAATATTCTTCTGGTTTTTGTGTGTGGAAGCTCCTGTGCCCATGAGTCTGTGCACAGTGAGCATGAAATGTGGGTGGAGCCCTTCATAGCACGTTCCCATTTCAATTCCCAGTCCTTGCCAAGAGTGCCTTGCCAAGAGCCTCTTGGCAAACGCTGTGAATTTGTCAGGTTTTCAGATGGAGCAGCAGTGGCCAAGATTTCTTAGGTTCTTCCCTGTGCGAAACCCAAAGGAAGCCAGTGCAAGGCTCCTCTGTTTCAGGGTTGGGATCAAGACTGGAGGCTTATTCCATAGGAACCACACTAACTGGAGACCAAGACCAAAAGTTGTATCTTTTCTCTCTGATAAGTCTCTTCATGTCTCACATCTCTTTTTCCCAAGCCCGTGAAATTAGGAAAGATTGCTTTGTTTCCCAAGGACCTAACACCCATTGGAAATCTGCACACTGAAAGCTATGCAATTTCTGTTAGCTTGTGCAGAAATACTGTAAGCAGGGGAGTTGTCCTCTGATTAAATGTTATTTGAACTAGAGGGAATGTTTTACTTTTTCCTCCTGTGAATTACCAACCATATTAATGGTTCTGCCCATGGAAACAATATTTGTAGTGAAAGGACAGACCTGTTCAAATTCACATAGCTATTCTTCTGAACCCAGGTGGCCAGCAGCTCCTGAATTCAGTAGCTGATTTTATACCAATGCGAAGGTTAATGGACTGTTTTCTACTCCTTTCCAGGAGCAAATGTCAGCCTTATGGAGGTCCGTTGCTCACCAGAACTCAATCTGGAGTCCTAGAGTCTGGCATAGGAAGACTAATAGACTAATGCATTAACTCACTGAGCCTCTGTGCCCTTGGACTGGTTGTGTATTTTTTAACATGAACTATAGTAGCAATGGCATTCAAGCATATCTTCATTTACGTTCCAACTATGATTTCAGAATGCATATAAAAATCTCCATATCCTGATTATTGCCATCAATATAAATATAAACTACTGCAGAAGGGCAAAGGAGGGAAGAGGAAGCCTTTTGGATTCAACTAATAAACATAAATGCATTAAAACATGAACAACCCAGCTGGCTGAATCCCTGAACAACTAATTAAAGTGAAGCCTTGTTTAATTTTTCCCAAGAATGGTCTGCTTTGGCTATCTGCCAGCAATAGGTAAGCGAGGGTTTGCCTGTGTTTTTTCCATTGCGTAGAGGATAGTTTGTGCTTAGTCACAGAGCTCATCGCTGAAAGTACTTCTTTGACCATTCTCTGAATATAACTACTCCCAAAATTACTCAATATAACTGGACAGTCTCACTAACAGAATGGGTGGTATAGTTAAGGTGATATTTTTATTGGGGTGAGCATCTATTCTCTATATACGGTGGATTAAGGTATGATTGATATTAGCACTGTGACACAGAGGAAATAGAAGAAGGGGACCATTTAAGAGGTACATTTGTGGGTTAAGTAGGAGATGAGAAGAAACTACATCTGTGGGCCAGCCACTGGTAAGGAAAATGGGAAACAACAGAAATGATGATGTCCCTGCCCACGGCAGGGGTGTTGGACTAGGTGACCTTTAGAGGTCCCTTCCAACCCAAACTAATCTGTGTGTGTGATTTTGTGTGTGAAATTTTGGCTTTGCTTCTCCATGCCCTAGGAAGCAGATTTGAGTTGATGCATTAAAACAGAAAGTATGTTGTATCCTTATTCCTACTGAGGGATATTACTGGCTTGAAGCAAGGTGGGCACAGGGAAGGAATCACACCCTGTTCAAGTGATGCAGCTTTGAGGCTTCAGCCTGCAGCAACATCACCCGCACAGACAGCTGATCTTAGTGTATGAAATCTTCAGGTCACAATGGAGAAATAGTGAAAATTAAAAGAATAGACACAAGAACTGTTTCACATGGTATCTTCGCTAGTTTGCTTCCAGTGATATTTTAAAAATCTGAAACATGAAAAAAAAAAACCAATCTCTTTTGAAGTAGCCATGTGAAATTTTGCACTTTAATCCTTCTACTTTCAGAACAGCCCACAGCTTCAGCTGAGGTCAAGTCTATCAGCAATTGAGCAGTTTTCTTTTTGCTACGTCAAGAGAAATACCTTGAGATATAATTACATTATGCATAGCTAAAACAATCAGGGAGTCAGTGGTGAAAAAAAAAAAAGAATGCAAATTAGCACATCCTAATTGAATTGTTCATTTGGTTTTGCCTGTTCTATGGTATAAGCAATAGGGTAAAGCCTCTTTTTCATCATGCAGGATGAAAGTTTATTTGAAGTTGGAGTCTATAGCTGCCTTTTCACAGTAAATTGACCTTGTTCCATGCAGCCAATGTCATAATGCTCTGCTTTATCTAGGCTGAGAGAGAGAAAATCGCAAATTGCTTCTGCATGATTAGTTCTGCCACTTCAAACGTGTTTCTTCCGAGTTGGCTTCCACACTTACTGCTAGAGATATGTGCCGCTGGGAAACCCTAATCTGTCTCTGAACTCCTCTGATTTAGTAACCCTTTACCAGCCACTCTCCTATGTCAGTGAAATGACTCTTGTTAAGAACAATAGAAACAGTACAGAAAAAATGAAGAAACTTTATAAAAATTCTCTTGAACCTCAGTCTAATTTTTACTCAGCTGTTTCTGGCTTAGCAGACAGAAGTTGATGCAGATCAGTGGAGTTTTCACAGATATGTATTTATTTGTGCTTTTATTGACAAAGCATTTTTCTTTTCTATATGTATTATGTCTTAATGAATAAGTAAATCTTGGTTTTTTCATCTTAAAATACAGAAAGATATTTACTTTTTTGTGACCAACTTGTTATTTGAGTATCTGGTGATTTGTTGATCATCTAATTAACTCTGAATTCAAAAATCTTAATTATTCTTAGTTTTCCTGCTGGCTAGTATGTTCCAAATAAAAACTTCCAATCCAGCCAAAGAAGAAGAAAACCCAAGGCAAAAATTACTGCTGTGATGTACCCTTGGGAAAAAAAAAAATTATTAACAGCCATAAAAATTCATATACAGCAAGATGAAATTACTGCATGCTGTTCCAGACAGGAGTAACCATTAAAAACACATTTATCATTGATAAAATACATGTAGGTAGCAGCACAGCTTAGAATTTTATAATTATACATAGTATTTTTGTCTCCAAATATAGATGCCAAGGAAAATATGGGCTGATGTTAGTACTAGAAATAAGATTGTCTCACTACCTGGTTCCTCTTCGGGCAGGATGTCTGTACAGTCATAACTTTACAAAACCAAGACCAAATGCAGCAAAAGGTCAATTTCTCAGACTCAAACTGCTTTTTCTCCCCACTAATTATGCCCGGTACCACACATGTTACATCATCACAGTGAAAGAATCATGGGGAGTATCCACACACGGAAAATCAAGTCCATGTTCTGTGTACTCAGGATAAGGCCATAGGACTGCATTGCTTGTATGATTTATTGTGATTGAAAAATCCGAACCATTTGCATTTAGAAATTAATCTTTTACATGTTATTTTTCTGCTAACATGAGCACATAGGGCTGAACTCTGTGTGCAGTGCCATGCTTAGCCATATTAACATAGTTCTTATTCACAAGTTCTTATTCACAATGCTTTTATTTTATTAGCACTATAAAAATGAAAGAGCAAAGAATTAAAAATATGCCATGACCAACAATCATTTTCATAGCAAAAAACATTTCAAATATTTGTTTTTTAACACAAACTAATTATTGCAGTTGATTTCCTCCTAAAAACTCAGAGCCAGTTACTACATCACTTTATGAATTACAAGCATCTCTTGATTTTTTTTTCCTGGTGAAGTAGAGCAGCAGTAACAAGCTGAACATGACAGGTATTTAAAAATAAATTGCTTGATAAAAAAAATGAAGAAGAGGAAAATGCCAACTTCATGTGACAAGATTCATGCTGAAGCAGTGTTTTCAGATATTTTTGACCAAAGAAGGATATAACAGTTTAAAGGTGAAAAGTAGTATGGGGAATCTGCTACCTGACAAATAAGTCTACATATCAAAAGATTTTGCTAACCAGTCTGACACATAAATGGCACATGATGTCAACTTCTGTTAAAGGCTTTATAAATGATGACAGCCTGGAGAAACAAGAAATGTTTTCCAAGAAAAGAGTTTCTGTTGAATTCTATATATTATTCCCAAGCATTAGAAACACATCAACAACAACACTGCAGTCAGGAACCAAATCAGTTTTACAATCACTGGTCTTGTGGCCTATCCATAGGACTGGGTGCCAGGAAGGTTTTAATCCTAAATCCTCTTGGGAGTCCCTCACTGTTGTGAAAAATACTTCAGATATTATACGCATTTCCATAATGATATTTTTCCATGAATTTGTAAAAGTAAAGTAAGTACTGATGAAAGTATTATTTGCTATGGTGTATCAACAGGTTGAATGGAATTCAAGGGACAAATCTAACACAACACAGTTAATTTACCAAAGCTCTTGATTTAACAATGATTTTGAATTGATTTCAGAGGAAAAAGCAGCTTTGCCTACTGTGGCAGTTACAAACCTCTGGGCTATGTTTCAGTGCAAATAAATTTATTGCGTTATTCCTATGCGATTGCCAAACTGTGCAGATGATGACTGTAAACATAGAATAGAAAATTTCTGTATAGTAAGGTCTGTGTAGTAAGACCTTTTGAATGAAATCACTTGGGGACTTCCCATTAATTCAAACAAGAATTCATTAGGTCCTTATAGAATAACAATAAACTGAAACATTTGCATTTTGTATTATTTCAACAACCATCATGACCTTTTAACTAAATGTAGAGCCTCCAACAGGCTGCACATCAGAAGGTCCTGGCAGTTAAATTTTCCATATTTCAAGGTCAGATAAGAACAATTTTTAGTCTCCTTGAGTACATGAGGAAAAGAAATTCCCATGCTTTCCAAAAACCCAGAAAGAAACATTTTAACAACTTCATCTGAACAATTTCAGACCAAACTTCACAGTGAACACTAAACATAGCATGTTCAGAAGTCCTCACAGACCTTTTGGTTTTCTCTAAGTGCTATTGAAATAGCAGTCCCCAAACATGGAACTCATTCCTGCCTTTCACTCTGCCAAATATTATTATTGTTGTTGTTGTTGTACTTGTCGTCATCACTTGCCCAGATATAATTGTAACACTGTTATTCAAGAAATTCAGTAAAGTGTAAGTTGCAAGGTACACGCATTTCTCAAAGACCACCAAGCACCTTTTAGAAAGCCCTCTGCATCTAACATCAAATCCCTTATCCTGCTGATCATGCTCCATCCTCTTACCTGTGCAGCATGGACATGGATCACACAGTCTCTGCCTACTAACAGTAAACATACAAAAGTCATCCAGCTGTCAGAAACAAGAGTGGCCTGAGTCAAAAGTCACGGAGTGGAACTTCGTCTCCTTCATCCCTCCCATCTCTGAAAACACAGAGACACCTTGCTGAAGCAAGGGAGAAGTCAGTGCAAAATTTGTTGTTGACACCAGCTGGGAACGGAACCACTATCATCCCACAAAACAGAATATATCTCTAAACAGGACTTTGTGCTACGTGTTAATACTTTATGACTTTACTAAAAGTCTGTTAATAACTTTTAAACTATCTTAGTAATAAATCTGTTGTACTGTTAGACTGAGTCTGGTCAATGCTTAGCCTCAAATTTAGTTATTTAACTAACCACACAGCTGGATTAGTAAAGAACAGTAACAAAACATCTACGCAGTCTTTGCAGTTTTGCTTTCTTGAGTGAAAAATGTGTGGGTGAGGACAAAACATCATTATTTAGTTACTGTTAATGAATGTGTAAAATACATTGATGGCCTGACATTTGCTATAGACTGTAGATACATGCATCTTAAAATAGATTCAGACAATAACTGAGAAAAGAAGGAAAGAATTTCAGGGCTAATCACGTTTGTGAGGCAGCAGGTTTACAGTTTCTCTGGGTTATATACCATTCCTGGTTACATGGTTAGAGGATCTCCGGTGACTAATGAAGCAATTCTAAAGAATAAAAAGCAGAGATTGATTTTTAGTATTTTAATGGAAGAATTTACTTTATCCAAACCAGAATAGTTCAAAATCAAGAAGTTTTCCTGATTTTTTTTTCTGTATTTGAAATATCATTGTTGAAAGCAGTGCATTGAAATGTAGTATTCCTGGCATATCCCTGCTATACATTGGTACTTACTGTGGACTTCCTAGATAGTTGGAAAAGGGGAGGACATCTCAGAAAGACTCAAAACTGTCATTTTCTACTAGTACCAACCCGTAGGTCCTCTGCTTCAGGCTACAGAATTCAACAATGACAGTGCAGTCCCTCCTTTGCTTACATATGGCTGGTTGTTCAGGGCATTCTTAAAAAAAAAAGATTTTAGGTGGAATTCCTGTTCTCAAATGAATGAACTGGATTAAGACTTCCACACCTGTATTGAAAAAACTAAACATAATAGTTCTTACTTACACATATACAGAGAAATCACAGCTTTTGTGTTTTGATTTGAAGATCTATCCTTGTATGTTAGAACTTGATGGGGTTTGTCTTTTTTTGCCTATGCTGAAGTTGCTCATCTTCTGAGTGAAGAAACACCATGAAATAAAAAAGAATCTACAGGACTTCCAGCACTGAGCTCTTTCTGCACATCAGGACTTCTGTGTAGACCAGGAATTTAAGAATTCAAGCTCATCTTGGTTTATAATAGCTTAATAATATATAGAAAAGTGGGCAAGGTCCATGTTGTTTCTTGAATGTCAGTTGTTCCAGTCAATAGCAGGAATTTACAAATGTGGTGGAACAATATCACACTTATTTTTAGGTAAGGAAAAGGTGCCCTTTTAAGGGTAGCAGTGCTTGCTCTCATAGCAGTTAGATATTCTCCGGCAGGTAAAAAGGCAACAGTAGGTTGCCTATTAACCATCAGCAATAAACCTGAGCTGAACCTGAAATAGAGCTGAACTTCTTCACAACTGGTAAGTTCTGAGGTTTAGTGTGAGGTATAGCTTGTTTGATTACCATGAAAGGTATCAGGTACAACATGTAGATCTGAATGTGGGATAAAAATATTCTCTACTGTTCAGTGATCATAAATTGCATTTTGGTTTGGGCCGTTTTCGGCTAACTTTAAGATTGTGAAGCAGTTTCCTTTTGGTGTTCAAGACTGGATCTCCCTGACTGAGTAAAACTATGGTATTCTGTAACAGTGAATTTTTCCACGTGGAATTGCATCTCCTTTATTTTTGAGCAAGCCTGAAAATCATAAATCCAACCACAAACAAAATTCAAGTGTTTCTCCTGTATTTATATCAATACCTTAAAAAATGAAAACGTGTTTGAGGCAAAAAAAGACGTTTTTCTGAGGTTTGCACATTTAGGCTAACTGAACTGAGCTGTAACTTTGGGATGAAAGGCGAGCCAGGTGAGATAAATGCGATGCTTGTATGCTTTCTGCTTCAGCATCATAACTAACTTTCTTAGAGCTCTAATAACCTTCCTTGATCCCTTTTACCACCTACAGCTCTCTTAAAAACTTAATTAGGACCTTTAAAGTGCAAGGAGCACTTATGATTTCAAACATAACTGTACTTTATAAACATACACATGACAAATTTTATCTAATATATTTCATTCTTCAAGTTTATTTCAATTAATAGCTACATTTGCTTTTCTTCCCCCACATTTATAACTGGTGACTTCAGTGATCATTACAAGATGCTCTCTGGACTCTTTGTACCATTAAGCTGAACACAACCTTCAACTGTGAGGCAGGTATCATATCCCTGTTTATGGAAGTTTGGGGATTTTGCCCATGGTCTTGGACATTTCTAGATGAACCTTGCCTTCCGTTGATCATGAGCAAACCTTCAGCCGCCGGTGCCGTGCTGCCTTGCTGCGCACACAGCAGTGGCTGGGGATCAAATCAACACTCTGAAAATCAGCACTCCTTCCTCAAGTGCTAAGTAGAGCCTTTATGCAAACTGAATAACTCTAATGGTGAGGATATCCTCAATGACCTAACTCCTACTTGTGGATTGAAAATTAGGCCTAAGAAGGCCAATTGCCAGATAATGCCGTTACAGGGAGGCTTGTGTACAAACTGAAAGGTTGAAGTGCACCCTTTCAGCACCAGGATTCATTCCCAGCAGGGCCGCCCTCCTTTCCCCCGCTGACGCCTGCAGCAGCACCGGTGCTGGGGGCTCTCAACATTCGCCTTCACACCCGCGCGACCGACAGGCCCAGGGGGCTGCCTGGAGCATCCCCTTCACCGACACGTCCCAGGCAGCCGCGCCTGGCAGAGCCGGGCTCCTGGCCGATGACAGGCAACTCAAATCAGTCCAGGGAGGCTTAAAGGGAAAAGAAAAAAAAAAGTGAGGGAGCGACATGTCACCTCACACTGTGCTGTGGTCACTTTAGCTGAGCTGTGAAGCACAGCTCTTTTGAATGCAGAAAGTTCCTCTGATAACCCTGTCGGAGAATGATATGGGAGGACGAGGCATGTCTCAGAAATGTGCAACTTTTAAGCCATTGGCACTTTAAGTTTTGCTCCCTGTTTTAACTCTTGGTAACTGCTGCAGTCTAGATTGCCTATGTGCAAAATATAGATTTATCACAAATAAGGGTTCGAGGGTTCGCATATCTCCAGGGGAAAAGGTATCCAAGTTCATGCTTTCAGAGTGACTCATGGTCTTAGGTGCCTTTGGGTTTTGTTACCACAAAAAGGCATGTGTTAACTATCAGCACGTGCTGAGCAGCCTTCCTCTGAAAACAGCTCGTTGTTAAACATGACATTGGGCATCCAAAGCCATGCTGAAAAATCTTCAAAATTTCTATAAATTCAGTTAAACCTGAGTAACAAAAATTGATGTCACTGAGGTAGGCAGGCTACATCCGTACTGTCATTTTAGTAGTTTGGTCATTCAGTGTGTACTGTCATTTTACCTTACAGGAGGCACTGAAGGATCACCCATGTTATTTACAGGTAGTTTCTTGCTTTTCCTCCAGTCTGAAATGAAGCATCTCATTCCGCAGGAGCTAGGTCTCTGTGATCGCAAGCGCAGCTAGTGAAGGCAACCTAGACACGGCCACAACGTCTCTGTCTTACTACATGAAGTTCCCACTAGTTTTATAGCAGTGGGCAGTCATTTTTTTGGGGACAAGGGTCTGTTCCACAGACAGCCAATGACAAAAGGCAGATGCCACCAGAATGAACAATTCAGAGCATGGAGGGCAGACTTTCCTCTGTCAGAACCCTAATAAAGGTAGAAAAGCCAAGTATTGAATATTTATATATCTTAATTCCCCCTTGCATACTAACTAAATTTTCCAGGCCAAGAAACATAAACCAATAAAATCAGATATTCATACTGCTTTCAGATTTTAGATTATGCTTTATGCATAAAAACTTATTCACATTATTGGGTGCTATGATGAAAAACAAATCTTAGAAAAGAATCGCTCTGTGTTTCAAATGTGGGAACGGGGAAACTCCTATGTCATTAATGCTGTATGAAAACTGTCTTGTCATGGTCCAGCTGGAATTGCTATGCTTTCTTAAAATGAAAAGGGAAAAGACAAGTTCTGGGCTGTATTTCAGTCCCATCAATGTGTTTCAGCTCCATTAGCAGATAATTCTCTGACCTCGCTCATTCCACTTAGTGTCTTTATTGCTCAGTTTCCTTTTTTTGTAGAGGATAAAAACATTGAGTTTTATAAAGTGCTCTACAAACTGTTTTAACTCAATTAATATTGCTTAATAGTTTTTATTAATCGCTCTTCTAACATCTTTACTCTCCACTGTTCTCAACTGATGTGAATTTCTTAAGTTTCATAAAATGAAAAGCAACACAATTAGTTACAACTGAAATGGAGTCATATCTGCCTTGAACACTTTCGAGACTTGCTATCTGTGGAGGCACTTACATGGCCCTCATTGCGATTATATCTTAGCACTTAGCAATCACTAATGGTTTTTATCCTCCCACTACCTCTCTAAGATAGGGCAGGATTGGTGTTATCTCCGTTATTCAGGTGGAGAAGTGAGGTCCAGGTTAACCGAGAACAGAATCACATCACACATTTGTGCCGGAGTCAAATGTGTCACAAATGTGTGCCAAGACTGTCTATCTAGTAAGGGCTCTTGTGCTTCTCAGAACAGCATGGATCACAAAGTCTAGGACAAAGTATGTGATAGTCAAGGACAAAGCCTTCTTGGTCAAGGATAACATACTTCCAGATAAATCCAAGGCCTGAAAACTGTTAAGAAATGCTGGAAAACTCTGCAATGAGAAAGCCACCTCCATTAACATAATGATACAACACTTCCTGACTTTTAGTTAGTAAAAACAGCCATTGTCCCCTATGGCCTTGGAGCATACCTGCTCTCAGAAGGTGATGGAGGATGGAGGCTAGTGCCTTCCACCCCTTGGGGCCACCGGCTAACTGCACTGAGGCAGTTAACAGCCATGCTAGTTCACGTTTAATGTTTCACCATTTGTTCCCCAGGAAGTACTGTGCAGGCTGCCGAGAGTCATTGTCCCAGGCTAGCTGCAGAGGACACTTCTTCATATTCTTTAGGGAATAGGGCAAAAATGTTTTATTTCTTCTTTAACAAAAAGTTTAGATTCTGGAGCAAGATATTGGTGACACTTTGTATAACACCCTGTCCTACTCTGCTTAGTCACCTTTGCCAGATATTCAGAAACACTGCCCATGCTGTTTGAACTCCCTAATCTAGCTCTGTTATCCTCTGTCGGGGTTTGATCCAAAGCCTATGGTTGTTATTCAACTGGCTTCAATGGATTCTGCATCAAGCTGCTGAATCTTCATCTAAACATATGTTATTACCCTTAAGGTTACAATTTGAATACATTTGACCGACATAGAAAATAGTATGTTTAAACAGGCAGAAGAAAAAAAAAAAAAAGGAGTAAAGAATTTCTGCTGAAAGGCAAATCATGTCTGAATCTCACTATGTATGGATTTGCATAGTGCTTATCTCAGGACTGTAAATAAAGATATAAGCAGACATTACGTTGGAGGTTTCTCTTGGTTGTTAAAAGACAGAATTAATCAAATACATTACTTCAAAGAACAAACAGGAATTCAGCCAGGGAATCTGTGTTGCATGTAGTCCTGCACTCATTTCATAGTTGCAGACTCAGTTGTCAGCTTTGCTGGCATAAATTTTGTGAGTGAAAGGTTGGTGATTTGGGACTGGAGAGAGGCTTTTTGTTTTAAAGTCAAACCAATTTGCTCATACGCAATGACAATGCAGAACATATGTTTATTTTGAAACAATCAGCCACAAGTAGCTGGTTCACAGAAGTATTTCCAGTGTGTATCTATAAGGATGATTCAAATTTAAGGTCTTCCTGTAACAGTAAAACCAGGAATGTATAAGGTTTATGTGTGCCTGGTTTAAAAGATTGCTTTTTTTTTTTTCTTTTTTGAAAGAAGCACAAAATGTCTGCCAAGCTTAAAAATGATGCGGATCATGTTTCTATGTCTGTTAGGTGGTGCTTACCGGGCAGTCTGGCTCTTGTCAGTAATTCTTCAACTGCTTTGCTGCGGTGGAATTACTGTGGAGAGTTAGGAGTTGGGGTTGGTGGGAGGGATTCTTTGTCCCAGTTGCATTTAAAATTACATCTAATCTTATCAAGGAGCTCGTCATTGTTTCTGGCTGCCCATAGCAGGTACAGTACTGCTTTTGTTCAAGTCTGTTGCTTTACCAAATAAAGGCAAGAACTGCTTGCTTTTCTCATACAAGTAGTCCAATTGATTTCTGCAGGAATACTTGCATGAGTAAGGCAAACAGGATTTGGCAATAAAATTGATTAAAAAGAATCTGAACACAATATTATTCCAGAGGAAGTATATGCTGATTGAAAAGTGTTTAAAGAGACAGGTAAAATTAATAAATATAATTAAAATTTAGATTCCAAGTATGTCTAAAGCAAGTGGAAGCATGAAAGAGTATGAAATAAAGAACAAAATGAAAACAGCAAGCACACACACTAAAAAGTTTTCAACATTCATCAAAAATGAAAAACTTTTTATCAAATGGCAAGGTTTTAATTTAAAATTGTCTATGAAACCTTTGAGTAGGCAACAGAATATCTAGAGAGGTGCATAAATGCATAATTTTATTTTCCCAAAATTCTTAAGAACTCCATGTGGTTTCACTAAAAATTGTGAGTGCCCCTGAAGTGTAAAATATTTCTTCAAGTGCTTGTATGTGGATTTGAATATTTAAATTTTTGTATTCAGCTTGAAAATGCTGGCCTCCCTAAAACTGAAAAAAATATTTGCCTGCCTCCCAAGGGAGTTATGCACTTAAAACAAAATAAAAAGACCAAACAGAGCCTGCAAATGTAATGCCTGCTTCTTGCACTGCTTTTCCAGTAAAAGTTCCTGGATCTTTTTTTGTATTCATCAGATATTTAATCTTTAAGGGCTAGTTCCTCAGCTGGCATCATTTATTTTCCCTAGGTGGAATTGCTGCAGGCTTAATAAGAAAGTAGGTGTCATAAGTAGTATTTATGCCTTCATTTTAAAAACTTGCCCTGACCAGTACTGAGCAAATTATTGACATTGTAATACCAACACCGAAAGAAAGAATACCAAGAACAGACCACCAATGTCAATAAAGATTCCAAGTTAAATCAGACAGAAATAATTGGTATTAAGTTTTAATGGAAACTCTGTTCATGTCATTTTATAATTAAGATGCAAAATGTAACTTGTTCAAGCAGGCTCCATTTAACATCATGAAAGAGATGGTGAATTAGCCAGAGCTGTTTGCAGATGTGTAACTCATCCCAACAAAAGTTACCAAGCAATTTAAAGGAGCTCAGGAAGAACCAAAATCTAAATAAGTTGACAGAATTTAAGGGTCCTGTATGTTGAGCAGTTTTTCCCAAAATTTTAACATGTTTATAGTTCATCAAAATTTGGTGATACATTTCCTTAGAGATCAAAAGTAAGCACTAGAGTTCCTGATCGGCATAGTTAGGTGTCTCTGCAAACAGCTCCACAACTCTGCTCAGAGTGCAGCGCTGGTTATTAGCACAGCAACACCTACATTAGAGCAACAGGTTATCAAACATTGCTGATAAGTGATCAGTTATAAAAAAAAGGGGGTTTCTCACCCTTCAAGACCATATCCATAACTTTAGATGTTTATTTGAGATGCTTGGATTAGGACCCATGTCACCCCATTCTCTCTTTATAGCCAGTATATACAAAATTGTACCTCCAAAGATCTTCCCCTGACATTACAGGATTCTACATTTAAGTGGGTCCTAAATCAAGAGCTTCAATTAGGAGCTTAAAATTCAGTGGAATGATTCCAAGTTTTATTGACAAAAAATAAAATTAAGAAATGTTCAGCTATAAGAAGAAAAGTTCAGAGATTAGGACTGTGCATGACAACACAGACAATACCATAGGGAGACATGACAATGTATTTTTTCCTCACAAAGAGATCAACAATGAATCATCTAGACAATGATCAATACGCTTATAAAAGGGGTGTGCGTGTGAGTAAATCAGAACGAATTCAAAGAAAGTAGTTCTGCAAGACATTACTAAAATAAATACCTGAGTAGCAGCCATAGAGGATTAGACGTTTATATGGATAATGAGAATTTCTGTAGCTATACCAGACAGGAAAAAAAAAATGATAATACATATATGTACTCTGATTTCATGGTATAAGCCAACCACTACTTGACAACAATGCGTTGGTGAGAGGCTACCTCCAGTTGTTCACAGGTGTGATTTTCGCATATTCCCATAAAATAGAACTAGTTAATATTTTGGGGAACATATACAAGACCTACGGGTTCTATTTACCGTACCAAGTGCAATAAAAGCTACAGTAAATGTACCAATGTCCATGTTGTTTTGTTTCATCTTTATCTCAGCTGAGTCTTCCTGGCATTGCTACCAAGTAGAGTACAGGAAGACATTTTCTCTTTGTATGTGTTTTGAACAGAGAACACACAACAAAACACCATGTCCTGTGAAAACTTTTCAGCCTGATTTGAATCAGTCTCAAAAAATCTTATCACAGAAAAACTAATTTTCCAGCAGCACAAGAGTGGCCTACAATGATCTTAAGATAATATTAACACAATTGCACCCATTTCCTAAAGAAGGTCTTTAGCATATCAGCTGCAAAATATTTTTTAAATATCACAGTACTTATGTTGCCCATAAATAGAATTCTACAGCTAAATATAAATTGCATTTCACTTAGTTATGCTATTCCTATGGTAAATAATAGTTAAGATACATACTACTGAAAGACATTACTTCTATGCTCTTCCCTTTTCTTCAGTTTTTTTCCCCAAATAAATCTATAATGCCTTATACGAACCCATCTGTGGCCCATTAAATTCAGTTTAATATTTTAAAATATTTTCCTGGTAGAAACACTAAAATTAGCCAAGCTTAAAGTGATCAGCTGTAACTATCTAGGAAAACTTACCTTCAAACTTCATTTGAAAAGATGCTGGAACCTGTAAATTGACGTCATTAAGCATTTTTCCTGAATACCTTAAATGAGACCATGTCTATTTAGGCATCTAAATGAAGATTTAAGCATCTCACTTGTGGCTCCTAGTTTGAAATGTTGGTGTAAGTTACTTTACCTGTCTGAAACTTCACACTACCAGCTGATCCTAACTAAAATTGAGGAATTGTGAGTTTAATCTATTAACTGTGCTGCTCTGAGCCTGGTAACACCTGGCATGTACAAAAGTACCCAGCTGAAAAACAGTAACAGATTTGGTTTTTTTCTGTTACTTCGGGACGATATTTTTTTACAGTAAAGACAGAGAGACAGTGTTGCTTGCATCCAATCTGATACACAAGATATCATCAGATCAAAGCCAGTTTGATTACCATGTGTTTAATCTGCCTGCACAAAACAATGACAACAGGGGATAATTTTTACATGCCATGTTAGTTTGCCATGTTGTTTATTCAATCTTGATGCTAATCATTACTTTTAAGTAACCTCAAGCCTCAGCTTACACAGCATGGAGTAATATCTGAGGCTGAAACTGGATTTAGGACAGAAGCTAGAATCTCAGTACTCTGTGTATAAACTGTGTTCAGATAACCATAAACTCAAAACTGGATATCATTTATACAGATGCTGAGCAGGTATCTTCAGAAATCTGAGCTCATCTGAGTTGTGGCCCCTGCCTCATTTTGGACCTTCTCTACAACATCTCAGCTCTGCATATGCTCTCCATACTCTCTCTAACCCACATGCACTACCAGGACTCACTGCCAACTGCCAGTTTGTTGTTTATATCCCCTCACTTAAAATTCACCTGTGCCTTTGGCCCACTACGCCTAGAAAAGTGAAGAGAGTCTGAGCAAACTCAAGCACACTTAACTTACATGGACTTACACATCACCTGCACATTTGGCACCATCTCCTAGCATGATGTCAGAAAATGAGCCAAAAAGAATTCATGTCACTCTTTTGATTTTACAGGACATTTACCGGGTGTTACTTTTAATACTGTGTCCAAAACAACCAGAGGGCATGGAAGATCCAGGATATTCTCCTACCAACAGGTTTTTAAATATTCCTAAAGTGCTGTTCAGTTCTGAAAGGAAGCAATGTAAAAATGACACCTTCTTATTCTGCACATCTGTTCTTTGTGCACATTCAGAGTTGGAGTCATATCTGCTGCCTGCAGAAACAAATTTTAAGCCTTACTGTGTTTTCCTTCTTTTAGTCTTGCAGAGCATGCACAGCAGAGAACAAGCTGGATCACCCTTCCTTTCCACATTTCTAACTATAGGCAAGTTTTGTGTGAGTCTGCATACATCACCAAACACACAATCCAAGAATAAGGTAAATGGTTGATGTGATTGAGACCGTAATTTTACCACCAAAACTGGAAGTATTTCATTAGAAATGTGATGCAAAAAGTATAACCCAGCTTAAGAACTACATATATTGTTCTACATAACAGTGGAAAACACTGTACAGAAAATATAAATTTGGGGGGATTCATAATCACCCATTCAAAAATGACTTTGTCTTAATCCTGACTGATGTGAGAGGAGTAGTCTTATATTCCAGGACAGCTGCGTCCATCTGCAAGTGTTCTGCCTATAAAAGAAATGAATGCTAGGTATAGATTCCAAAATGTAAACAACTAATTGGCCTTGCTCACTTTTTGTTTTTCCCTTTCTTTCTGTATTCCATTAAGGAGCTTATTAATAGAAACAAGCAGCTTTTCTTCATGCCAGGCAAGTCACTGAAAAGTGTTTTCACCAATTACACAAACAGACACACAAAATCTGCAGTTAAGTCTAATTAGTTCATGTTCTGTTACAGGCTTAGTAATTATTAGCTCCTTTTCTGATTGATATTTTCAAGATCATTGTAATAATCATTATACAGAGCTTTTAAGGTAGTATTTAAGAATACAAATCCAACACAGACAATGTGTTCCCACTGGTATTTAGGCTTGTTGCCAATCTGCATCCCTTCTACAAGGCTGGCTTTCCACCAACAGAAAAGAAAAAAAAAAATCATTGATGTTTCAAAACTGAAACTATAAGTAATAGCCAGCATTTTATGCAAAAGTCATTGAAAGAAAATTTGTAATAACTTGTGAGTTTTGAAATATAAGAATTTCAAGTACCTGAAGGTGATTTTTGACATTAAATATCTTTCATCTTTTTAATAATACATTTTAAATACACAGTGCACAGTCAGATAAAAATTCTCTTACTATAATATTGGTCTTTTAAACTGTGATTAACACAAGAAAAATCCTGAACAAAGACACATGCTGAAAAAGCCATAGAACCTAGTTTTAATAATGTCAACACTATTTAGGCTTTGAAACGTCTTTTTGCCTACTGTCCTTGCTTCCTTACCTGAAACCCACCATTATCACAAGGAGATTCATACAATGTAAGCTTTTATTGAAGAGCAAGTGTTTTAAATAAAATTAAAGCAACTTGGACTAAAACCTACAGACATGAACTTGAGTTCCAGCCTTGTCTCTTTTGTTTAGTGCAGGCTAGAGAAGAGCCTGCACTACCCAACATAACACAGAGACATCTGGTGGCTGATGGACACACTGCAGAGAGGCTTTCCAGCCGGGAGAGCCGGAGGACGTCCGGCCGTGACTCCCCTGGAGATGCACCTTCCAGATTCTTCTCTAACTTTCGCTGCTATGTGCCATTTACCTGCCTGTACGTGGAGTCTACCAGCTTTGTGTCACTGTCCGGGAGTCAGTGGTTTTCCCTGGGTCCGCTTTGTCTAACAACTACCAGTAAAATTGGCTGTGGTCGCTCTCAGTTTCAGCTCATTAACTAGAAAATGCAACAAACCTCTCTCTAAACCAGCACCCAGCAGGATCATTTTGAAGTCATCACAGTTTACTCCACTCCCACATGTCTTCCACTAGCAAAAGTCCTTCTTTTAAAACATGTTGGGATAGCAGGTTCTTCTTGACTAATCTCCACAGGCTCCTTCACCTCTGGAGTGGGTGGTTACAAATTAAGCCAAAGGCATCAAGCATCAAATGTTCATAGGAGCAGGAAAGAAGCAGCCAGACTTCAAGGAAAAATATGCAGCTTCTTTCTCTCTGAACACACCCCTAGACCAACTCTGGTCCACCATACTTTAATGCCTCGGTTCAGCCAATAAAATCTTGTCAGAAATGTAAACATGCTAAAAAAGGCAACACCAGAATCTTTGGGGAGGCAAAATAACATTTTTTAATTTAGAGAATATTAAATTTATTTTGTTTTAAAGTAAAATAATTTAAAAATATGTTTATTCCAAACAAAATATAAACATTGCCATTTTTACTGTATATGTAAGGTAGAGATTCTTAATGCAATCCCATACTCCAGTTAATGCAATCCCATACTCCACTGGACACAAAATCCATAGATGTCTGTTTTCTTGCACACAGACCTTTTCTTTTGAAAAATCTGTATAAATGAATCATCAGTGCTAGCAGCCACGGCAGTGCAGCACAAGGAGCTACCACAAACCCAGCAGTTTTGAAAATTCAAGGGCTCTGGCCGCATTCTAACATGTCTTTAGTAAAGTATAGGGTCATCCTTCTTTGAAGCTTAACAAGACAAGACAAAATCCAAATGACCAGATTCCCCCATCAAACTAATTGTTGCCTCTTGGGTGTTCTAAAGCTCTTTGGTTTTTTTTTAGTTCTCTGTGTGCAGTAAATGTGTTGTAAAAACATAATTATTTTCTGTGAAACTAAATGAGACCTTTACTATGAAGGACTCTGTATCTTCATCCATTTTCTTAACAGCCAAAATATTAATAGTTCTTCTTTTTCTGAATTCAGACTTGTAACAACTCTGCTTTACACAGCATCAGGGTGAGGATAGTAAAGCTGAGACCCACTTAGGGAGGGGGCACTAAAACATGACTGAGCCACCCTTCCCAAGATCACCATGGGAATGTCAGCAATGGCTTTTCCACCAGCTTCCCACAGGGCCTGGGCAGACTTGACCCAGAACTGTGGGAAACAGTGTATTTCACAGTATTGTACTGCAGAAGATAGTGAAACTCTAGTGCTTTCAGACAGTGATGCCTGGATCCCAAGCAATGCCTGGGAAAGGGAGAGGTGATTTGTGGGGAGCTGCCAGACTGCAGGGCTCACTTCATCTCTAGCCACAAACATAGAGAGGTATTCACGTACTGTATTGAACAGAAATGGAACCACTCAAGCTCTTCATTATTATTTTTCAAGTTTGAAACCTTGATTTGATGAACCAAGGTTTCATCAGAAGGTACTCATCAATTTGATGAGTTCTGAACGTGGAATCCTCCAGTTTCGAGGAAGGAAACATGCATGACAAAACCCTTACCCCCATTCAGCCTTGCCCTAGAATAATCTTAGTAAAAGCATAAAAATACAATAATGATGCTAAGGACATTGTTTTTCATACAAACTTTATTATTTCTTCCCTTTTTTGTTAAGTGCTGGTTTTAAGCCTTTAAGCCGTCTCCTGTGCATTAGCCAATTCTCATTACTTCTATTTCTTGCATGGCCTCTGTAAGCTATTCAAAGGGATGAAACAAGGTCTGCCTCTTCTTCTTCATCACTCTATTCCCCAGCCAATTCCGACCAGCGCAGGCAGATGTCAGGACAAGGTAATAGACGGAGTACGTACACAGCCTTTCACAATGGCCTATCAGCTGCATATCCTGACTGTGTAAAAATAAAAGGCTGCAAACACAGACATTTCATGGGAGAGAGGAATTTAGTTTTAAGAAATAGAGCCTACAGGTAGGAACATTTAGATTGTTCATGCTCAGGACAGGCTGTTCATTTGTTTGTAATCTATATATTCATATTTTACAATTACTTTCCGCTGTTTCCTGGATGTTTCTTAATTTACCAATGAATCGCTGACAATGATTCCCTTGTGCTGAGTACCTGGTAAGCCTCTTCATTTCTGTATTGAGCTCAAGCATCTGGGGCTCCCTAGAAGAAAGCTTAACAGACAACACGGAGACTTTTTGCCTGAAAATCTGCATTTACACTTCATTTGGGAGCTAGTTTGGGCTTGTATATATAGTGGTATTGGATAGATTTTGACTCTCCAAAATTTTACATACCAGTCCCTCTTCACTATCTGAGTTTGTCTTCTCATTAGAGGACTGCCTAGATGGAAAAGGCAGCTTTACAGGTAGAAGTGTTTGGGGGAACAGGAAAGTTTGGTTCTTTCTGTATGACTGTCTATAACAGAATAAGGGACAGTGTGAGTCGGGAGTCATTACAGTACTATGCCACTGCAAGTCCTTCTTATGCAGGAAACTCTTAGGGGTATGGATCAGATTTCTTTTGATTTTTTCTTTGTTTTTTCCTATGATGAAGAAGATCTGATCACTGGGCTCTTCCAGCCTTACTGGTACGTGTTCTTTCCTCTGGTTACAAGTATCTTTATTTAGGGAGGGCTCCTGAGTTTTTCAGTATCAACAGTTTTTCATGGTTTTCCAGACCAGTTCACTGAGAACTAGTTTGACTGTTATAACTTACTATATGTCTATTATGCAGAAACAAGGTGACATAGTGTTTAACAAAATATGAACCAAGACATGTCTCCATCCTGCCACAAGACTGATGGATATGGGGGATCTTTCCCCTGAGTCTCTACACCTACAGTTATCTCCAAGAGGGAAAACAGCATACCAACCTCTTCTAATAACTAGAATTATTATTATCAACCAGCATTCGTTGCACATTTCTATCTCCCCTCAGTGTCCTAGTTTTATTCACAAACCATGGCCATATCCAGTAGTGAACCTTGTTTTGAGAATTGCTTTATTTATCTTGAATGAAATCAGCTTGATGAAAATTGCTTCAGGTTTAGAAGCATTTTTGTTAATCACAGAAGTTGTAAGTTCCTATTGTAGCTATATGCACACCATTAATTGTGGGTTTGCATTCTTTTAAACCCAACCTAATTGCTTCCTGCTTCCACTGCAAATCGTGAAAGTATCATAAAAAAAGAGAGAGAGGTGTTACTCTGGGCCCAAGGAGGCTTCAGTATGAATAGAAATCTCAGCCAGCTGAATTCACTATCTTCCACATCACTATTGACACCCCAAAGTACTGCAGTCTTCTAGGTTTTTTGTGTTCATACGTGAACCAAAGACCTCTGTAAGCTCTCAGGCAAGTGTGTAACATGCATATTCTACAGCTGACCCACATCATGTATTTCATCATGTATGGCTTTTCCAACTTTCAGACTCACTAAAATCTAACGACCTCTAGCCCTTTTGACTGCAGAGGCAATCCATTCTTTGTTGGAAGTGATGCCCACCTGAGTCTGAAGATAGCTTGAAACAGTGGCTCAGAGATGTGACTTTTACTAAGCCTTGAGGCACAACCATTACACTTCAGTGTCACCATAATTGTTGAATGACACTTCATTTTGTGCCTAGACTGGCCTGGGAGTAAATTCTGAGTTGAAGAATTAAAAATTTTCACATGGAGGGAATTTTTTTCTTTTTAAAGGGAGACTCACAAAATCAGGGAAGGAAAAGAAAAGGATAGGAAAGAAAAAGATTTAAAAATCTTTTCAAACCCAAAAGAAGTTTTCTTTTTTTTTTTTTCCCCCAAAAAAAGGAATAAATTGTACTTGAATTTACTGATTTTAAAAAGAAAACTGCATATCAAATTACAATATCAGAGTGGTGAACTTTTGATTTGTGGACTGAATCCAACCATTTTATCCAGACTGTGGTTCTCCCCTCGGTGCCTTCTTTCACAGCATGTCCTGGATGTCCACCCTCTGTTGGTTTTGTTCCCAACGGTTTACACATCCTTCTTCTGTCAAATGACTGGAGTTAAATCCACCACATAACCAAATGCAGGTATCCCTCACTATTATCACAGAACAGACATGCCTCTCTAGTCACAGGCTAGGAGCAATATGTCCTTATAAGAGGGCAGAGCCCAACTGAAATATTGTCCTTGTACTATAAAAACTGGGTAGTTATTTCCCCACGTGGGTATTGCCCTAAGCAGCATGGCAGCTGTAGAGTCCTGGATTTCTGCCATAACCAACGAATAACCATTCAGTGTAGGATCTGACAGTATCTTCTAAATGAGTTTAACCTTCGCCTGTTTTAAAATTCAGACATCATGAGACAGTAATAGGCAGTTCATTTCACTGGCTGTGCTGATAATTCATACATAATATAGCTGTTAATTCGGTGAGCCAAAGCATCAGGCATGCTGATATTGTGGCAGACACCTCTTCATCTCCTTTGGTTATTTTGTGTTCCATCATCACTGAAGATTTTTTTCCAATTCCATGTTTCATAATAGTAAGGAAGTGAGCTGAATAACTACAATGATTTCCATCTAAACTGCTCCCTTTTTGTCTGCACTACAAAAACTAACATCCCTTTGCCAACATTTGCTTAGACATTTTCCAAATCAGAAGAAAGGAAATTATGGGAGTGCGAATACAAAAATGGAGCAAAATCCTCTTTTTACCATAAAGTGTGCATTGGAAATGAGTGAGTTTCCCACTGTTCAGAACATACATGTGAACAGTAGGAGACAATGAATGCTCTAAGGACTGTCTCCTGCCTGCTGACACAGTAAAGCAATCAGAAGAGAGAAGGCTGTTTGCCTTTTCAAAAAAAAAAAAAAAAAAAATCAGCCTTTTTTGAGAGGCTGTGGCAGAGTTCTTTATTGTCATCTCTCCTACGATGCTTCACAACCTCACTGGACTTTTAAAGTTATATACAGCTACCCTTTCTTCTGTGCTTTCTGGTCCCGGGATTTTCCCTGGAATACGTAAGATTCCCAAAGCTGAAGTCTTTAACAATGTCATTACTTGCACAAAGAAACATGCAAGAAGTTATGTCAGTTCTGTTACATTTGAAAAAAAAAAAATTAGTTTAATTTTTTTTGTAGATTTGCTTTTTTTTAATTACATACAGTATTTGCTAACAGTAGTTTTGTGAAGAACAAAAGAGGAAGGGAACAACATGCGTGTGGGTAGGTATAGGGGAGAGAACACTGATACAACCTGCTCACAAAAGAACAAGTAGGGTGTTCTGTATACGTTGACATTACTCAAGAACTCGATACACAAAATATCAAGTTCTGGAGTGCATTTATCTGAAGTCTAATCCAGGATACAATTAATGTTTAACCTAATCCAACTCCAAACCTCCAGAAAGCATGAGCCTAAGTGTCTCAAGTCTTTACTTACCATTAAAAATCACCAGCTTTTTTTCAGTTAATACAGTTAGTTTCTTTGCATTCACCTTCTGATTTCTAAATCATTAGGCAACGTCCATATCACGTTGTTTTGTTTTGTTTTTTCCTACAGCCATAAGTATTAGAAACTGAAAGCTTTTATGACTATTTGCACAACTGATGGACTGACTGAATGATAAATACTCTAGGGAAATTCTATAAAGCAGCTGGAGGTTTAAGAAAAAACTTTGAATCTTGCAAGACATGATATCACTGTAAGACTAGTGAAACTCCACCCCTGAAGTTCCTAGAACTTCCATTCACTTAAGTGCTGCATTTCATTGTCCTAGAAGACAGCATTTTAAGTTGACAAAATATTAAAATTTAGCTGATAGCCCTTTGATAATCAAGTAACGGTAAACATGCCAGTCTTCAACATAAAGTTAGCACATTGTGCAGAGAAATTGAAAAGAGCTCCAGTGGCATAACTGGGTCAGGGTAAATCTAATACAAGAAGTGGATTCTCCAGCCCAGGGCTCAAGTAATTTTGCAGACTCTGTCTACGCCACCACTGAGGTACCGTCCTTCATACACAGTCACTGAAGCCTTGCGTGAAATTCCATTTCAAGCAAAGGAATGTCACAAGACCTACTTGGCTTTGGCCTTGTGCAAGGGTTAAATGTAACACCTTGAACAAATCTCCAGAGAGATAAATTCCTCCTTAAAAAAATTAGTCAGATAAGATAGATAGGGAGTCCTTTTTCAGAAAAAAACAGAGGAACCAAAGAAACCAAAGGAAAAAATACCTCCAAATTTATTCAAATGCAGAAGTTCCTTTTCTTTCATTACTAAAACAACCTGTCATAACCCCATCTTTATACAAGTTCTATATGGTGATTTGTGGAATGAAGTAAACGCTTTTTACAAAAAAAGAAAAAAAAAAAGAGGGAAAGAAAATAATCACTTAATCTAATAGAATTAAAATCTTAAAAAAACATCTTCTACAGTGCAAAAGTGAAACCACCAAATAACCTTGGCATACTTTTTCTAAAAGGGATGGTTGGTTGGTTAACTTTTCTCTCAAATATGTGGTTTTCTTTAGTTTACCTTAGACTCGGGAAGAAAAAAGCATAACCAAGGTTCCCTGATTCTCCACTCTTGCCTCATTAGAAATTGATTCAACAGGATTTAGTAAAAGAAAAAAGAAGAAAAAGGGGTCAAAAGTTCTCCCCTGAGCCTAAACAGCTTGGTGGACCACAGCAGGTAAGGGCAATTTCTGTAGCAAATGGAAGAGAAACAGATGAAATAACTGGCACCATGCCCAACCACCTCTGATTCACCAACAAAATTGTTCTTTATAAGGGGGTCACCTTGGAAAAGCAAGCGGAAGGAAGGTGGGGTGAGATCTGAGTTCCTGCCTCTGAACCACACAGCTCCTGTTCTCCATCATGCACTCTCATCACAAGAATATGCATATTCATACTCTTATGCTGCTACCTATTCACTGGTGTATTCAACCCTAATTATGGGGTCACTGCCACTTTAAAAAGATTTTCCAGTCCTCAGTCCAGGTGCATTTTGCCTTAAATATTCTATCAAATTATTTGCTTGTAAACAGTCTGTATACAAAACTAAATGCAGAGATTGAATGTTCACTTGCAAAAAAGCAGGTGCACAAGAAAGCCAACCCATCATGATGCAGTTTTCATTATGTTTTCATAGCCTGAAGCAGCCAGTTTGAACTCATATTCACTCATTCTGTTGTAATTCTGGTTGTCCTTCAGTGCTGAAATGACTAAGGCATCTAAATAACATGAAAATTAAATCCTTACAAGTTATTTAAACATACATTTTATTTATCTTTTTCCATAATGTTAGTTTAAGCAAGGTTGAACAAAAGGAATTCATTTTCTCCACTGGATTCAAACACCTAATTAGGTGAAAATCTCAACTAAATTAAAATGTGATGTCATGGCTGGTATGGCCAACGCAGCTTATGAGATTAATATTTTTGTAAAAACATAGAAAAGAGGACTAGAAATTTAGTACATGTAATAGCAGGGAGACAGCAAGCTGCCATGGAGCCACTGTGGGCTTGGCAGCAGTGAAGGCCAGCAGCATGCTGTTGAGCATCAGCAAGAGAACCACCAGATCAAGGGACATGATTATTCCATTCCACTTAGCACTTGTTAGGCCACACCTGGAAAAATGTCCAGCTTTCATCCCCAAATTCAGGAGAGACATTGAAAAAATGGAAAGGGTCCAGTGGAGGGCCACCAAGATGGTTACAGAACTGGAGAACTTGACATATGAAGAAATGTTGACGGAATTTAATTTGTTCGACCTAGAGGACAGACGGTTCAGGGGGAACTTCAGCCAACCCCACCAATACCTTAAGTATATTTATAGCGAAGATGGAGGTACTCTCTTTACAAGAGAGCATGGTTGCAAGACAATGGGAACAAGTTGCTTCGGGAGAAATTCTCTATGGATATAAGAAAAATATTCCTCACTGTGAGAACAATTAAACACTGAAGTAGGCTGCCCAAAAAAGTGGTGGAAACTCCCTTGCCAGAAGTATTGAAGACATGGCTTAATAGGGCCCTGGAAAACCTAATCCAAAGCTCTGCTTTCAACAGAAGGTTGAACCAGATGATCTCCAGAGGGCCCTTCCAAATTTTTAGTGACTTTCGGGTGATTCAGTTTTTCTTTCCTTTGGTATTCTTGCTCCACTTTGGAAGATCCTAAAATTACACTTGCTTTCTAAAACCAAAAAAATATTTAAAGTACATGAGAAAGAAAGTGTTTGTGGTGTATTGATGCTCAGTCCCCCTGCTGGATTTGCAAGAGCATGAAAGGGATATGTGAAAGAAAAATGAGAATGTGCTCTTTATCTGACTCAACTGCTCATGTAATTTCCACAGGAGAGATGTATAATGAGGCTCTGAATTTAAGCTACACTGCCTCTGGGTTCCCCCCTCCAGTTATCAGGCTGCAACTCGAGTCATATTACACTTATACAAGAGTGGGATTACATTCCCCTAATGGGACAGGATTAAGCCAAAGGAGGTGGAACAGCTTTCAAAGGAGCAACTTCAACACTGGGGGCCAAATTCTACTCTCAGTTACACACATGTGGCTGTCACAGTGATTTCAGTGGGGATACTCAGGTGTAACCAGGGGTAGAGTGCCTTTGTGATGTGGAGCAGATGTGAAAAATCCAAGTGTAGGCTAACCATGAGCATCTCATTTTTAAACAGCCACTTTATTGTGGATGGCAAGCAAAAGAGCTTTAATAGGACCGTGAGCTACTGCACCACATTCAGAAGTAAATCTTTCTTCCATACTGGATTCACTTTCACCCTCTTGCAACTGGTACAAAATATAGCAAACCTACAGTAAGAGACACTGAAAAGTGAAGGTGAGATTCTGGAAGGTGACATCCTCTTCTCAAACTGCTTACAATTTCTCTGCTTGTTGACGCATTTGTCTCACCTCCATCACTACAGCACCTGCAGTGTCCGGCTGTGTTCAGCGCTACTTTATATCCTTCTATTTTAATTCTTGCAGCTTTAAAAGTCAATGTCTCACTTTTTTTTGTCTTAGAGAATTTTTTTACTTATCTGTGCATTTCTGTTTTCATATGTTAACACGTGTAATAAAACTATAATGAAGATTTTTTTTTAAGTTTTATGTAAGTAAAGGAGATTTTAACATGACTCACAATATGGATCCCTCATTTGGAATACACCAGGCAGACTTTGCAGTAAATTTCATCAATGTCTGTACAAGAATGTAAGTTCAACAATATTAATTCACAACAGCAATTTGCCAGAGTGCTAATAAATTGTATCATGAGTGGCTGAGGTACAGTCACGTGGAAAGGAAGAGAAAAATATCAGTAGAAAAGCAAACAGCTGACTGGAACACTTCTGTCCAATCTATCTTCTGTCTAGGATCAGCTCATCTGATCTGAAAGACACCATCACATGCAGAGGCTCTCAATATATTGTCTGTGTTATGTGACCATATGAGCAATGCTGACAGAATGAATCATGCAATGGGCAGTGCATTGGGGAGACATTGCATCGCAAGAGTGGGGAGCTTTGGCTGTGCTGCCAGGAGCCCCCCAGCCCTCAGAGGGAGTGCACACTGCGACCTCACTCATGGCCGTGCTGCAGACCACTGTGTCATTGAAGTAAAAGAGAGAGGGGAAGGGGAAGGGGAATTAATCTGGCAATAAAGTAGGGATTTGCTCTAAATGAAATATGTAAATGCAGATAACCCATGTAAACTTGTATTAAAGCTATTGTACACTACTGGAATTCTTCCCATTACATTTTTTTTTTCCTGAGAAATGTTCCTGTAGCTCTTTAATCAAGTGATTTCACTACCACCTTTTGAGAACTGACTACCTGTACATCCTCAGCCTAGTGCTACAACTTGGGAAGGTGAGAATGGAATCCAAAGCCAGGAATAAAGATACATCAATGACACGTGTCTTAAAGTTGTTAGGGTAAGCTATACTCAAGCCATACTTGGACCATATTCTTAAATAGTTAGAAGCCAGAAAACAGTTGCCTCAGGTAATACTGTGGTTCTGTAATTTCCATGAGCCTCCAGAGGCAAACTTCATCTCTCACTATGCATTAGCCATCCAAAAGTTGCATATCTTATCAAAACCATCCAGGAGAGGAGTCAAGGGAGGCCAATTAAAACTCGGATGTTAGGAGATGAGAAGAGAAGAGTCCTAGGTTTATGTTGAAATGAGGTGGTATCTTTTGAGGGGGGCCAGGCTGGGACCTAGAAGCTGTCCATTGCAGACTAACTTACATCATTAAGCGTAGGATAAATTATTTACCAAAAAAAAAAGACAGCCTCTTCACTGTATTTTGCAGAACACAAAAGGAACCATGCAGCTACTTAAGGAAAACCAGAAGGACTAAGCTGTCTCCCTGCCAGACTGTGACACATTGGTGCCAGCCACTCCTGAATCTCACTAGCATTTGTTGAAGCTATCTGAAACTGCTCCTCCAGTAGCACACGGAGAAAGCATCACATCCTTTCTCTGTAGCATATGATGAATTCAGATTCTCATTTTCATACAAAAAAGGCAGAACACACTAAGTAACAGCAGAAAATTAATACTGAATAATCAACCTATTTGATAAGAAAATAGCACAAGTATGGAAGAGGAATATTAACTGATCACCTCTCTAGGGGAACCAGACAATGCATTCACAAATAATGTATTCATTAAAAGGCAGAGAAAAATCATTGAGAAAATAATTTTGCAAATAATGGTTGAATAGTACTCATCTTAACCCAGCTTCACACAGCTGTCACTAAAATTTACCATACCTGACTGCCCTTTACCATTGTGATTAACGTTAATAAAAAAATCTAGTGTTGTTTTATAACCTTGTCAAAAAAAAAAACAGACCTGCACAGGGCAAGTGGGTGAATAAAAATTTGCAGCACTGACTTAGAGTCGTAAGTATTACTGATTAATAAAGTGTGGTCCCTGTGATATACCTTTAATTACTCTTCCCACTGCTTTATTCACTTGGAGCTTGATTGTGCGTGGCTGAAGTTAGTGGTATTGTACCATGACTAGCCACAGAGATGCTCTCAGGCCTTTTGGGAAATACTGAATAAACAAATCTCAGTGACATTCATAAAGTGTAAGAACCACCAATGTCTTGATAGATTTAAAAACAAAGAAGACATAGATGTTTTCCTTGTACTGTTCTTTGAAACCTATTTATGCCATGTCATAGCATTCTCCACAAATTTTCTAAGAAACATGTAATTTCATCCAAAGCATTACTTAGGAAAACTGCCTAAGACATCTTTCCATTAGGATGGTGCAATATTCTTCTCAGGAGAGGACAAGAAAAAGCATTAACTCCAGGTTCATGAAGGAGTCTGATAATGAGAGGATTTGAAAAGTAAAATATTGATCAATGAAGAAAGAAAAGGATTTATGGAGAGAGCATTTCTACTACCTGTTCATGTTATATCTTTGAGACAGATTCATACTTTGGAGTAGTTCTGTTCTTCAGTATGTACTTGGATGGCTCCTGTTACTCACTGGGATGCCACAATAAGGGGCAGATATTGGCCTACAGTTTTATTTTTGTATTATAATTGGATTCAAAGGTAGCAAGCCTGTAATAATTCATCAAGAATATGTGTCAATTAGGTCAGTGGATGTTTGTTCTGTGATCATATTGACTTAGAAGTTCTTATTAAACTAAGGATTTACAGAAGAAAGTAAAGGAAGCGGTGTCATCAGATGAGGTATTACATGACACAAATCTAATAATAGTTAAAAGACAGTATCTAAACTGTTAGCTTTGGAGATTTTACACTTTCTCCAGATACCTACAAAACAATTCGAGTTGTCAAAGCCCAAAAGAGCAAAAAAGGAGAATCTCTTTTTCAAGACAATAAGGAATAGCTTGAGAGAATCATCTTGAGACATAACATGGTTTGGGGTCATTTGAGGAAATTGTCTGATATGGAGACATTTTATTAGATAAAATGTCATATTTAAAGGGTGTTGAATATACCATAATCTCTTTTCTCTAATGCTTTGGTCCTGCTACAAAAGAAATGCTTCTTTAAGAAGGCTAGCCTTCTTAAAAGTCATGGAGAGAATAACACAAGTACTGAACCACATTATTCAGAGAAATTTTGATCGAGAGCTGATATAGAAAGGGGACACCTAAGGAATTCTGTTCCTGCTCCTAGGTTGGTCACTCTCTCTCATTACCACAACATCAGAAAGGACGTGTGTGTCAATATCGCACCTCTGCTCAGCTTCCTCATGTAGACTGAGACCACATCCACCTCCAGCAGGAGCAGAACAGTATGAGGAGAAAATTCCATTATCCCAGTAACTGTGACAGCTATTAAAAAGAGATCTATTCAAAAGGCTCAGTTCAGTAACAAACAAGAACTCACATAAATGCCACAGAATTGTTCTTAGTATATCTGTAAAAAGTCTGAGTGGTTTATAGTGATAGTGGCCTCTCCTAAAGATTTTAGTAGTTGAGTTCTAAACGCCATTATTCAATATAATTTCTTTTTTCTCCAGTGGGAATAGGAGGGAAAATACAGTTTTCATTTGAAATTATCTCTTGTCCTAGTGTTTTATTGCTGCAGTGCATGAGAGCATATTGTTGTAGTTAGTGCAGAAAAATTCCAGGCTAGACGTAGTGTTATATGTACCATGATGGTGAAGAGATCAGTTCCCACATCCTGGGTTTCATTCTTTTTTCTGAATTACTTTTGATCCAGTCATCTGCTTGACTTGGAGGAATCCAGTTCATTTGTTTTGGTGACAAAACCCATCCAAACTCTTCTATTTGCAGAATTCTATCCACTTATGCCAGTTCAGTTCATACTTAAGTTCATACATTTGGACAAAATCCTGAATGATAAGAAGGAGGCGTTGCCCTTATCACGGTTTTTGAAATATGGTTTCCTTAGGAATGACCTTCACTGAGGGTACATTCTGTGCATACAAAGAGCAGAGTCATTAATAAGTTATATACAATGTAGGACTTGAAAAATACATGCAAGGTAGACAAAGCTTTGTAGTTTAAAAAAGCTGCATGGAACTGTTAATAAATGACGTGACATGAACGAAAAGTAACTGACCATACAAGAAGTGTTTTAAGAAAATCCAGTACCATTTGATTGGAAATAAAAATCAAAAGGAGAAGTTAACAAAATAATGTTGACTGCTGTTTTTATGGACTGCTAGAAATAAGAGTTGCAAAGTTGTTCAGAGTTTGCGAAAGGGGAGGTTATAGCAAATTTTGACCCCTAAATTCTTTTTGACTCAGAGAGTTCAAACTAAAATTTCAGGGATCATTAAATGAGAATGATACTTCATATATATACACACAAGGAAATATTTTAATAATAATTGATTGTTTATAATGTTACAATACTATCACTCATTTGAAAGGATTTGACACATTTTACTACACTGAGATATTATTTTCAAACAGAATGTTTAATCTCTGTTAACATTTGTATAGCTTATTGGGAACAAATAAATTGGAATTATATGGGCTGAAGAAAAGTAGATCCCAGTCTTTCAAGAACTTCGAGGCAATGTCAAAAACGATCACCTCCAGTGAAAGACAAGAGGGTGATGTCAAGTACCATCACTTCTGTACAAATGATTCAAAATTTTGTTTTAATAAAGAGGATGAAGCCTACAAAATAGCAAGGACTCAATCATCCTGACAGTGAAGTAAGTACGTTGAAATTCCATGATATTCAATGAGACGAGACTGTGTCCTGACCATGGTACGAACTACAGCACCACATCAGACAAGGTCTTTCTACCCGGTCTCTGGGAAAAGCATAAGAAAACAAGATACATACAGAGTTACCCATCCCTGATAGATCCTTCTAGAAACGAAAATTTGTCTGCATTAACTGATTTTGTTCCTTTTGGAACCTATTTACCTCTCAGCACCTGTAAAATCATGTGACAGTGAGCACAGCATAGTTATTAATTATATGTTGCCTGAAAAAATGCTACATATTGTTTGCTTTTATACCTGCTGCCTGATAAACTGGAGTACCTCAAGTGATAAATAGGCTTTTTATTCTTTATCTTTGACTTATCCTATATCATAATATGAGCCCATCATTTCATGGTGAAGAACTCTCATTGTCTTCTATAAGAATATTTTAGGAACTGTTGCCTTTATTGAGGTAGATGTAGTTTCCCTCTAAAAATATTCTGGGGCTTTACAACAGACCTTTCATACTTTACTATTTATTTTACACACAGTACTGTAGTACAGTGTTATCTTCTTTTAAAGAAAAAAGACTAGTAAAGCAAAGTGGTTTTGTTACTAAAATTTCAGCATACAGTTTTGTATGGGACTTCAGTGCAGCACAAGTTCTTGTACTCAGTCCTCTCTTCCTCAGGAGCATCCAGTGGGTCCCATTTCCAGTGAGGCATTGTGTAAGATCATGTTTATAACTGATCATCCAAAATGGAACAGGAATGGTGGCAAGTCAGTGCTCTAGCACTCTTGCTACGAGCAATACCTTATATCAGGCCTCACTGCCTGCACAGAAGGAGGCAGTTTGCTGAAGATGTATGAAGTGTAATGGTAACCGGTCATGCCAGTGTGTGGCTGCTCTCTTTCAGTGACTTTCTTACTGTTTCCCTACCTGTATTGGGACTCACCAGATACAGGATTTATTGTGCTGCTGCTGCTGCTGTATGGAGCTGAAGCACGGTTGCTGCCTGCTGCAGACAGAGGCAGAGAAATGTTGCTTTTGACAGAAAGAGCATTCTGGTTTGCTTAATGAAATGCAAGTCTCCACGGACATTTGTTTTACGTTATACACTCTTACAAATATGACTGCATCAGACAGCTAAGGGACACTTCAGAGTCAAATTCTGATTTCACACCCATCAAATTGTATTCAAACCAGTGGAACTCAGCAGTATGAAAGAGAGTAGTAAGTCACCATCTGTCTCCAGTAGATCCTCAGACATAGAGAAACTAGAATATATTTGACTGTGTAGTTTTATTTAAAATACATCACGTTAGTCTGCACATTTGAGTAAACTTACAGTCTAACGCATCATGACAAAGAATTAATAGTGTCAGAACACTGACAAATGATAGAAACACTGTAAATACTTTTTAAAAAGCAAACACTGTTTTCAAATGAGAGCACACAAGCTAGCTGAAAGAAGAAACAGCTACAAATTTCTTTAATATTAAAGAGTGGGTAAAACACAATCAAGCCCATAACAGCCTTGCAGTTTGGGTGGGTTTTACTTGATCCTCAGAAAAGTATACAATGCCTCATGCTCTGATATTCTGCTGTATAATGCTATATAGGGTAGAATCTCCAAACCTCAGACAGACAGCCTTCCTGTGGGAAAATCCCTAACTTTTTCTGTACGACCTTGAATCTTGCTAGGGGTAAGCAGAAAGAATATTTTGGTGATTAAGTGTAGGATAAAGTCTTTCAAAATGTCTTTGGGGAGGGTTAGCTTAGTCATTAGACATATGGTATTTTTAAACATCCTGGATCAGATCTTCAAACCATGCCCCAACCTCTTTGTGTTGTGGGTGTGGTACAAAAGACAAAAAGCTGCCCTTGTGGGGCTCTGTTACACCTCCATGAGCCTGTGCTGTGTATGTTGTGTATCAGGACAGAGCAGTGTACCTAATCAAGGTAGAATGAGAAGAGGAAGGAAAACTGCTGTGGTTTCCTCAATTGCATCTAAAATTCTGTTTTAGATGGCACTGAACTATTTTGTGGCATATCTATAGCATGCTGATAAAAAAAAAAAAAATCAGAATGAACTGATAATCCTTAAAATCTCATTATTCCAGAAAAAAAACATGATCTTGCTCTTCTATTCTGCCCTTCCCAGTCCTTATTCTTGTTGCTTTAGTTTTGAATGAATACTGGTGAAAACATAGCACTTCTTTCCATATGCAGCTGTCCCCATCACTATTTTCCATCAATTTTTAAATGATCATTTTAAATTATCCAAGCAACAGTTTCCATTAAAAACCCTGGTGAGATTCTTTTGCACTCTCTGATACAGCCCTCCATTGCCAAGAGTTTTTTCCTAATGTTCATGGAATCAGTTGCATTACAAATTGCAATTATTATCCAAATTATACTTTCGGTGTGCTTTTAGACAAGTCTGCTTGTCTAAAGCTGCTGGTGTTTGACTCACTCTGTAGAACTGAATAAAGCAAGGATTACCAAACTTAATTTGAAGAGGTAAGAGTACCCTAGAGCTCCGTGCAAGGTCAAGTTCTTGCACAGGAACTGCTCAGCTGTTCACACACTGCACTGAACAGTTGCATTGCAAGTATGACAGTTTGGGAACCTCTCAATAAAACAGTGGTATCCCTGATATAAATGTGACAGGGAGTTTCTGACGAGCTCAGGAAAAGTAGACCATGTCTGCTAGTACTCTGGGAAGAAACACAATGGTTACTTACAGTCTTTGAAGGGAAAATCTGAGATTACAGCTATTACAGATACAAATACAGTATTTTTAAAAATTATATAAAGAAAGATTCACCTCTAACTCAGAAAATAGCTTCCCTAAGATGGGCTCAAAACCTTATCCATGCCCATCTTTCTCAAATGTATGCCTTTTCCTCTGCAATCTCCTCTTCCTCACCTTCCAAAAAAACTTGGTCATGTCGTGCAGGTCAGCGTATTCTGGCTACACTGACAACAGGCAAGACCAGACAATAAGCTCAGAAGCAGACTTGGAGAAACTTGCTGGCAGGTGGTTCTTTTCCATTTTCATATTGTGGCAGCTCCAACTTAGCACCAACTAGCACAGGCTGCAGCTGTGGACAGATTGTGCAGATAGATGCCCATGTTCTCATATAGGCAAGCTATAAACACTCTGCAGGTCAAAATTATACTTTAAAACTCCACCTGGAGACCAAGCAGTGGCTAGCAGAGCTCTGGGAACACTGGTTTCATTTTCCCAGAGAGAGACGTTGCTTAGTAGCAGAGGTGGTGCTCTGATCGAGCCGTAGCTTAGACTGATGTGTTTGCTATAACACAGAGACCATTGCAAGAACCTAGGTGCTGGGACACAGATCACAAGAGCAAGGTCTTCATTCAAAAGTAATAAAAACTGATGTCTCACCAGAAAATGATGGGGCAGTGTTGCGGGGAAGCTTGCCTTCCACCTGCTGAGATGGGATCACCTAGCAGCAGCCAAAGCCTAATGCTTCCAGCTTGGCAGCCAGCAGACCCCCCAGTGAGCAGGGCAGGTACAAGCTCTGCCCTACCTGCTGGCAGCTTCCTCCAGCCTGCAGCATTGCCTTAAGCCTACTTTGGCCAGCAAGCTCTCAGCAGTTTCTCAGTCTCACCCACACACTGGGCAAGTCATCTGACAGCAGTGAGCGAGTTAAATGAGGCAGAGATCGAGGGTCCCCATTTTCCCTCACGCGACCCCCACCACGCTGCTCTGACACTGCTAGGAAGATGGAAGCTGGCCAGATCTTTCCTCCTGTGGAGGCTCTGGGCCCCTTCTGGCGGGTGTTGTCAGCACACTGCAAACACCCTTCACAACGGCGGCCTTCCAAAAAGGGGCTGAGGTGCCCAGCATGAGGCTTGGGTACAATTTAAGCACTTAGGCCCAAAACTGGTATCCTCAAAACTTTGCTCAGCTGATGACCAGTCCCAGAGGCATCTGACCTCTGGAGAGGCCTCAGTTTTCTACGTCGGAGTTTCTCAAACACCCACAGCTCTGCCTGCGCCTATGCTCAGGTCTGCCTGTTCCTGACAGGCCACGCACCTCAGACAAAACCCATCCTCCAAAATGGACCCAAACCTGCTTCCCATGACAAGGGTTTCAACCCTCATACTCTAATTTCCTCTCTCCAGTCTTCCCTGTGCTGTAGAATAGCTTCAGTGTGCAGGATGGAAACACCCAGCCACACACACACACACACGCGCGCACCAGCCCTACACATACATAGCCTATAGCCCAAAGATTAGGGACACTGCCTTATCTGGGGGAGGGACGCATGGCTGCATCCCCTCAGGCATGGAGGGAATCTGAAACCAGGTCACTCACGTCCCAAGTAAAGCTGTAACCACTGATCACTTTTGGAGTAGGGGGAGCTACCGCTCCAGGCATCTTCTGAAAGCTAAAAATGATACCCTGTATCTCTCAAATTAAAAAAAAAAAAAAGGAAAAAAAAAGAAAGGACATAAGTGCCTGCTATTAAGAAAGGGCCTGGGCTGTAAATTCTGAGAGGAGAGAGATGACTTCTAGTAGCACTGGGGCCTACGCCCTGAAGAAGGGTAGCATCTGCGATGTATCCCTCTGCTCAATAAGCAGCAGCTGTTTTTCTGTGAACCCCACTCAGGAGCACTCAGCTCTCCCCATCCACGCGCCATGGCACGAGATGCCGCTCCGCAGCCTGTACTCCATTACAGAGCCAGGTGTCCAAAAGCAGCTGTTGCAGCGCACACTCTGCCCCACCAAAGGTCACCTCCCGAGCATGGGCAGCCCTCACTGTCTCCCAGGCTTTGGCTGTGGCACAGGCTCTCAGGCACACTGAGCACGGCACTAGCACAGAGCTGCAGCTCCTTTCCAGACAGCATGAGGCACAGGCACATTACAGCCTTGGCCTGCGCCTCCTCACAAACACCATGCTTAGGTGGGATGCCTGCAGAAGCACACTGGCCCTTTCCCATCACAGGCTTTACACTGCAGGTGCCATGTGCTAAGTCTCACATCCCACCTTTTTGGATGGAGGCCTACATCCTGTCGCGAAGCACATGCACGGATCCCGCGCTGGCTCAGGAGATGGAGGGGGCCCAGGTGAAGCCTCGCCCAAGCCGGCCGCAGCATCCTGCACATAGCTGAGGCTTCACCGCCGGAGCGAGAACAGGTGTGCCAGAGACAGAGATGAGGAGTGTGGGAACTCTGGGCGAGGAGCTGGCCAGGGCTGGGCTCTCCCACATCTGGAGACTTCCAGGTCACGGCCTGAGCAGTGCAGAGGGAGGAAAAGCAGTGATGCATTAAGGCAAGGGCGGGCAGCCACGCTCCTGAGAACAGGAAAGTTTCAGCTCCCAGTCCCGGCCTCCCTGCAACTGCTCTGGAGGGGCTTTCATAGAGAGGGAGAAAGCCTTGACTGAAACACAAGCCCAGGTCTCCCCTGTAAGCTCTGCTGACCAACTACCAGTACTTCATTTCAACTGTAACAAAGGCACGAGGAAGTTCATCAGAGAGGCCTGATCTCTATCCATCATCGAGAGATCAGCTCTCTCTGTGGTCAGTGCCTCTTCCTGTGCAGATGTGAATCTGAGGCGGCTCTATGCTTTGGGAATTATTCTGCCACAACTTTTTTCAGCATCCCTCCTAGGAAGAGAGTACCTGTCTAACTATCCCTGCCAAGGACTCCTTAGCCTCTGCCGAAGAGGCAGGAAACCATCCCTTCCCCGAGGAGCTCTGATGCCTCTCGCTAGCGGTGAGCCCCTTCATGAGCCCACGCAAGGCTGGGCTGCACCACGAAACAAGGGCTTCAATACAGAGAGCATTATCAGGGTGTCACAGGCTCAGTGTCATGTCACGGGTAGACATGAACCACCTCCATCCTCCCTTTTTCTCTTTCACATTGCCCTCACAATTGCATTTACCACTCTACTGCCCCTGGGAGTTTCACTGACCTAATTGGAAGCACTAATTATTTGTTCCTTTTAGAACCCACATTCACAAAAGTCTGTACCTCCCCCAACTCTCTTCACTTTTATTCCCAAATAAGAAATATCTTGCAATATAAAAAAAAAGTATAAAACAATCATTAACTAAAAGGCAACTCAGATTAACACCACCTGACTAAAAGACATGATTAAGAATTGGAGCAGATAACTCACCATACTTAATTGATCATTAACTGGTTGCATTTTTGCATTCTCTGCTTGATCAACAGCTGCTTTAATGACTGCCTTTGGTCTAGCAGTATATTGAAATGTGTATCAAAACTAAAAATACTTTCTGAAATATAAAGCACAGAGTTATCTTGCTAAATAGTTGAAGACAGATAAAACTCTAAAGAATGAACATACTGTTTTAGTGACTGTAGTAGCCAGCCAAACATTTGATCCTGCAGTACAAAACTTTCAGTTTTCAGGTTTTTTTCCATCCAGACTCAGTCCTTGCAGCATAAAACTTGTACTGCTAATTGCAATGCTCCTACTTGTCATGCTATTTCATTCTTAATTCCCATTTTTTCTTTGAGGCACTTACTGAATGAAGAGACCAAATTCTCCTGTGGAAGTTAGCAACAATTTTGCCATAGAAACAGGAATAAGCACACTGTTGAAAAACTATTTTGTCGGAATTTAGCATCTATAAGACACAAGGCTTTACATCTGTATTAGCCCATTATTACTGTAGAGTTGTATCAACATCACCATGTTCTTTTATTTACTATTATTGACCACGTTGGTTACAGCATTGCTCTAAGGACCTGTGAGGAGCATGGCCCGTTGTATTAGGCACTGCACAACCATGGAACAGCCGTAAGCACCATCAGATGAATCCCTGCTTGAATGACCTAATGATTTCAGAAAGAAATGTCTTTTTATAAACAAAATATCCAGCAGGAAAAATGGCAAACTGACAAAGAATAATTTTTATTTGATAGTTGCAAGAAGTGGTATCTGCCTTTCTCAGTCTCCTGCGCTTTTTGTTTTCCTGTGATAATGATGTAATAAGTTAAATTAAAACTGCAAACGTATTTCCCTAATGTAATCAGTTTTGAAGAGCTAATGTACTGCGGATCCGAGATCCCAAATGGTGAAATTTCACTTCCAGGACTACTGTAATGACTAATTCTTCCGCTCTGAAGTACTTCATAATAATATTGTTACCACAAAGAAATACGATACGTGGTGGTCATTGCAAAAATCTAAATGTTCTTGCCTTTGCCACTATATAATTGGCAGAGATCACTGATTTTTTTGAAACAGGATGGGCTCAACTGAATCGAGGACACATGACTCCCTTAAAGTCTCTAGCCTTTCAAGTGCTAAAATCATTAAATTCTTGCCACAGAAAAAGAATCTGAGTAAAGTAAAAAAAAATTATTTACTATCAATCCATTTTCACTAAAGGGAACCCTGCATCTTTAGCACACTTCAAATCCTGTGCTGTGTGTGAAGTTTGGGATCATTCTGCAACAGCCATCTGGGCGGTTGCCTGGCTCAGAACGAGCCTGAATTTGAGTCACACTGATAGGGCCAAATCCGGCAAAACCTTCCTTGCTTCATATCATGAAGGTGAAATACATGTGAATTAGAACTTCAGAGCTGGTGTGGGGCTAATTCTGTTAAGTTTTGCTAAGAGTTCTCTCCTATAAAATATAAGTAACTTGTATGTAGTCTCCTACCCCAGAATTCACAATCCATGAAATTTCCCTTAGGTGACAAGAAAAGAGACAGGGAGTTGCTGTTTTATTTTATAATATTCTGTTACATTCAGATGAGCTGTTGGCTCCTGTTTCTCATTACCACACCAAGCAAGATGCTTTTACTGATGCACCCATAGCTTAAGAGGGTTTTTGTCTTATAGTAGAAAATTATGCACTCATTTAAGGTCAAACATGGAAAAAAAATGAGGGTGGTGGAAAGGAAATTACTTTTTTCTCTACAAAATCACAGTACTGATTTTATGCCCACATGTCCAGCAGATTTTTGCTACTAACTTCAGCGAGAATCGGACTT